>NW_017728906.1:100020343-100020674 GCF_001723895.1 Crocodylus porosus
GGTAGTGGTCTGTGGGCCGGAGGAGCTGCAGGATCCTCTCCGCAATGTCTCAGATGCGGGCCCCCGGGAAGCAGCAGACTTCCCGGGCTATAAGGTCGGGGCGGCAGGTTAATCCTGTTTCATGTTGAATAAAGGGGCAAATGGATACAGTGAAAAAGTGCTCTACCCAATTCTTTTGGGTTGTTATCCACAGCATTACAAGAAGGACAACAGCCTTCCTATACCTATTACTTTCAAGTATTTTCACATGTATGTAACCTTGCTATTCATTCCCATGTAACTACACTAGTATATGTGGGAAGTATTCTGTTATATGTATCAGGTTGGTACC
>NW_017728906.1:100021434-100027262 GCF_001723895.1 Crocodylus porosus
ACCAAGATCTCACTATAGCAGGAAACATTCATTCTGCATCTTTGATAGGGAAAAAAAAGCTGAATCCAAAACCATACAGTATTGTTAGAAAAAGTACCAATCCCTGGCAAGGATAAACAAGGTTCAAAGTAATAATCTGCAGAAAATGCCAGTTAACGGAAAGATAATATGCTCATTGCTAGGGTTGATTTTTATTTACTTATTTGTGTTTTGATCTGTGCCTGTTTAAAACTACTTGCCAAATTTTATTGTTCACTTGCTGGAACATTTGCTGGAAATGTAAAGGAGCAAGCCTTCTGTTTGCCATAGTGCTGATTGTGTTGTATCTAGGAAACTGCCCATTTAGCCTTGTCTATCATTGTAATAGAAATGATTTTTTTTAAAGTGCTTTACATGCCAAAGCAGAAGAATATGGGATTTCTGCTTGACTAGCTCCACAGCTCCTTTGTATACTTCATTAAAACAGGAGGATGATTGCTTCTATGCTGCAAGGTTTAAGCCTATCAGATGAAAGTTAAAGGAAAACTCAGTGGTAATATTTGATTTGTTCTTTATTTAAATAAACTATGTGATAGTGAGATGGAAAAAAATGAAAGCCTAATATCCAAGTGCCTTTGCTTCAAATTTTGGTGACATATTTGTTGCCTGCACATGTAGATGCTAGTTTATTCCCATTTACTGCACAGTACATTTAAGCTTGCATAAATGCTCATGTACACACACCCAGTGAGTGTGTCTACATGAGACATTTACTGCATGGTTGCCTAAATAACTGCACAGTAAACATCGCAGTGGCAATGTCTACATGAGACACTTGCTGCACAGTAGCCTATTACTGTTGTATAGTAGCTTATTCTTATTGCACAGTTGTAATGAGGTACTGCACAGTACAAACTAGCTACTGTGCAGTCAGCTTCACCAAGAAGCCATTCAGGGATGCTACTGTGCAGTAATGCTGGTTACTGTACAATCACTTAATACTTGTGTGTGCAGGTACTGAATGACAAGGCAGTAATAACTGTGCAGTTGGCGTCTTGAGTAGACACAGCCAGTGTTTACATGTGCATCTTTTTTAGGGCACTGAAAACTAATAAACCTTGCAGCAGGGTAGTACTTGTAAATTTACTTGTATTTACTGGTACCACCCTGCTGCAGAGTCTATTAGTTTTGTATTTAAAGTATTACCCTGCTCTGGAGTTTTTCATGCATGGTAGTACGTGTGTAAATACTGGCCATGAGGTGCTAAAGTGGAGGGATGGGGGCTCGGTGGCAGGTAGCCCCTGCACTTTTGCACCCTCATGCCCTAGCCAGCCCTACACATACTTCAGTGAAGTAAGTAACTGTACTGTAAGATACTGACAGTACTATTTCACAGTGCAGTTAGTCAATCTACTTTGCCTAATACCAGTGCACATGTAGATGATGCTTTACTGGTGATATTTTACAGCAGAGCTAATTAGCCAACTCCACAGTAAATCAAGTGTAGACATACTCACTATATATGACATTAACCCCAAAAGCTCATGATTTACCATAAGGCTCATTTGGTTGGGCCCCAGAAGTGTCAACAGTGTTTCAAGCCATGGTGACCCTGGAGCTCAGCATTGTTCCCCTCTTTCACCTCCACCCTCAAAACACAAAGGATCCATGTGCTAGTTAGCTCCCACCTACTCATGACCCAGACCAGGTATTCTTCTAATGAATCTTAGGATCCTTTAAAAATGTATATACAAATGAGGTCCAGCTTCACCTAACGGAGGGTGGAGCCACACTAATCATATGCATCAAGCTAAGGAGGGGTGGAACAGAAGGATTCTGGATAAATTGTTTGAGGCCTCATTTGTTGATATTTGCCAGACATTCAAGGTTGGAAAAAAAATAGGAATAATTGGAAATGGATAAAAAGGCACAGCTCAGCTATGGGAGTGAAGAGGACACTGCTGATTTTGCCTCTTCAGATGAGCAAAGTTTTGCTTTGATGTTTTCATGTGGGAGATAGGACAGGAATCTGTGATAATGAATACATAGATAATTCAGTCAGAAAAAAAAATTGACTGCTGACTTCACTAAAAGTCTGTTAAAAATGTTCCTAGGCTCAAATATTGTTCAAATGAACTACGACTGGCTTGATATATATATATATATATATTTTTTTTTTTGGAGTGATTCTCAGTATCTCTTCTGTTCACCCAAAAAAGCTTATGAAATGTAAGATGACCTTCGCTTTAAATGGGACCTTACTCAGATACTGAAATTAGTCTATAAACACCCCCAGCTTTCTGGTATCAGAGCTGGTAGCAGTAATCAGATGTAACAAATGAGCTTCAAGGCAGCCAAATTCAAGAATGAAAATACTACTTTTGTTTTTTAGAAAAAGAATCCCTTTTTTTTCATTCTATGAGAGGGAAAATAAATATATGAACAGTTTCACTTCAAACTTCTAGAAGTCACCCTGCAGAAGTTAGTTGTTGTTCTGCACTTGCTAGCATTTGGAATATGATTATTTTTAGGTGTTTACAGAGAGCTGTAAGAGGCAGGTGAACTAGAAAACACAGTCACTTATGACTCCTATGAGCTCAGGGCTTTTTGTTTCAAATACTAGCCTGCCCTGTAATCACTGTATGGCTACTTCTTCTCAAATGTAAAGCAAAATCCTTCTGGTTAAGGATGCATGACAAATTTCATTTAGTGCAATTGTGTAACCATCATATCAAAATGTACTGCAAGACTGAGCACCACAAATGCATTTGTTCTTAAGAAAATTAACTTCTAAGTGATTCTGAGTCACTAGCTGCTTTGGAAAATAGGGGTTTTGGATCCTTCACAGTTTCTGTGGCAGCGCTAAGCTGGACCTTTCAAAGGTTATAGCACTGCTAATTATTTTTTACCTCCCAGCTTGCTCCATTGAGCTAACATTAGCAGAAGAATGTAAAAAAGAACATAAAGAAAAAGTGTCCCCTGCCAACCACAAGTAAGAAAGCTTTCTCTTGTTCTTTTTTCTTCTATTTTTAAAAGAAAGAAATACAAAAGCCATCTAGTATTTACCTAAGAGACAATTATTCTCTCCCAAGTCATTTTTCCCCTAAAATGCTAAAAGCCTCTTAGTTTTCTTCCTATCAAGATTTCAATCCTTGATGCAATACATCTTAATAAAAAGTAATTGCTGCACCACAGCTTCTTTCAGTTTCTGTGGAGAGCAGCAGTAGGCTCAAATCAGGCAGAAGGTGGTGTCTCATGAAGTAGGTTGTTGTCTATAGAAGTTCATGCCTCTCTAAACCAGTTAGTCTGTAAGGGCATCTATATACGAGCTCCAGGGTGGAAGGGATGGTGCTTTAATTACGGCAGCTCTGAGAGCTGCCGTAATTAAAGCACCCACACAATCACATATATTCAGCATCCTGTGCTTCAAAATGGCAGTGGGGGTGCTTTAACTAAAGCTCAAAAGCTCATTCAATGAACTTTAGTTAAAGTGTCTGTGTCTCCATTTTGAAATGTGGGGATACAGAATACATGTGATAGGGAGGCTGCTGGAGTGTGCTAAGTAGCAGACTATAATAGACTTGAAGCACACTCTAATAGACTTTACTAAAAGAATCTTTTTTTTTCATTCTATGAGAGGGAAAATAAATATATGAACAGTTACACTAATTAGTATGGGCTAATTAGCATGTGTTAGAGCAGAGGTGCATCATCTGTATAAGTGCCCTACGGTTCTACTCTGCCCTACCTTCAGCTTTTAAATTTCAGAATAAGTCATATTTAAATTGCTAAGGAAAAGAGGCTTCCTAATGTGATTCTTAGGTCTCCAAGGTAAGATTTTTACTTCTTCCCCCTAAGAAATAATTCCACTGATCATTCCCCCCCCTTTTGGATAATGCATATGTTACCTGTACAAAAATTCCATTTTTATTAAGAGAATTGCTTCTCTCCTGCTAGAAACCATGAACATACAGATGTTTCAGTTTTTTCTACCAGAGCAAAAATGGCAGTTTTGGGAGGAAAAACAAGAAAGTAAAAGTCACGCCTAGGAGAGAATACACTGTTTTGTGACTTAACTTTTCCTGGGAACCAGGAGGAATGGAGCCCTGGGAAAAGGGGACAAGTTTCAGTATGGAATCGTTTGGGATTTCTACACTACACAATATGTCCTGGAGGTAAGCAAATATACCTTTCCTTTCAAAGAACAGGGCAGAGCTCAGGGTTTTTTAAATTTTAAAACATATCTGGGGGTGGGGACAAACTTTTAAAAAATAGCTAAGGATTTAGCTTTTATAAAACAGCTCAGACAGCTAGTAGGGAAGCACGTTCATTTTCTTCCCTGGCTTGGTTTCAAGCCCACATTTCTTACCCTCAGTCCCTCCTGTTGAAGCTGGAGTGTGGGGGTTCTGGATTCTGGACTTTGTTACAAAGACTTTTCCTGTACTTTCCATTAGTCACTGGATAACTTATGCAATTTGAGAGCAGAAACCAAATGAGGGACCTATCTACTAAACTACTGCCTAGATAATCCCTCCTCTTTCTCTCCAATTCTCTTCAAAGAATCTTCAGTTTTATTGCACCCATTCAGCACTTCAGTGGAGGGTACAGGGGAGGTGGGAGGGAAGGGGGAGGGTTCACTCTTCTTCCAGAAATGTGTATAGCATTAGAGGAATTTTCCCAAGAAGTGGAAGATGGATTCCTTAGAGGAAACTAATGTGGGTCTCTCCACTCTCCACTCTAGGCTACTACAGAAAAAAGAAAAGTGTGGGTATTAGTGCCAGTCCTGGATGTGCCTTAAAGGTGGCAGCAGAAACAGATTTTTGTGAGGAGCACACTCCAGTAGGTATGCTTTATATGCATTTTGGGAATGTTAGTTCCATATAAAACATAGGCCGAGGAATTTGTCTTAGGCCTGCATCCGTTTTTGTGGATGCATAGCAGTGCAATAGTAGGCACCTAGGAAACTTGAAAGTCAACCAGGAAAGCAGCTATGGAGTTTAATTAAAAAATCAGCATGCTAATGTAAGTGGATATTAAGTTGGGCTTTTTATTATTATAATGATGTATTTATTTGACTAATTTCAGCCTCAGCCCCACTTCAGGTACCTTCCCCCCATTTTCTTTCTTTCTGTCTTTCTTTCTTTTTTTCTGTTTCAATTTGGCCCCTGAGACTTTGCTAAGCAAGAGCTGGAATAACCAGGAAAAGCCAGAAGTTAATTTTTCCCCAGGAAATGGTACAGTGGCAATATAAGAGGGGATAGAACCATTTTGTCCAGAAAATGCACTGATTCAGCCTGTTTCATATGAATCCCTTACCACCAGACCTCCACCAGAGCTGCAGCCATAAAATAAAACTGCATTCTTGGGATAGAATCCCCACGGAAGAAGGACAGTATATCCGGATTAATTGATTTGACCTAGCCAGCACAGATATGTACAAATAGCAGAAGTATATCACCTCTAAAATTAACTTGAATTTTTGTAGCTTCTTGCAAACTCAGTAAAATTCACAAAGTGTGAAGTGAAAAGTCAATGTTTCCAATATCCATATTTCCAACATAAAATCTCATTAAGTCTGATATTCAGACCAGTATGATTCTTATCTTTGCTATCTTGTACTAGCAGTGAATTATTGCATCAAGTCGGCATGGGAAAGAGTTGAACTAAAACTGTGGGAGCTCGATGCCGAATTATATAGGACTGAATTAAGCACAGGCTCAGACCTGTTCAATTTAAAACTTTTATTGTTTCACAAAGTCACAAACTAAAGGAGGTCTGTTGGTTCACAAGGTTCCCAAATCAAGCCCTTGCTCTCTAACCCGGAGGCTAGGTGCAGCTGCCTGATTCAG
>NW_017728906.1:100027722-100044148 GCF_001723895.1 Crocodylus porosus
AATCGCTGACTCCTCAACCTCCTTGAAGCATTCTGGGAGTTTTAGTGCTTTTTTTTTTTTTTAATGCTAGGCCTTGCTTAGCATAAGCACTCTCTCACAAAAACGAGCCCCAGGAAGGCTGCTGTAGACCAGGTACATTTGATTCTGAAGGTCAAGCACTTGCTTTCCATCAGTGGCAGTAGGGAGTGGAAACAGGCAGGATACCCACATGTCAGAACTTCCTTTTCCCCAAAACCATGTAAAGAATTCATTTCTACTATTACACCTGAAATAAATAGTTCCTTTTGTAAGAGAAAATGTTTTCGCTCGATCTGAGCCTTCAAGAGGCCGAGAAGCGATACTACACTTGGAAAAGATGAGATTGGAAGGTCAGCACAAAGAAAGATAACACATGCCCAGATACAGCACATGAAAACAATAAAGTAAAATAATAAGTCTTTTTTATCTTTCCATTTCTTTAGATAATTGCAAAAAAAGTTTGCTTACAAAGGCATATTTTTCAGAGTAAACGGTTATGCTTTTCCCTTAAGAAGCCTTATTATATAGAGATGATTGTATGAATTTCAGTTTTCATAATTCATTATCAGTGAGCTTCTAATATTTATTACTTTCATCATTTACTTACAAATTCATTACTATCAATCAGCCACGTTATGAACTGTGACCTTTTATTTAAGCTTCAGAGTATACAGATGAGTCAGAAGTTATTTTTATTAATAGTGCCAGTACATTTGATGAACCACAGTAAAATATGCAATTAGCAGAGTGAGGCTTTACATTTTTCATATTTTTTCTGAACAACAAAATCATATCCATTTTTCCAGCATCATCACCACAAATAAACAAACAGACAAGATGTTGGACAGTTCAATCCTATTGTTTTACACTGTCTTTGTTTAAACCCTCTCATAATTCATCCTTCAGAAATAGCCTTCTCGGTAATTAGTTACCTTTAATGTCTTCATTTTCATTTAAATGCTCAATGATCAGGATAATTAGAATTAATTTGGCATTGTCATGTTATGTTAATGAAGCTTCTGCCACTTATCACTAGCATCCTGCAGGCACTATGTTATCAGAGAAATATGACTCGTCCACTTTATACATCCATTTAAAGTCTTTGGTTAAAGTGATAACAGTAGGAACTGGCATTATTCCAATTCAAATTTATGCAGTTTCTGATGAAGAATTGTCTCTAAAAAACTGGCATCTTTAATTGTGCCTCAGCTCATTTTGCTTACGCATTCCTTTGCAGTAATAAAAGGTTTGATTTTTGTCTGTATTCACCATGTTCATGCATATATCTGGGCCAGATTCTGTCCTTAATTACACTCCTGTAGCTGCAATAACTTAAATAGCAGTTATTTTGGAGACAATGTGTGTGTCTACATGTGCAAATGCTGTGGGGTGGGTTTCCTTTAGATTAAACTACTCTAGAGTGAACCCACACCAGGCAGGTGTCTACATGTGTGGGGATGTTGGAGAAGATTTGCTGCTCCTGATGACAGTCTGCTCTGGCCTTCTCTGGCCCTGCACTAGCCCCCTGCAGCAGCTCTAAGCTCTCCATGGGGCTAAGCAGCCCCAGGGGCTGACACAGGAGCATGAGGCCAGGAGACAGCTATTTCCTGGTGTGGCCTAGAAGATTGTTTCCTGCCCCTGGAAGCTGCCTGCTGCTGGGATGGGCTTCACCACCAGAGCCCAGGCGGGGACAACGTCCCCTTGCCCCAGCAGCAGGGAGCTCCTGGACCCAGCTCCTGGATCAGGGGCAGGGGGCTTGGAAAGAGTTGAGGGGAGGGGCAGGTTCCAGCCCCTGCCCTGATCTGCTGGTGGGGCAGCTAGCGCCCGGGCAGGGAATCCTGCACATGCTGCCTGGAGCTGGCTGGGGACTGCCCAAAACATGAAGTCTGCACTTGCAGCCCAGAGCTGGCTGGGGACTGCCCAAAATGGGACAGTCCCCAGCTCCCTTCAGGCTGCACATGCAGTCTTCTCCATGCAGCCCAGGGCTGGCTGGGAACTATTCTGGTAAGGGGCAGGCAACAGCCCCATGCCCTGATTAGGCAATTAAGGTGCGGGACTCAGTAAGATCTTCAGGGGAAAGGTAGGTCCCAGACCCCTGTCCTGATCTGTCGGTGGGGCAGCTAGTAGCCTATTCTCTACCTATTCCCATGATCATGAAGCTGAGACTGGGAACAATCATCTCCCAGCCCTTGTTCTGCAATTGCAAAGTGGGAGCTGGGATCTCCCTGTTGCTTGGACAGGGAGACATTGTCCACACCCAGGCTCCAGTGGCAGAGCCCAACCCAGCAGCAGGCAGCTCCCAGGGGCAGGGAGCAGATCTCTTGCTTGCTCCTGCCTGGCTGACCAAGAGCAGATTTGCTCCTGTTCGGCCATCTATACATGTTGTGCTACACAGTAATTAGTTGTGAGTAAATTTACTACTTACATTTACTTGTATTTACAGGTAGCAAGTTTATTCATGATTAGAGCAAATTATGGTGCAGTAAGCACCTGCACATGTAGAGGGTGATACTTACTGTGCAGTAATTTGCTCTAATATTGAGTAAAGCATCTTGTATCAATGTGGCCAATGCGGGGTAATTTGTAATTTCTCAGTAATGTCAGGATAAGTTAATCTTACACACCAAATTTTTCAAACGGTGGGGGGGGGGCAGGGGGATTATCTTGCTTTACTAGCAGGACAAGAACTCAGCTTTCTTAGAGCCACAGCAGAGATTTACGACTAGAGCTAAATAAGCACCTTTAACATGACTACAGTTATCTGCTGCGCACTTGATCCAGATCCAAATATTTATGTAGATGGTGGAGGATTGGGAGTGTTGCATATACTTTCCCAGTGGCTCCCACAACTACTTTATAGGCTTCAGTGGAATGTTAAGTTTCAGATTTTCTGCCTTATGTTTCTTTCTCCGTATGGAATTGTCTGTAGTCTTCACATTAGACATTACTGCCACTTCAAATATAAATTTAGACTACTTTGTTTTGAAAGGCGTGTGGCAAAATGGTTGAAACTTTGTGCTGGTGTATTAGAGCACCAAATATTATGTCTCCTTCTGCCAGGAATGACCTTGTGAGCTCTCAGGCATTTTATTTTTCAAATGGGGGTGAGGGAGAGGAGGAGAGATAGTTAGGTGTGTGAAGTCTTGTTTAGTAGAAAGGGCTGTTAAGTAGATTTGAAGTATTAACATCATTCAGTGGAACTGCTGACACAGTAAAGCATGGTCAGTTCCTGGCCCTCAGCCCAGCAATCTTTTTTTCTAGACCATAGGGGCTGTTATACTTATTGCACTCACTGTTGCTTCTGGTTTTGTATGTGCAGGTTCTACTTCTGTGCCTACATCAAACGGATTAAGGACTGTGAACATAGTTGGTTTTGTTTATGTGCAGAGGTAGACTATAGGTAAGCTCAGTTTAGGACAGAGTATTCAGATATGTTAACTATAAAACCTAGGCATGTCAATAGTAACTTTCAGGGGTTTGTAATTTTAACAAATGCATGGCTTTGTATAGAGACACTAACTTTAGGAACATCCTCATTCTAAATTTCAAGCTTTTTCTCTTAATATAGGAGGCAGGTAGTAGGATAGAGATACAAAAAAAGTACTTGGAGCTAGATCCAATAAAGAACTTAGATAGGTAAAGTGGGACATAGGTGAAATGAAATGCTGTTCTTCTTTCCTGCTGAAGCTGTGCCATTGTGAAGAAAGGAATTTAAGATTCATTGGGCACATCTATACATCACCCAACAGTGATGTAGTGATGTGCCATGTCACTGCATGATGTGCTATGGTGATGTAGTGATCACACAGGTCTACACATGATCTCTCCCTGGTTATAGCATGCCACTATGGTGATGTAATGGCAAAATGTAATTGTGTGCTGCACTCACAGCTCAGTAACCACCTGTACTGTACCGTGCTTTAGTACTTCCAAAAGTACTAAATTGCCTGCTGGGTCTTCAGGAAGCCCCAAACGGCTCCTTAGTGAAATTACTATTGCTTTCTATTGCCAATGAAATTGACAAGAATGACAATTTCATTTAGACACTCTGGGGTCCAAGGAACTTCCAGTTGTCTGGAAATTTCTTTAAAAAATGAATTCTTAAAAACAAATAGACAATATAAAATTATTAAAAATGTTTCTGATGAATGAAAGTCCTGCTTTTCAGATAGCTCTGATACTGAGTCATATCTTCTCTTCTAGAATTTTAACTTTCCCTAGCGAGTGTATTTCATTCCCAGCAAACATTGTGCTTGCCTATTTCACTCTCTCCTTCTAAGACGGAAATAATCTTTCACTGCAATGAAGTAAAAGTCAAGCAAGGTTAACCATGGGTTAGCCCTGGTTGTTAGGAAGATACTTCCTGTGCCAGTAAAGGAAACACTAGATATTTTTTTAAGAGAATCCTAGTGAGATGAGTAAACCTTGGTCAGTGACCTCAAGAAGAATGTTTCCTTTCATGAAAACATCTATTTTCAGCTGCCAAGAATCATTGGACTATTGTCAGAATTATGTTATAATTATTTACTGGTGCAATGAAATGGCATTATGGTTCATTAGCTGGTCCAGTAATTTTGATAATTTGATAATGATTAGTTGAAAGACCTGGCATTATAGTTGCCTTTTGATTCTTATTGTATTTGGTAAAATAATAACTTGTGACATTTTTTTCCACTTAGCTCCTAGTCCACTGTACAGATATCTTTCCAACAGGTGGTGAGTTTAGCCATCCTGCTGTTGACTGGGGAAATTGTATTTCTGAATGAGGGGCTTTTTGGAATCTGTACATTCATTAGCTGGTACACAAGACAAGCTTGCTCTTTCACTTTTATGTGATGTCTCTTTACTTTTTTCTGTCATGTTATGGAACCTTGTTCCCCTCTACCTGGTAAAGAATATTATCGTTTGAGAATAGTTTGTTTATTTTTCCTGTTTCAGATTCAAATCTGCAACAGTATTTTGCTTCCCTCTAAACTGAATCTAGCATATAACTATAGCAATAATTTCCAGTCATTGATTTCTCTTGGCTTGACTCAAAGCTAACTGAAATAAAGAAAAAAAAATTACCTTCAATAGATTTTGAATTTAGCCTTTAATTAGAACATCTTCATTTATGTTTCATTCTGATAGCACTGGTGGATTACAATAAAATCACAAACTTTCCTACATTGCTCAGAAAACTAAAGGAGGAAATCTGAGGCTGATGAATCTTTGCTTATAGCATAGCTATAGCTCCATATAATAGAAACCAGGTATTGTATTCTTTGACACTGAAAAT
Organism: Crocodylus porosus; assembly: GCF_001723895.1. Classification (NCBI taxonomy): domain Eukaryota; kingdom Metazoa; phylum Chordata; order Crocodylia; family Crocodylidae; genus Crocodylus; species Crocodylus porosus. Next base: position 100,033,019 of record NW_017728906.1, read on the forward strand.
GTTGCTTCCTTCCTCATCTTGTCAGTCAGATTTACCACTTTAACAGTTTACTAAACTTGTTTAGTAAGACCAAAATATTGCCACTGGTATATACCGTACTTGTCTAAGAATCTGTATGCTTTCCATTAAAAAGGCTTACTAGGCCCACTTATGTTTTCAAACAAGTCATTGTGTGTCTCAGGGTCAAAGATAAAAAACAACAATTTGAGGTAAAACTTTCCTGCTTAACTGAAATCCCAGATATTGTAATGTTCATGTTATATGTCTGAGGCCCCTTAAACACTTTCTAAGATGGTGTTTTTAGACTAATTTTCCAGGTTTGTATTCCCTCTCCACTGCTGCTGATTATGACTAAAATATCAAAGAAAGCATAAGCAAGTACTAAATGACTGAGTAGTACCCAGCATTACTGCACAGAAACATTCCTGCATGGTGTCTTTTAAATGCTACGGCACAGTAGCAATGAACTACTGCACATTAGGTTATTACTACCATGCGGTAGCATCACTTCATGGTTAGTGCCTGCCAACATTACTGCACAGTAGCAACAAACTACTGTGCAATAGCTCAATGCTACTGCACAGTAATGGCTCATGTAGATGCTCCCCATATTATGTTTAGTATCTTTAATATGAAGTACTACATAAAGGCACATTAGGCAGCCTTAATGTGCAGGAGCAAAAGAAAATGCCCTTTTAGTGATGCTTAACACGCAGTAGTTTAATTCTACTGTGCATTCGTGTATTAGCACTGTTTTTTTCTGTGATGCTTTAATTCACAGTAGAATAGGCTACTGTGCATTAAAGTGCCCATGTAAGCATGGCCATGCAGAAGGAAGGGAAGAGTCTACTCTTTCTTGGTACATTTCTTCATGTATAACTGATCAAAGTATTTACAGTAATAGCGCCTACCATACCATCTCCCACTGTTCCTGCTGTGTAGGGTATCATGAGTGGAATTGAAAGGGGGACCCTGGTTCCTTGTGTCGTTTTATTCCCAGGAAAAATAACCTACTGCATTTTCTTGAGCATGCATTATTTCTGATGTCTTATATTTGTTCCCATGTGTCTCTGTCACAGAATGTGGGAGAAAATCATGAAAGTTTTACAGCTGCTTTTGTTACCATCATACCAAGTTTGAGCTGCTGGAGAAATGCTCACCCAAACAGAAAGAAAGGACTTTTTTTTTTCTTCCTTTCTTAACTTTGTTCTGAGAATGACATAACATTCCTTATCTCTTGAAGGGGCTCAGATGCAGCTGATGATTTCTAGTTAATTCCTTCTATTTCTTTCCTAATCCTATGGAGGGATTTAATGGGTCATCCCAATCAATGCTTCACTTCATGTTCTGCAGGAAGGGATACCCCTTAGTCATTTTTATAGTAATGATAATTTCCATATGATTCTATTGTGATAAATCAGTATCAGATACCACTTCTAATCGTGGCATTGTTTTTTTTTTTAAAGATACTGTGGCTCTCTTTTTAATACCTGGACTGTTAACTGTCTCACTGTAGCTATGACATACATCCACTTGCTGAACCACAATATTTTTGGTACCCCCAAATTAGTAGGTCAAGATTTTCAGAAATGGCATCTTAACACCAAGAATAAACAAACTAATAGTGTAATATCCTTTCCAGAAGTAAAAATTTTCTGCAGAGAGGGCAAGGACAGGAGGGAAAGGCATTCTGGAAATATTAATGTTCTGAAGACCTGCTAGTAGACTGTGAGCAATTATTTTTATTTTTTTTTCTCTAGTTTTTTTCATACTCTCATATCTTAGTGCTTATGTAACTTCATCTAGGCACTGTGAAGAAACATTAGTGTTGGAAAGAATTACATGCATCAAATAAAATGTGCCTCTTGCATAACACACTTTTAATTAAGTCTGTATTTTTCTATTCATATATAATATCTCTAAAGTCTACAGGGATATCTTAGTACATATTTATGCAGATGACTCTGTTATTTATGGAATGGGATCAGATATTCCCCAGGTGGTTGTAAAACTGCAATCTCACTTTGACAAGATACAAATTGGTTTAGAGAAAACAAATTATTTCAAAGTCTTTAGAAACTGAAGTGGTGATGTTGGAGCGTAGTAACGGGATAAGTCAATCTAAAAGATGATGATTTTAATCATTCAAGACCAGAAAAAAAATCATGTTCTGTTGTGCTCTTGACTTTAGGTCACTGATCTTTTTCCTGAGCTGATTTCTGAAGTAGCATGTCATTGAGATGATGGAGTCCACTGCCTTTCAGAAAAATAGAACTTGATATGTGTCATTTGATCTTTACAAATCTTGTGATGTGTTGAGAATGACAACCATGTACTTCTAGCTCCCCTTAATGAAGAAGACAGAAGTAGCATTGATCTAAATGGGGGAAAAATACTAAAAGGCTGACAGCAAAATTTAACAAAGAATATTTCATGAGTATAGAATGACATGGCAGAAGTATAGCTTTAAATATAAATTAAGTGTTCAAAATGTATCATTTCCATATCAATATAGAAACTGATATATTCCAGACACATATTGGTATATTCTAAAAAGATATGTAAGCCTGTGGTATAATACTTTAACCTCCCTGGATATTCCATTACTAACCTCAGAATAGCTTAAAACAATAGACCCTAAAACCCAACATGAACATGAAATCGCAGAACAAGAAATTATCCACAGACTGCATTGCGTTATGTATGATCTCAGCTGAGACTCTGGATTCTCATCCATTACCTGGACTATTTTTTAACTCAGTGAGTTAACTGTTGAATTTATCCTTTTTGATGTCTTCTACCCAACTTCATCTCTCTCCTCAGTGCCCCCTCCTTCCCTCCCTCCCCTATTGTATGTCAATTACTTTATTCCTTTCTGTTTAAAACCTTTGCTTTCTGAAAGTCCTTTTGTAGCACCTGATTAAGCTGGTTGTAACCTACAAAAGTTTATGCATCTTTTGAATGAGTTAATTTCTAAGTTGTCACCCTGCCTGGCCTGCTGTATGTCTATATAGTGCATATTAAGCAATGGCAATGAGTGCAGACTGTTAACATTTATTTTCTTGTTTATTTTAAATTTTATTAATAGTTATTACCAGGGATCCTGCTTTTCTCTAATTAAAAAATCCCAATTTTCAGATATAAAAATATAACCCCGAATCCACATTTTTCTGTGATTAAAGTGAAACACAACTAATATATGTATACTACTGGCATTTCATTTTAATCACAGAAACAAGCTACTGAGCAATAGCATCTAAAAATACTCACACACATACATATATTACTGGTGTTTCATTTTATCACAGAAAAATGTGGATTTGGGGTCATTTTTTATAGCTGAATATTTGGGATTTTTTTTTCTCAGAGAAAATCTGGATCCCTGGTTATCACTATCTAGAACTAACAAACCTGAATGAACAATCTGTAATAAATTTTTAGATAGTTTAAAAAAAAAAACCTTGATTGAATTTGCTTTTCTTCAGGCTAGAAAAATGCATGTCAATTCCTATGAACAATTTTATTTCAGGTAATGAAACACGGGAATCAGACTTCTTTTTTTAGAGATCAAGGAATATGATGACTGAAAACATTGAGCTGTCTAATCTTTATTTTCGAATGACTCATGCCAAGTGCAGTTTCCTTAGAAGGACTTTTCTTATTGCAAATTAATAGCATTATATCTGGAAGGAGGGAGGTGTTTCAGAATTGCAAATGAGTAATATCAGTAAAATGCCAGACCATTTTTTAACTGTGTCCCTAATGCTCTATTGAATTAAATGCTTTCTGGGTGATTATTGATCTACTTCATTTGAAAAATCATGGAAAATATTTCACGTTGCTATTTATACATCTGTTCCACTCTGTCTACTAGTTGGAAACATTTTTCTGTGGTTATCTGACATCTCAGCTGAAAGGCTAAATCAGAATTTAAGAGAGTTGAATCTTGGGTGTGGTAGCCTATAAATTTAGCAATGAAATGGTAAAAATAAATGTGGCAATGTACATGTGAGTGGGTGGAGACAATTAATCAATCCTTTCATCATTTTGGAAGCCATCATTTGATAAATAGGAGTATTATAGCAGTAGTCACTGAAAACTCAAAAGTTCCAGCTTTTTCTTCAAACTGTTGGCAGTAAGCCAGCAAGAAATAATAAGGTGTATTGTTCTGTCTTGCTTTCAAAAATATTAAATTAATTTATTGAAGTATTAAATCAAAGTAATGAGGCCACTATACATCTGATTCTTTTACGTCCTGTTTTTTTTTTCCATCATGTTTTGTCACTCAACAATGCAGATTTTGTTTTTTATCCCTTCCAAATATTCTGCAATGACCTCAGCTTTTGAGATAAGCAGAGAAAGTGGAGTTTTTGATCAATGTAGAATTAAATGTAAAAAATAATAATAAAAAAATCTACCCACAAATTTACACAAGCACCTTTTTTTAAAAAGCATCCTTTCTTGGCCATTCGTAACTACGAAGATCTATATCATCCATCCAAGTAAAAACACTGAATGCCCTGTAAAGGGGAATAAGTAAGACAGCCAAATGTCTGAAGAAATTGTGTGCTGATTACTTTTTATTTGGCAAAAATTAGAATCTGAAATGCAAACTCATTGGGACAATAGTTATACCTTCTGTGCTTTACATAATGTTGTGTACCCCAAAGTGTTTAACATATTTTTCATAAATATGTTCAGTATGATAATTTGAAAAGCATAATGCTTTCAACTGCAGGTCAATATGTGAAGGGGGTTGGACAATAACACAATAAATAGATTGACAAAAAGAAGCTTCTTTCTTCTTACCTAATCAAAGGCTTTTAATATAGTGACAGGACCTAACCTATCTCTCAACAAAATCAAAGGAAATACATATGCAGTTGGGAATTCATACCTGGTTTTCAACTTTAAAAACTATATATTTCTTTTCATTTTAGTAGAAACCATTCACTTTCACTTAGAAAACGCATGGTATACAACTGAAGTACTTCTATGAGTCTACTGGTACATTAGGTTAGTTAATTTTCAACCCTCTTGAACAATTTTAGGTTTCTTACATTTGAAAAAAAAGTTTGAGTTCACAACCCATTTTTTACCCCAGATGCCATTTTTAATAGTGACTGATTCCTTTAAATTCATGCTTGATTAGTTTAGTGTTATTAAGGCCTCTCTATATGGGACGAACAAACATTATTGGTGAACATCATATTATATACCCAGAAGTAGTTTGTTGTGTTCCCAATAAAATGCAGCTGACTCAAGTGAGTGTTTGCACTATAATTCCACAATAATATACACTATAACATATATACGTAAATATTTTTAAAAAATTTATTGTTCTTCCTCCACTCAGGTTACAACTGCTTCTGCTTCATCCCATATCCTGAATACTTCAGTGTTTTTTTTTTTCCAAAGGGAAAAATCAATGAAGAAGAAAATATGTTTGAATCTCTCATGTATGCATACAGTTACAATAAAAAACTCAGTAAAAACAGCTCAAAGCTTCCAAAAACATGGCACAGTGATTGCTATCTGGTTACAGAAGATTTTGCTTTTGTTTTTAAGCTGTATTAAAAAACCCAACACTGTTGGCTGGCAATTTTGCACATCTTCCATACTTCCAGGTAAGTCACTCAAATCTGGATGAAGTTAAAAATAGTAATATAGGAGCTACTGAAAGCTGTGTGGACATGGCTGACAAAGGTAGGAACAGGAGATGTGTTTGTTAGGGTTCAGGGCTTGACACCTGCAATGCTATGAATGCTAGGTACACATTTCTTATCTGTAAGCAAGCTGCGGAAGCAAGTCACCTATAAAGTAAGAAATTTAATGCAGATAGCTATATGGAGCCACCACAATTTTGTTTGCTAAATTTTCTATAAGAACAGTTTATGTATGTTGTAGAAATCCAGGTGGCACATAGTTTGTTTTAAGCCTCACTACAGAACAAGACATCCTTTTTGAAAGATCAGAAGGGAAAGAATATGTTTGTACATGTGCTCTTAAATTGAAAAGTATAAATATTATTCCAAACTTTGCATTGCCTTACTAAAGTTACAAGCAAACTTTTATTATGTGAATATATATATTCGCTGCAGATTTAAGGATGTCTATACAGAAATAAACACTGGTACATTTATTAACTAATACCTCTTATTTAAATTTATTTTTAAATACTCTATCACTGTTGCTGTATTGAATGTACATTTTGTGTAGCAAGCAGTTGTAGGGTATACATTTTTTGTAGCTGACTGGGAACCATTACTAACTTCTGCATTTAGTAATTTGACTGTAGTGCTTTCCAGAAAGTCTTTAAAAGGTAGAGCGTTGGCCTGTATTTTATCACAGAGTTACTCATAGGCATATGATTATGTTAGTAGTTCTATGTCATTTATAATTAATAGATTATCATTTGTAAATAATGTAATATGTGGCAAGTTCAATTCTTATTTTCTAAAAGGAGAAATAATGAAAAAGAACAAAGAAATGCTCAATAATATCCTATTGTTTTCAGACATATACTATCCAGTCAACTTTGCTGCTGTATTTCCAAAGGATACTGGGTTTATGCACTGAATAGCTAATCTGAAGTTTATCAAGGTCAATGGTAACTACAGTATCAGATTTAGGCCCCAAATTATAGAAGATCCCCATTGTTCTAGGTCAAGTACAACCACATAGAAAAAGGAGTCCCCTGCACTAAAGACTGTACAATACAAATACACAAGACAGACAATAAATTTGAGGGGAAACAAAGCAATGTATTGTTGTAGTCAAAGTCACATAGGTCAGTGGTAGTCAGCAATAGATATTAGAGTGAAATCCTGGTTGCCCTGCAGTACCAAATCTCTACTGACTAGCGTAGGGACAAGACTTACCTCTGCTTTCTTGAACCCAGTTCCAGTTCTCTAACCACTAGAACAGAAAGTTTGGTATGGGCCTCAATAGTGAAACACATTCTATTTTACAGTTAACTGCCTCTAAAAGAAATAATCCCAACAAGAATTTCAACTACTTGGCAGTGCTATTTGAAAATATTATTAGTCTTCCACATCTCGTGAAATAAACATTGCTAATGTTTAATCTTTTTTTTCCTTATTTGCTAGAATGCAGATTTTTTTTACAGATAAATCAGCATACCTTTTAAAGTTTGTCTATTCATCAAACAGTGTGGCCTGCTGTTTCAGAATGGGAAATTGATACCTATTAAATTTAGTAAAATGAACATGCCATAGAAACAAGGGAAGAATCAACAGTCTTTTCCTGCTGCACCAGGGTTCACAGATATTCCCCTCCTTCCCTATATGTGTGATCAAAGGAAAGAAAGCTGTGTATCTAGAGACATCCACCATGTATCACTTCAGTGATGCATTGTGTAGGTTGTGTCAGTAGAAAAACATGAAGGGGTTTGTCATGGGGAATATCAGTTGTTATGTGATAAACATGATGCATGATGCATGGTTCTGGGTTAGGGAATATATAGTATTATATGGCATCTGGAAAAGGCTTTAAAAGGGGTTGTAAAATGTAGCAGATGTGGTGCTCTTAACTGTTGGTAGAACAGGCACAGGTAGACTCTGTGGGCATAGTATCTAAACATATTTCAGCACATTTCAAAGGCAGGCTGACTTTGTCACGGACAGATTGTGATATTTTTCAAAAAAGACAGAACTTAGATTGTGTGGGTGTTCATTTTAGTTATTCGCTTACAGATTTTCAGAAATTTGAGTTTTGCTCAGTTCAGCATTTTGGAACGACAGAAGATAACAATATCGGGCAACATTAAGGTTGTGGTAATGAAGTTATTTTGGCACTATATTTCCTCTATGTTTGTTATGAAAGGTAAATGCTTCTTGTAGAAGTCCATGGACACTGTGGGAGCTGTTCATGCAGGTGTGCAGTTGGATCACTCTTATGGCTAAATAAAACCAAAGGTGCAAAGAAAATCCTAAGGCACACAATGCCACATACTTTGATATCCTGAATAGTCATGGATTAAAAGGTACAGAATATATAGCTTCTAAAACAGCTGATGAGACAAATCTCCAACACGGTCAATTTCCTAAAATCTTGATAGTTTTGTTTTGTAGTTGTTAGTAAAACATTATGTAAAAGCAAGCTAATATGTTTGTCTCCCTCACTGTCCACCCTACCAACCCAAGCAGTACATCATAACTACTGTCCTCAAATACCATATTTATTTAAATCTATGACAAGCTGTAACCCCAATTTGTTTTCAATGTGGGAAAACAAGCCATTATCTTAGATTTATATACAAGGTGGAGGGAGGGGCAGAATTGAAGCTACAACTGCTACCCTGCCACTTCCAGCACCTCAACAGCCTCTGCTCCTTCCCACTTTTTCCTCCTCCTTCCTTATCTTCCACTCATAGATCTGTCTCTGGGTGTGTCACCCTTCCCCCCCACCCCTAAGTCAGGGACAGGTAGCATCCCCTGGCCCCAGCCTGGCCACACAATGGTAGTGGCAGCTCTGGCCCTGATTCTGGGGGCCAAGACTGAAGCTACTGCCACTACAACAACTAATGCATGGCTGAGCTGGGGCCTGAGGCGCCATATGCTCTGTGCTTCCTGCCCCCAGCCAGAGCATGGACTCAGCAGGAGCTGGAGATGCAAGAGGAAGATAAGGCTTGTTGGGGGGAGATGTGGGGAGCAGGCAGCATCAGAGGCAAGTGGTAGGAAGGAACAGGCACCATGGGAAGGGGTATGCATCAGAGTATGCAGGTATGGAGGGTATGCAGGCTGAGGGGGGGATTAAGCTGAAGGGGCAGGTGCCAGAGGGTGAGGTTGGGGGATCCAGGTGGGGGGGCAGCAGGTTGTAGGGGGTACAGGTACCATGGGGGCGGCTATGGGACATACAAGCACTGAGGGTGGACAGGCAACTAGGGTTGTAAGTGGTGGGGGAATAGGATTCTAGGGGTCAGGCCACTTGATTCCTCTGCCCCATCTCTACTGCCACCTGCTGCTGCTTTCCCCAGTGCAGCAATAGAGGGGAGGGAAGAGTTAATTTAAAACCTCCAAAAATTAGATTCTAGACATGGAATTTTTTAAAAAATTATCAGTGTTCCATGTGTAGAATATAATTACTGAGGGGTCATCTTAAATTCAGAGTGGTCCTGGATTCAGGCAAATACAGTATTTTCAGGTCACCCACCCTTTCTTGATGCATTAATCCAACAGTGTTTTGAAAGTCATTAGCATGTCAAAAACTGTTCCTTGCTCTCAAAATGCATACATATATTACAAGCAGTCATTTACTGGGTGGTCACTTTTAACTTGGTTGTGAAGTCTGAACACATACTGACTGACATGCTGCAACATGGCTATATTCTCCCAGTCAAATATGAACCCCACTGATTCAGGCTAGCCTCCCCAATGGTTCCTTTGCTCCTCCCTCCAAGCAACTCTCCTCCCCTTACTTCCAGCCAGTTGCTTTAGAGGGAAGGATATACTTTTCATTTGTATTTCTTGGTTTTCAGAGATCTAAATTTAATTTACTTTCAGACTCCACCACCACATCAAGTGAAGGCCAGCAGGTTAAGGGAGCAGGGCCTCTTCATATCCCAGCACATGCACTGGGCTCAGTCTCCTCAGAATGGGAAAGCCTGTAGAGATGCTAACTCCTGCACTGGAGGTGAAATAGAGTGACTTTTAGAAATACAGGACTTATTTCCTTAGAAATGCAGGACTTCCCAGGTCTCATTGATGAGGGAAAGATAAAAGGATCATACTGGGTCTTTGAGGAGTCAGTCCACATTGGGGAGTAGGGAGATGGGCTCAGATATATCTAGAAGGGCAGGGATTTCAGATCTTGAGTCACATGATGAGGAAAGGGAGTGGCGTTAAAGTTTCCTAAAGAGGCAGGATCCATCGAGTGTGGGGAGGCAGAAAGAGAGGTTCAGGCACCTCCATGCAGAGAGGCTCCTTCCACACACATGAAAAAGAAAGAAATAATAGCCCTTCTGTAGATCCTTTCCTCCACTTTGTCTAAGCTTCTCCTCCCCTACTACCCATGGTCCTGCTACTGTTCATAATCCCTTCTCCCCTGCAACTACTCCAGTCTGTTTCCCCAATTCCCTCCTATTCATTACTTCTTTAATTTAGGATTCACATTTGCTTCTTTAAAAACCAGTGTGTGCTCCATCTTGAATTTTTTGTGCTCTGCGGAGGAATGAATTACTCATTTGGAAGCAGGGCCAAGTGACTTAGAGATTCCTTATGAAAACCTCAGAGTTCATTTTCCCTGTTGTAGTTTGATAGAGTACATTAATTCTGTGTACTTTCTTATGGACTTTATTAAGAACAAAAAATACCAATAAACAAGCATGCTACAGAGAGTATTTACTAAATGAATTAAAGATGGAATAATATCATTATTACATTAGGTTGCCCTTAAATTTAAATCAATAGGTTATCAAATTAATGCAACATGAAACCATATAGAAAAAGAAAATGGACCACATAAATAAATAATTAATATTAATCATGTACTGGGACAATTTAGAAAGAAGCTGGTTTCCTTTTAGTATAATCTCCAACCACTATTGCTTGTTTATTTTGATGGTGAAGGGCATAGGATATAAAGGCCAGGATATAGAATGTAGGGAACTATAAGCACTGCAGAACCTAATTTTTAGGGACCTGCATTTGGAGCCCTGGAACTACTGTGTTTGGTGCCTGGGCTCCCTAAATGGGAAGAATTAGGTACCTCAAAATGGGACATAAAACAGCCTGGATCAGGTGTGCGTTAATTCCTACTTCCCAAAACCCTAAACAGAACTTCACTTACACTTTTCTAAAACACAGCTGAAGTTGAAGTTCCTATTTTCTCTAATAGCCTAGAACAGGAATGATAACAGCCAGCCCACAGGCCAGATCCAGATATAAGCATTAACAATGGTGGGAACAGCAGTTAAAACCCATGTCCAATTCCCTGGAGAATGGTCTAATCATCAGGGATCCTGGGTTTCTGTGATTAAAAAAAAAAAATCCCCAATTTTCAGATTAACAAAAGTAACCCAAAATCCACATTTTTCCATGATTAAGATGCAATCTTATATATATAGTGGTGCTTCATTTATATATATATTTCAACTATGTATATATGTGT
>NW_017728906.1:100044363-100060288 GCF_001723895.1 Crocodylus porosus
TTTTTTTTTTCAGAGAAAACCAGGATCCCTGCTAATCATTAACACATTATATTAAAGGTAGGTATCACTTCCTCTTACCACACTTTAAAACAAGTTGATCACAACTGGATTTTCTTTGGTTCTTGTTCCTATTAGAGTATATGTGATGTGCTCTGGGAATGCTAATTAAACTAGACTCTTAGGACACTTTGTGAAGCAAGGCCAAGCTTCTAGATCTCATAGAGTAGCATGGTATGTTTTGAGGGTGCTACTGCTAGCTGAGTAAGTTTGTAGGAGGTTAAAGTGTGTTCTCCTTCCTCCCCCCTCTTCTGGATCATGAGAATAGATTTTCTGTCAGCTGCAGGCTTACATTGTTTAATGTTTCCTGCTGATGTGAAAATATATTTTAATGGAAACTTTTTAACATACACTCTAACCATCTTTAGCTCTTCATAAATTACTTTAGGTATTTGTATCCTAAAATACTCTCATTTATTTTAAAGCAATTCCAATTAAGTGGCAAACATATTGCCAGGGGAATCATGAGTATTACAATTAAAAAAATAATAGGTGTACCATAATAACAAATAAACATGTTTGGAATGCCATACAACCATAATCTTTCTTTGAGAGAGGTAGATTTTTAAAGCCTAAATAAATTAACTAAAGCTGGTAGAACATGAGAAACTGGGCTAGGTCCAATATAGAATTTAAGCGCTGAAGCTACTTTTATGTGGGTTTGAGGCACTATATCCAATATTAAGACTTCTTCCCTAATGAGTTACCATAATCTCCAGATGTTTGACATATACATGACTAAATCTGAGAAGCTCACCATCTTTCTCTTCCCTAAATCTAACCACAATCCAGAAACTTGATAAGTGCCTTCTTCTGCCAAGCGCCCTAAAGAGTACAGTTCAAAAAAAGCAGAGCATTTCAAACGCACAGAATTTCTGATAGACAGTATCAGGCACAGTCTCAGTTGCCACGACTGACAGGTAGCCATTTTTAACCACCTTTCTAAGACGCTTAATTGTATTCATTGATTAGATGAATGCTTGCTGACTAATCTTGGATCTTGGATTCACTCTGAATCCCTGATTTAAGTGCCTAAAGCCTTTTTAGGATGTAGTTCTTACTCATTTCAATTCCAATTCTGTGATGGTTACATATGATCCATTTTACTACTGGAAATTCAGTGACCTTTAGAACTTTTCACATAACCCAAACTAGAGAAAAAATGAAGAATGATCTTATTTTTAGCAGCCAATTTATTATCTTTTAAAGAAAATAATTGTTTGCTAGCTTGGCAGAGGTGTTAATTACAAATTGTATATTTAAAATTATTGTTGGCACACATTAGTGTAGTGCATCTGGTACAAAAAGATGATATCATTCTTAGCCATTTTTGTAGTGTAGTTTTTCCATAATTACACTGCTGTTAATCTGAATACCTAGAGACGGTGCTTATATTAATAAAATGGAATTTCAGTTGCTACCCAGGGGGAGTTGGGTTTTTTTCTCCTTTACGTGATCCTCTGGACTTGATATCAACACAAAAACCAAATTTAGTTGCATGCCACTTAAGTATGTGTAACCAGCTGTGAATTTATTTTTGACTATAGCACATGAAAAAGTTTTTTCTTTTTGAGATCTAGGTGTTAATTGGTATCTTTGTATCCTGCTAATTAAGTTCTAGCAACACCTTTTCCCTCTTCCTTGCTCTGAATTTAATAAGCTCTAGTTTTATTAATCTATTAGATAATTAGATAAAACACAAAAGGTGGATTTTTTTAAAGAATAGCTTTAAAGAAGGAAGCCTAATAGATTTTAAAGACACAATACATAGAATAGACAAAAAGTAATAAATATTATTTAGCGTTTACTAAGCGATTTCCTATGCCAATTCACACATATTTTCAATTGTGAAATGGAAAAGCAAAATCAACCACTGTTAAAGACTTGTGTGTTAATCTGTTCATAATTTTGTACTGAGTACAGGAGCATTGGCTATATTTCATACACAAATCTAGAACACCTACGATAAATACAAAAGGGCTTTTGCCAGCCATACTGTAATCACATCTTTCTTTCTTTTTTATGATAGTGTAAGTGATGCAGTAGTCATGATAGTCCAGAAATTATGGAACAAGCAAAGATTTCTTAGGGTGATTTCTTAGGCCAATTATATAGCTGGGAAAAAATTACAAAAGCTTTCAAATGCAAGACGTTCTTCATCAGGTCTCTTTAGCTGTGTCTCGACAAAGCTGATGTGCAGTGTGGTGCTACAGACTCATCTGCAGTGCCACTCACTGCACATGCAGGCATTCCTTGCTCTGCTACTTTGCATTGCAGGGGGTGGTTTTTGACCCCAGAAGATCCTGGGGTAAAAAAAAAATCCATGCCTTAAAGTGGGGCAGCACATGGAGCAGCACACACTGCCTAAAACCAGGGCATGGCTGGCCAGAGCCCTTCTCTGGCTGCTGTCCAGGCTCCTAGCTGCAAGAGAGCCATGGCTGCAGCTCCCTGAGGCCCCCAGGACTCCAGATACGGCTGCTGGGACCCGTGCAATTGCCCAGAATAACCTACCACACGCCAGAGGGCATGCTGCATGGGCATTCCCCAGGGACAAGCAGCAGAGACAAGGTATGCTCATGCCCACATTTGTGTGGACACAGCCATTTTGTTTAACGTTTTGAGTACTGCACTTTTCTGAGATTTCAAGGGAATGTCTGCCTTCAGTTTAAATTAGTGGGATGTGAGTGAGTTTAGTTTGTTCTATAGCTAGATGGAATATACTTAAGAATTTTTACATTTAATTCTTGATTTGGAAAAGTTAATTGGACTTTTGCAACTGCTTAAATTAATATAGTGTGTGCATGTGTGTAAAAGATCCTTCAACAGGAGGATGGTTTTGGGTAAACCAATTCAGGTTAAAAAAGAAGCAAGCCCAGACATATTTTGAAACTCCAAAATAAATATGTGCATACGTTGATTTTTTGTGTTTGAATAACAGCTTAGTAATACTTTTGTTCATTTCTGCATGTCATGATATTTAATTTAATCTAAAGGAACTTGTTAAAAGATAGGAAGCAAAGCGTAGGGCTAAATGGTCACTTCTCAGGATGGAGGGAAGTCAATAGTGGGATCCAACAGGAAACTGTTGTGGGCCCTATTTTGTTCAACATTTTCAACAGACCTAGAAATGGGGGTGCACAGTGGAATCTCCAAGGTTGTAAATAATACTCATTTATTGCACATAGTCAACTCCCAAGCTGATGCAGAGTAGCTACAGAAAAATCTCCAAAAGCTAAGTGAATGGGCAAAAAAAAGTAATATATAGCTAACTTAAGGAATTCATTGTCACAGGAGGTGGTATAGTAGATAACATACCAGGTTTAAAAAGGGACTGGATAAATTCATGGATGACAGTTCTATTAAAGGCTATTGAACAGTAGGATTGGAGATGTTTCCTCTGGCATCTTTTAACCAAAAATTGTGGATACTAGGGAGGATATTGAATAGGGGATAGATTACTTGAGTGATATCTAGTTCAGTGCTCTCTCTCTCTCTCTCTCGCATCCATTTTTGACACTGTCTGAGACAGAATACTGAACTAGAAAGACTATTAGCTTAACCCAGTATGACATTCCTTATGTTCTTATTCATGCAGAATTTGGTATCTAGGTTTTCACTGAAAAGGAATTTTCTTGGGCTTTGGATAACAATCTGAAATGTTAGATACTTATTTTTGTAGAGTATCTAACCCATCTGAAGTTAACCAATCACTTATCAAGACCTTGGGCACTCTGGCTCAGGATTTCAACTCATGCTGTAATCAGGAACAGTGCACCCAAGGTCCACAGATATTTTCCTCCATACTTCAGTGCTGTTAAAGTTTCCAAAGTTGCTGTTGGTCTGTAGATATTTTTTCCGTGGTAAAGTGTGTGTCTGCTTCACTGTGACTAAACTGTGATTCTTAAAGGCAGTTTTTGGCCCTGTTTATATATAAAAAATGATGTTCGAAGGTTTTTGCTTTTTTTAATAAGAATCCCTTCAGCCTGCCCTAGGAAATTCATTTGAAGTAAGTTTGTGAAGGGTTTTGCCCAAAGGCTAACAGAACTACATTCATGAGTTCCACACAACTCTAACATTAAATCACCCTTGCTCAAATAAAATTAATAAATAGTCTAAATACATATCTACATGTCACAGAGACATGTAGGGAAAATAACAAAAGAATAGTTGAGAAACTATAGTTGGGTTAAGGCTTAGCTAGGTTTGCTAAATATAAAACTATCATTTTAATCACTATAAATAATTTGCCATTATCATGTTTTGCTGTTTGAACATGATCCAACATTTCTCTGTATTGTAGCTTTTTTAATTAGTGACTTTGATTACTGCAAATAGGGTGCAATAATTATACAGTCAGCTCTTCGGGGATTCAGAGATAGCAAGACAGTTTTGGTTAACTTTCTACTGCTTGTGAATCAAAGATTATGCTCTCTTGGCTCTTTTCTTATGTGTTCTACCTCTTTCAGAATTCCTCTACTGCCCCCCACAATTAGTGAACCTTAAGACTTTTCCCTCCCTTGACAGAATAAACTAATTATATACCTTTGTTTCCAACATGCAGTTTCTGTCACTGGCTACAGAAACAGGCACACCTTATCTACGTTTAGGTAGATCTTTGAATTCTATATCAGTCTGGTCTCTCTATTGCCTATAGCATCCTTATATCAATTATTTAGTCTGTTAAAAATACCACAAAAATCCTTCATTTTAATCATATCTAATCTATCTTCAAAATACTTTGATATTTTCTTTATTATCTGGATCAAATGTTACCTATTTGTCCAAAATATTTAGCACAACTGGACCCCTCCCACTTTAATTCTTTTTATTCTGTGCAGATCTCTTTGGTCTATTAATTTTCCTCAGCAACATGACTAATTGGCAACTGCATAACACTTCAAACTCCCATTTGTTGGTCCTTTCATCACTGATCATTGCCCTTGGACATCCTCTCTGACATGTAATGTGCTTTTCTCTAGGTTTCTGTTTAAACCATTTCTTTAAAACAAAACATTTTTTTTTCCATAGAGTATTTGGACTTAATTTAATTTTATCTCAGAAAGTTTCTCTGCTTCCCAAATCAACTCAAGTCAAAGGTTTAATTTCTGGTTTCATTGATCTGTGCATCTGACTGACCTACTGTTGTACCTCACTGTAAAGTTCCAGATCTATCTGTTATGCCTTTAGACCCCTTCTTCCTATGAGCTAATGCTCTCAGCCTTCATTATGCCTCCCATTGTGTAGTATGGTCTCTCTCTCCCACTGGTTGACATTCATAATCATAGGAAACTGGGAACAGAGCCTAAAGAACAGAATTCAGGCCAAAAAGGACATGGAACTACAACAATAATATGGGCACCACAGAGATTAAAAAAAAAAAAAAAGATTAATGTTGATTCAAACAAACATTTTCCTAATCCAGGGCAAAACAAAAATAAATCTACTATATCCATTCCCAGTGAGACAAACATTTTATTCTTGATCACTCTGCATCAATCAAACATATTAAAAAAGAATTTTAAAAACGTTCCCACTCTACCTGCCCTCCTTTCTGTACTCTCCTAGAAATAAATTAAGTGAAAAGGCTAGGCATGAAAATCACATGCAATTACAAACTTCTCCAATTAATCATATTGCTTTTCTTTGCTTTCTTATTTCCTTCCCTCTCATTCTCCACCATTTTCCACCCCCCCAGTTTTTAATCAATTTATATTGTAAATATTTAGGGTAGAGGCCTTAGATTTATTTTTTCTGTCATTTAATCTGACATTACTCCAATGAATCAAGAAGAGTTAATCCTGGTGCAGAAGAGGCTCCTTCTCATATTGTTTATTGAAAAAGGTCTTGTTCAAACATAGGTACATTATTAGATCCCAAATCAGGTCCAAACAAAACCATGCATTTTGTACAGTTAAAAAGTAATGCTTTCTGTAAGAAGGAACCCCTGTCCCTGTTACTAGGATGGCTTATAGGTAAAGAAACAGGGATCAGATAGGTAATGAAGCAATTGACTGCACCTTACCCTGGGGAAAGAGGGGCAAAAAGGGACCAATCAGATGGCTAAAAGGGGGCTGGACTGAGAAATATAAAAGCCCTGTCCCTGAGCTGAAAATGGCAGTCTGGCCCTGCAGGCTGCAGAGAAAGGAGCTCTTCTATAAGGCTGCCATAGAAGGCAGGCTGGGCAGGGGCCCAAGCAGTCCCAGAGAGAGCTGAGAAGAAGCAGGCAAGGGGAACTCATAGCTCAAAGGGAAGGATTAACCCAGGGTTGGGAGAATTTTGTTTCATAGTCATTGTGCTGGTGTTTATGTCATGTTTAAATAGCAGAGAACGAGTTGTGGCTATAGGAATGAAGAAGACAGCAGTGCTTTAGCACGTTCCCCTGGCAGTAATCACCATGGGTCTCGTCCCTAAGGCAGAAGGGCAGAGTCTATTAAGGCACAGGTGGTGGACCCCCAGAAAAGGAGGAGTGCTGTCAGGGCAAGACTGAGCCCTGGACACTGAGGTCTTGAACAGTAGGGGGAAGTACCATGAGGAGGCAAAAAGGCCCCAGGTGTGGCTGGTCAGGTCAGACAGAGCAGCCTCTTATTATCCCTTAAAGACCTCTTTGATATTTTTCTAGGTGACTATTATCCCTCAAGAACCTCTCTTGATCAACAACAAGGAATATCAAAGGCATGGCAAGTGAGTGACTGGAGCTAAATGGGATTGGGAAGGAACCAGCGAGTGGGGAGGAGGGAGAACCCCTGCATGTCCTGCACTGTTATTAACAAAAAAAAGAAGAAGAAAAAAGAATCATGAAAGAATACTTTATGAACCCCAGTCTGAAATTCAGTGTTGGTTGCATATCTTCTATCATCTCTCTCTGCCCTGTATCTCCTTTTGTAATTATCACCTTGTACTATATTCCAGTGTTTAATAGAAGATTCTTTATCTCCTCCCACATAATGTTGAGTCCTATGGTTTTTACAAGTCTCTCTCTATTTTCTTATGTCTTCACAGTCCACAAGGACAGTAGGAAGGTGATTTGTTTCCCCTAAGTGATTCGGTAACTGAGGCATCATCTTGGTTAGGTATTAAATTTCCTTACTGACATAGTTGTTTCTTTTTTGTACTTCATGACCTAATGATTGATTGAATTTTCTGGGTTCCAATCTGGCATTGAATTAAGCGAATGAATAACATATGCTAGATAGAAAACAGTAGAACATCTCTTTTTGTCCTTCCAACTTTCTTGAAACATCAAACTCAGTTTTTCTATGTTCTGCACCACAGTGTCAGGGGGGAGAAACCCACCCCCAAACAAACAGTAAAGGACAAAGGCAGCTGATAGGTTATAGTCTGCAGTAGGGTTTTGGATCACGGGATCCTCTTCTTCCCTTAATGTAAATATCCTTGAGTCTACTGAAGAAAGTGACTTTCTGTGAGATACTGAAAGAATGCAATACTTCTCTCTGATAAAGGCTAGAAACAAAGTTCATTGTAATATCCTAGTGGAAGTACAGACTTAGAGTATAGTATTTTTCTAGCTTGGTTGGCCTGCCAAGAAATCAGCTCCAGATGATCTGAAAAAAAAATACGTTTCTTGGAAAAAAAATGTTTCAACTAAAAATTTAGTCTAAAATATATATACATATATTTAATTTTAGAATCAGGTTGTTAAAACAGTTTAATTCCTTTTCTTTTCAACTTTTGTCATTTTGAAATGAAAATTATATTTCAAAGCATTTCCTTTTAGAAATTTCAAAGCAAAACAATTTGATATTTTCAAAAATTTCCCTTCACCATTCTTGTTGTTAAAACTATGACATTCAAGAATAGTTTCATTTTTCTAAAAATTCCAGTTGTCAGAATTTGTGCTATTTCCCAAATTTTTTGTCCAGTTCTAGTCACCAGTTAGACTTTTCTGTTGGTTTCATTTCTGTTCAAGAGAAAAAAATGGATAGAATAACATAATGCAATACAAACCAGCTACAGAAGTGTCCTACATAATGGGTGCATCTACATTGCCATGCAGTGACATTGCTACAGCACCATTCTTTAATACTTCCATTTAGAAATACTAAAGCAGGAGTTTTCAACCTTTTAAAACAAGTGTACCCCTTCTGTATCAAAGTTTCACCTCATGTACCCACCCCTTTATATTTTTTCTTGTTTTAAGTGGGGAGGCACAATTTGAAGCCCCATGGTGAGGGAGGGGGTGTGGCAGGGGCAAGCACTGCCCAGCTCAAATGGGCCATGGGACAGACCTGTGAGTAGCTCATTTGGGGGGACACAGGGAGGAGGGATGGCTCCTGCTGCCACACTTACCCTGGGAAGGTATGGAGGGCATTTGCCCCCAGATCTGCATGTGGGGTGAGGGTGGAGGGGGCAGATAGAGGCTCCAGTGGTAGGGGAGGGAGAGGGGCAAGAGCAAGGGCTGCCCAGCTGGGAGATAGCATGGGACTGAGCCAAGTGTGAGGGGGTGGCTCTTGCCACTATGTGGGCTCTGGGAGGGCATGGGGGGCTTGTGCACCCAGATCTGTATGTGGGGGGGTGGCAAGCTGCTGGTGTGGGCTGGGACACTGGGCTCTTCCCGGTGGGGACTGGCATGGATTGTGCTTGGGCTGGGCAGCAACAGTGCTAGGAGTGGTTTGGGTGGCGGCTACAGCAAATTCTAGAGTGGCTGCAGCCCCGGTCCCTCCAGCCATGCTCCTGTAGGCCTCCACAGTGAGGGAGGGAGTGGGGCTGGGGCTAGACAGGCTGTACCACCCACACTGAGTGCAGGGGGAACCTGAGGTAGGAGCCTGAAGGGTCGAGTTGTGTGTGGCGGCAGTGCCTGCCTGTGTCCTGCCCAGACATGGCTGGTGCCACCCCTTTTGTGCTGCTGCCCCGGGCCCTGCTCCCTGCATAGGCCAATGCAGAGTCTCTGCTCCTGCTGCTCCTGGTTCTGCCCTGTGCTCTACCCACACCTGTGGGAACTATTGGGGCTGGAACAGGTGGGCAGGAGCTGCCCCTGAGACTCTCCCAGCCTCTGCCCTGGGTCTCCCCTGCCAGGTGGTGCCACCGCTTCTTCCCCTCCAGCCCCCACAGTTGCGCATGGACCCAGGGCAGAGGGGCCAGGTTGTGAATCAGGCTGTGCCTGAGCAGGCTCTGCAGCCCACCTGGGGACAAGACCTGGGCACTGTGCTCAGGGCAGACCCTGTTGTATGCAGCCCCCAGGGCCCATGGTGCTCAGGCCAGGTGGGGCTGTGGGAAGGGGCAGCCCTCTGCCCATCCAGGAGCTCCTCCCAGCCCCACCGAACTGTTCCCAGCTCTGAGCAGCACCCTCCAGCCTCACCAGTGTCCCCCCATGTGCAAATCAAGGGACAGACACTCCTCATGCCTTCCCAGACTGCACATAGTGGTATAAGTCACTGCCCTTTTCCTCCCCCAATGTGGCTTGGTCCCATGCCCCACCCCAGCTGGGCAGCCAGTGCCCCAGCTCCACTTCCTCTCCCCACAACAAACTTACTAGCCAGACCCGGCTCCAATACACATAGCCAGGCTGTGCTCCTGACTGCCTGCCTTCTGCACTGTGGCTGTGTGCACTCATGCAGAGTTCTATGTACCCCCTACAATCCTTTTAAGCACCCCTAGGGGTATTCATAACCCCAGGTGACAGCCACTGTACTACAACATGGTGCAGTATAGGTAGTTACTGCACTGTGTGCATGGTGCATCGGCAGTTTTTGCTGCTATGTCACCATTGTGTGTAGACCCACTTGATCAATATGTTACCATAGCGTGCTGTAGAGCAACATAGCATATGGTTATATCACCATAGGGTGACATGTAGATGCACTCCGTATGTAGAGAATGTTTGTGCCTGTTTTGGTATTTTGTGACATCATAATTGGCTAAATGTGTCATGGTGTAATTTATGGCACAATCACCATGTTAATCATGCCAAAAATGTAATGCCTACCAGGGACATCTAGTTAACACTGCATGACAGATTCAGTAAGATCCTTTCTTGATCTGGGAGTTCCTGTCAGTCAGTCTCATATTTCTAGGTCCTCTTACCCGTGCTGTATCTGAACTGTGAAGGCTCTTTCAGCATAATATTTCTGTTTTCCAGTCTATTAATTCAGCAAAAAACCTTTCCAGATTTTTATGCCAAAATTGACAGAGAACAGCCTCACCTTCATACTACATGGGGGGGGGGTAAAAAGATTAGTGGTGTAGGACCTCAAACTCACATTAACTCTCACTGTAAGTATGGCTCATGAAATCACAGCATTGAGGAGTCTGGTAGTTTAAAAGCAAATCATGAAGTTTTTACTTATTTCTAGGAGTGAAAACACCTTGGTAGTATACTGTTACTCAACTTCATGGCTTAAAAGAGGCCAAAACACTACCCTATGACAGCAACATGGACTCTGTAAACAACAGAATTATATCTATTTAGTACAGGGAGGATACACAAAAAAATCTATTTCTGAATCAGGTGTTTCCTGTAAGGTTTCAGTTTCCCCAGGAGGAAGGGTCATCTTTTAGAAATCTGTTTTAAAACAAATGTAACCATCTCATGAACTGTAATTTCCCTTTGAAGGGTCTATGACAAATTTAAAAACATATAATCATAAAAAATGAGGATAGCAATGGACCTCAGGAGGTCATATAGTCCAATTCCTTGCTCAAAACAGGACCAACCCCAACTAGACCAGCCCAGCCAAGGCTTTGTCTAGCTAGGTCTTAAAACCCTCCAAAAATGGAGCTCCCACAATCTTTCTGGGTAAACTGTTCCAATGCTTTACTATCCTCCTAGTGAGAGAGCTTTTCCTAATATCTTACTTAAATTTCCCTTGCTGCAACTTGAGACCATTGCTCCTTTTTCTGTCATCTGACACCACTGAAAGCACTCTAGCTCCATCCTCTTTGGAACCAGCCTTCAGGTAGTCGAAGGCTGCTATTAAATCCCCTCTGTCTTCTTTTCTTCAAACTAAATAAACCCAGTTCCCTCAGCCTCTACTAATAAATCATGTGCCACAGTCCCTAAATCATTTTCTTTCTCCTCTGCTGTACTCCAATTTGTTCATATCTCTAGTGGAGATATCCAAACCTGGGCACAGTACTTTAGATGTTGCCTCACCAGTGTGGAATAGAGGGGAAGAATCACTTCCCTCAATCTGCTGGTGACTCTCCTACTAATGCAGCCCAGTATACCATTAGCCTTCTTCAGAACAAGGGCACACTGTTGGCTCATATTCAGTTTAATGTCCACAGTAATTCCCAGCTTCTTTTTTGCAGAGATGCTACTTAGGCAGCCAGTCCCCAGCCTGCATGGGATTGTTCTGTCTTAAGTGCTGGACTTTGCACTTCTTATTGAACCCTCATGAGATTGTTTGTTGGCCCTGTCCTCCAACTTGTTGAGATCTCTCTGAATCTTATGGCATATCAGCTACTCCACCCAGCTTGGTGTCATACTCAAACTGAGGGTGCCTTCTATCCCATTTTCCAGGTCACTGGTGAAGATATTGAAAAAAACCAGTGCAGGACTTATCCCTGGTTTACTACACTTGAAACCAGCTGCCAATTTGATATCAATCCATTGATTAATACCCATTGAGCCTGATGATCAGGGATCCTGGTTTTATCTGATAAAAACATCCCCAATTTTTGGATTTAAAGTAACCCAAAATCCAGATTTTTCCATGATTAAAATGAAACACCACTAATCTCTCTCTGTCTCTGTCTCTGCCTCTCTCTCTCTGTCTCTCTAGGAGTGTTTCATTTTAATCATGGAAAAATGTGGATTTTGGGTTCCTTCTTTTAATCTCAAAATTGGGGATTTTTTTATCAGAGAAAACCAGGATCCCCGCTGATGATCCAGCCAGGTTTTTATCCATCTTACAGTCCATTCATCAAACCCATACTTCTTCAGCTTGCTTGCAAGAATGTTGTGGGAGACCATATTAAAAGCTTTACTAGGGTCAAAGTATATCACATCCACTGCTTTCCCCACATCTACAGAGGCAGTCATTTAATCATAGAAGGCAACATATCTATTGCTCAGAGGAGTTCCTCTGCAGGTTTCTATCACTGGTGTCTCATTGTCTATTTGAAGACCTACCTCTACAGCTTCAGTTTTTCCTGTCGTGAATCTTCATCTGGTCCTTCAAACTCTGAGCTCTTGCATTTGTCCCCTTTATTATTTCATCATGGTAAATTTGGTTTGTTGTAAATTATCCCCAATTATTTTGTTGTTGTAAACTTGGTTGGAAGAGTGACTGCTTTTGTCTGTGAACTTCCTTTTATGATTTAAACCGTAGAAACATTTCCCTTTATACCTATCCTAATTTTCTTTTCAAAGTGTAATCAGCATAGTTTTAGATCCAAAGGGAAAAGAAATGAGAGAGTCTCTATATTGGAGAGCCAGTTAGCTTTCACTGTTTACTGCAAGGGGATGGATCCAGTTATACATAATCAAAACCAAGAGAGTATAAGAATCTTAAATTGGCTCATTTTATTCTTCTTTGTGGACAGACACAGAGTATGCTTCTGCCAGAGGGTATGCCTCTGTAGAATGTCTCACTTGCACATTTTCCAGAGACATGAAAAGCTTATATTATAAACAGATATCTACCTATCTATGAGGAGCGCACAGAACAAAACTAGTTGCATATTGTCAGATCTTATTAATTTTTTTTTTTGGTTTTCTTGTTTTCTTATCCATGTGCTACTTACTTCTGGTTCTTGACATATCACTCATCCATATAATAATATATATTCTCCCTCTTCCTCCTTCTCCTTTCTCCATGTCTTCCTAGTTATTATATCTCCAGTTCTCACCAGGTCCTGTTCTTCTTCCCTATCCCCCTTTTTGTACCTTTAAAATGGTCCCACAGCTATACTTTTCTATACGTTGGGTAGCATTTGCTCTAATTTTAGTTTCCTTCTATCCCCACCACTGTCCAGTTGCCACCACAACGTTTGTCCTTGTTGTGCTACTCACCCACACCTGCATTACCTTTAGAAAGTTCATAGCCATGAACAGCCACTTTGATTTTGCTCCATCCAGTTCCTAGGTCACACACATTCCTTTGTTTGATATTGTCTCCTCAATTGCTTTCCCAAAAGTTTTGCCTTTCCTCATACTCTCCTCCATAAAGCAGACCATGTGGGAATGTGGAGATGTTTGTTTTTTTAATTCTCTGTTTCCTTAAGTTTTCACCTTCCCCTTTCCCCTCTTTCCCAATATGTGACTTCCTGGACATTATCACCGATGACCTCTGGTTTCCTTTTGGCCTCTTCCTCCCCACCCACTCTTTCCTGTCTTCCATTATGTATGACAGTTTATTATTGATTATCCTTGTATTTCACTCCCTTTCACTCTTATCTCTTTATCCCTCTCATCTATCAAAAGTTCCCTGCCCCCAGTTACATCAGTGGTGATTTCTTCTATTCCTTCTCTGGCCCTTTGTTCTCTTCTCCTTCAGTTCCTCTTCTTCAGTTCTTCTATCTTACCAGTTAAACACTACTTTACTGACTTAATTTCATCCTATGCTTGTAGTCCCATCCACCACTATACCAGTTTTAACTCATTCCTCAGATCTTCTTTAAAAAGGCTTCTCCTGGAAATTCTCTTGTGAGAGACAGACTGTGATCAAAGACAGAGAACAGAATGTCCATCATAAAATGAACAAAATTCAACATGCCATCCCTTTGGCTTGCATTCTAAAAACTCTCTCTTCTTCTCTTTTATCACAGATAAAAACATTTTCAACTGCTTTCCTCTTCTAGTACTTCCACTTAACCCAGTGACCCCTATCCTATCTCCTGATATATGCATTGTCCATGCTCATTCCCTCCCTTACTATTCATCTTCCTCTGGCTCTTTCACTTTACAATACTAGCTTTATTGTCTCCAATTTTACTGCCAACCTAGCATTCCATTCAGTTTTGCTTTTGCTTCTTGTATGGCACAGGAACCACAATTCCAGGTATTTTCCTATCCATAGTTCTCACCTAACACTTCATCCTCTTCCTTTTTGTTATGTCAGCCATTTTGACAGAATTGATCATGCTTTTTTCTGGCATATCACTGCCCCATTACAACTGACCATGCTTTATAGATATAATATACAGGGATACCCATATATCTCTGAAGTATATCTATGCATGCTTTTTACATATCTATATGTATATGGAGATAGATAGATATACAGTATACTACCAAAGTGTGCGTGTGTGTGTGTGTGTGTGTGTGTGCGCGCACGCACACACACACACACACACACACACACACACACACACGTTAGAAGCATGATGAATTCTGTCAAATTGGCTGACATACCAAGGAGGAAAAGGATGAAATAGTAGGCAAGACCTAGGTAGCTCTGCCATGAGGCCACGGGTCAGAAGTGAGGGGCATCACCATGGATGGGGGGTGCTGTGGGTTGGGAGTGAGGAGCACCAGCATGGCCCAGGGGGACAGGGTATTGCAGTTTTGGAGTGAGGGGCACTGGCAGGGGCAGGGGCACTCTAGGTCGGGGCACTCTAGGTCAGGAGTGAGGGGCAGTAGCAGGGCTGTGGGGGCTGTGGCTTGGGAGTGAGGGGCAACAGAGTGGGCAGGGGCAGGGCACTGGCATATCACTGCCCCCCAAAATGAGATATCCATTCCCCACTTGACAGATGTCTTCTTTTTTGGAACTGGAAATATGGTAACATCTATATCTATGCAATATTCTACTTTTTAACCTTTCAAAGGACTGCTTAAAAAATCTTAGTCTGTCATCTCAGTCATCTCTTCTTTTCTTGATTATATAGATATATATGGAGAAATAGATATCTATATATCTCTATGTATCTATATCTATATAATATTCAATTTTTATCCTGTCAAAGAACTACTTAAAAAAATCTTATTCTGTCATCTCAATCAGTCATCTTTCTTTTTGCTTCCTTCCACAGGGTCCCCATTCAGTATGATTCTAATCAATATCTGTAAAGAGTCTGTGTATGCTATTTCTACTCTATCTTCTCTCATTTCCTCTTCAAATGTCACCAGTTTCTCATTGGCCCAACCTTTATAATCTACTTTGTTTAAATTTTTGAACAATGAGTTTTACACCATCTCCCATGCTGCCTCTCAGGCATGGCTTTTAAGCATTCTGTTGTAAACATCTGCAGAATTACAATATTTATACCAAAACCACCAGTTTCTTGTTTTTGTTTTTTTTTCTTGCATTCCCTCCCCTTCCCCAACCATTTCTGACTTTTTCTCTCCCTCTCTATTCCCTATAGATAAGTATAAGTAAGCTCAAACTTAGGATAAGCTTTAAACATTTTTATTTTGGGAGCAAGGTTTTGGATATCCACTATTTTATATTGCATTATTATTAGGTTTGTATTGATTTTTACTGTTGTATATAGTATTATTATCATTTTTGTATTGATTTTTATTGTTTCATATGGATATTGTATGGTTTAGGCCTGTTTTTATAAGTGAAGCATAGTCATGTCAAGTTTCCATTTTATATGTCAAATCTCCATCTTGTGTCCTCTGACCGGGCACCCCCTGTGTGTTGCAACTGTACGAGTCATGTATCCCTCCCATGTAAATTGGTTCCCCGATGAATGAGTATGATTGGAAATGATTGAAATACAGTGGTAGCAGGCCTCTACTGAATGGCCTGTAATCACTGGGCCATCACCTCGCATTGATTCATCCAGGAACCATGGACCTCACCCAGGAAAAGAGACAAGGCTAGCATTTGAAAAAGAAAAGACCCTGCAAAACCAGCAACTCTCACCATTACAGACCCCTGAAACTGCACATCCCTGTGTTGCACAAAAGCGGTTTGTTTCTCTGGAGGCCCGCAAAGATCACAGACACACAAACATCAGC
>NW_017728906.1:100065274-100107603 GCF_001723895.1 Crocodylus porosus
TTCAAGAGAAGGTTGGATGTGTATCTAGCTGGGGTAATGTAGGCCCAGCACTCTTTCCTGCTTATGCAGGGGGTCGGACTTGATGATCCATTGAGGTCCCTTCCGACCCTAGCATCTATGAATCTATGAATCTATGAATTCCCCCCCACCCCTGCAGCTTCCCAGCTCTTATTAGCTGTCCTGCAGTTCTCTCCAGCTTCCAGCACCTACTGCCACTCTGCAACTTCTCTAGTTGCCCCGGAGCCATCCTCTGGCTCCCCACACCCAGAGCCCCTCTTTAACACCCACACATTCCCTTAGTCCCATTTTCCCTCCTCTCCCCATTTACCTTTTCAGTTCCCCTGTAGCTCTGGCTCCAGTCCCAGATTCTGTTCCGGCATGCTTCCTTGTTCTGCAGGCTTTGGACATTGTCTTTTAATTAATTAAGATCAATTAACCTAAAGTTACCCCCGAGCCTCCGTTTTTCAGCCCAGGCCCCTGTAGTCTACCGGTTCTAATCCTGGTCCTGGTAACTTTAACCTCCTACACTTCTACTTTCTTACCTTAACCTTTCCCCAGGTATCCCAAGTACACCAAGTACATACATACACAGCACAACACCCAATTTAGGAACTCACCTGTGTGTATGTGTAGGTGGGTGGTATGTGTGTAAATTAGTGAATACACACACATATAGATATATATAGATATATATAGATATAGATATATATAGATATTTATATATAGATATCATTGTGTGTGTGGTATATAAATTAATAACCCACGTATGTGTATTGGATGTGCAGGTGCTGGTAACTGGTAACTGATTCTGTCTAAATTTGGTGTGTGTAGCATGTATAGGCTTAAACTGGTGATAGGTGTGCATGAACCTAGACTAATTATTTTGAATGTGTATGTATCTGAGCTGCAAGTATGAGTGTATATGCCTAACACGGGTGTATGCACCTAGTGAGTGTGTGCTTAATTGATTTTTGTGTGTGCATGTGCAGTTGTACACCATGCCCTCCTGTCTAACAGTGCAATTTTCAGATCCTGAGCATTGGCCTGACCCTTCAAGGCAACATATTAATGTTCTTCAAATCCCTTCTTAAAACTCTCTCTCTTTCTGTGGTCTATAAAAAAATCTTGGTAAAAGTTGTGCCTCTGATGTACTGATGTTGCCACTTATAACATTGACTAATATAATCTGTTCTTCTTTGCTTTATGTAGATATGTCTATACTGTGTATCTAGTTAATTTAGGGAGGGAAGTTCCCAAGCATTCTCAGTCCACATATCTTGCTTACATGGAATAATTCTAGGAAATGTGTCAGTGAGGTCACTACCAGGACAATCTTCCATGCCTCTTCTCAAGCAGCACAGAGGCAAAAATCTCAAGAGTAGCTGCAGTAGAATCCCCCAGAGTAGTTTCACTAGTATGGACAAGCAGGATCAGGTATCAGGTTTTGGCCTCAGTCTGATTAGCACAGCTGTTCATCCAAGCCTGCCATCCTATAGCTGACTACCCAGACTGGGCAACACTGGTCTGAAGCCTTTATCATAACTTATCCCTCTGCCCATTCTCTGTCAGAGTGGCTGGGCAGGGTCAGCTGACCCTACACTTCTTCCAAAAAGCTCCTGAGCTGGAATGGGAAGTGTCTAGCAACAGGGCTCAACCTAATCCCAAAGAACTTTGATGTTATGTCTGGCTTGTGCTCTCTGCAATCTATATGATTTCTCAGCTTCCTAATTTGACTTGTTCCTAGACTCTGCTCTTGGGCTGACCTCCTGGCTATCTGACCCAGCTTGCCCCTGGATTCTGCTGGTTCCTCCATAGTGGATATCTCAATCCTTGAGTGGCCTCAGACCTAGCTACCCATGACACAGCATGACAGCACAAAGGCTGAGTGTGCTTAAGAGTGTACACACCATGGACCAGATGTATGTGTTCCCTGTATGAATCTCTATCTATTGTCTCTTATCCTCTACTTAGATTACAATACAATTACAACAGGAACCATATTTTGATGCAAATTTTTGTTACTTTAAATGGTAAGAGTTGCACAGACGCTTTTATACTATACAAGGTAGCAAGATCATCCTAAATTTGATGAATGTCTTATATTTTTATTCAGTCTATACAGCATTTAAGAAAATGAAGTTCTGGCTCAATAGTAAGTCTCTAAGAGCATTTGTAGATGACACATTAAAGAAGGTTAAATCCCTTTAATGGTGTTGCTGTTTGCACGAGTGTGCAAATTTGGCGACGTTTTAGGTGTTAATTCCAGCCGCTGTAGCAAATTCGGTGGTATAATGCACCTTAAATGACTTTGGGGCACAGCAAATTAAAACACCTCTGAGAAGTTTTAGTTTGCTACCTTACAGCTGTGAAGGGAATCACTGGGTTCCATGTGATTCAGGAGCTGTGGAGACAGCCCCAGCAGGCAGCCTGCCAGCAGCCCAGGAAGGCAGGCTGCATTGAAAGGGGGAAAAAAAGCGGCAAGCCTGATCTTTCTTTTTTCTTCCTCCCTGGAGCCTGCCTGCCTGTCTGAGCTGCATGGGGTCCCAGTGCTTCCCCCCACAGCTTCAGTGCCCCCCAGGACTGCCCGAGCCAGGTGCCTGTGGGAGGGTGCTATCTGGGGGAGGCAGGGAGGCCACCACTGGCACGGAGGGAAGCAACTCCCCCTCCGCTCAGGACCTGCTCCGTCCTCCAGCAGCTCACTCTCCCCTCCCAGCCACTGGAGAGGCAGGTAAGGATTGGGCTCCCACATGGGTGTTTAAGGGGGGGATTTACTTCACCCTAAACTGAAGCGGTGTTTTTAAAAAAAACACCACTTCAATTTAACCCACCTGTGTCATCTACAAATGACCCTAGGCACTATGTTAATGCAAATAATATTACGCATATAACTATTAGGTAAGTCATGATAAAAGTTCATATGGCTTCTAAATTACTAACATTTCTGAAAATAAACAGGTCATTTGATATGGTCCATGATTTGCTTTTATACTTTGGCTTCTCATCCCAGGACAACAGCCAAGGTTTGTGGACCCTAGAGCGAAACCCTGCCTGAAATAAGTTCTGGTTGTTTTGCTACTCTGTTGACACGAAGGTGCTGGAGTGAAATATAATGTCTAAAGGTCCTTTCCTTTTTGCTTCAAAGTTAGTGCAACTCAGAGAATCCTTAAGCCTGTCCATCTTACACTGTTGACTCACATGGTCAGGAACTGGCTCCAGGTATGGAGGAATATGACATAAATCTGTATTTCATTCCTGGGTGCAATGAACATGACTTAGTTTTCCTGGGCATTGAGGTGTGTTTAAAGTGTCTGGCACTAAAAGATCAAATTTAAAAGTTTTATAAAAATAATAATTTAAAAAGTAAGTTGAAGTTCATATGGCTTCTAAATTACTAACATTTCTGAAAATAAACAGGTCATTTGATATGGTCCATGAAATGTTTTAATAAATTGGGATTGGGACTAGGATTAGTACTTCCAGGGATCACGTCTGTAGTTGGTAACTGGAGAGGTGTGTCCAGAAGTGATTGGTATTGGGATGGGAATAAGTATTAGGATTGGAATTGGGATTAGGTAGCCCCAGCTCATGGGGACATTGTCCCTGCCCTGAGAGGGAAGCACCAACTCATGGGGACCCCAATCTGCCCCCCTACCTTGTTCCCCTTCACTCTTTCTAGCCTTCCTTTCCAGAGCAGTCTGTGACCCTGTGAGCTTCCTGGCCAGGTCACACTCCTAGGGACAGGAGGGGGAACTAGCTGGGTGCCAGTACTACCCCTTGGACAGTAGAGTCCCCCCACCCCCAGGCAGTAGGCGGTGGAAAGTTTGTGTATACAGAATAGAAGGATGCGAAGAAGGGATATTTCATCTTGAAATACTGAAGGAATGAAAATTGGGCAGCTTGCCTCTCATGAGTGGCCACACTTTTGTAGAATATAGAATGCATAGCATGGATTAGAGATAAACCTGCCCTTGAGTGGCATAACTTTAAGATACCTAAAGAGTGCTTTAAGCTAGTTTTGATTTCTTAATGTGTGTGCAATCCAGGGGTTAAGAGCTCCCTAAACTGCCTAAAATTAATGTGTAACAAAGTCCTAAGTGCTATTATATTTCACCTGCTTGTGAAAACATTTAATGTATCTACTTTGTAAAAGTCGTCATCTTACCCTTAAGAGTTGCAAGGAAACAGTGTGGAAAAGGATCCATCCACCTGAAGTTTTCAGGGACTTGATAAGGATGGAATAGGATCATATTTACGTGCCTAAATCCACTTGAATACCAACAGGCTGATAAATAATTAGATTATAGACAAATACACATTTTAGCTGCTTTAGGGGAGGAGGGATGGTGTGGCTCTGAAACACAGTGATAGAGATCTGCTATCTCTGCATGATCCTGTATCTATACAAGTTAGCTACTTTGGACTAACCTTGATCCTGAATGAAGCAGGATTAAATCATGCAGACAGTTGCTTTCTAACAGCTTCTATCAGCATGTTCTGATAGCACTACTGTTGTTACACCTGTCTATACCACTGATTCTCAACCAGGGTGCCTTGGCACCCTGGAATATCACAGAGTGCTACACAACGTTAGTACTGTTAGATGTACAAACATGATTCACAAGATAAAAGCAGAGATTTTAAATAGGAATCCATCATCTTAAATACAATGTTACTTGTTTTGGTTTTTCTGATCTCTTTTCAATAGAAGAATTGTTCTTTTATAGATAAAAATCAAGTGAAAACTAACAACTGACATTTTTGAAGGGATACCTTAAATCTAGTATTGGATACCTTAAGTCAAAAAAGTTTGAGAACAACTGGTCTATATTCTTGGGCACCCAAGCCAATTTATACATCTAATAGATGGAACAGAATCTGGCCCTATTAGTTTCAGGAAAATTACCTCCTTTTATGTCTCCTTAGTCTCATTTTCATTTTTGTTATAGGATACAATGATTTTTTTTGCCCTTGCAGTTCTAGGATTGTCATGAGAGTGATCTTCTTGCCCATTTTTTTCATTTACAATTATTCTTTTATGAAAATGGATTTACTCTGAATCACTTTTCTATTCTTATACTATTTGTTAAGTAAATTAGAGAATTAGAATATGATGGATTAGTCTCCAGAAATGTGATCCCTCATTCTTGTGAAAAAGATTATAACAAGAATAGATACTGCTATCTGAATGGGTTCACTCAGTGTAATAGTAAGCATATGTCAAGAATAGAAAGGAACATTATATTTATATGATATACACAAATTATACTGGGAAATGATGGAAAAAAATTCTTCTTCTCTTACTTTCATCTTAGTGTCTCAAAATGGTTTGAGTATCCAAACTCTAGTTAGGTTTTTAAAATCATTTTTGACATGGATATGTCCTAATTCTGCAGTTTTCATTTATTATGGCAGGTAGTCCTATTCAACTCCATAGAATTACTCAAGTAAGAAAGCATTGGCAGGACTGCACCCATATATAATAAAGTAGTTTAAAGGCCCAATCAGACTCTTGCCTAGGAATTCTGCCTTTATTGTCTTTCAAAGCCTCCATTCTATTTTTTATAATTTATACACTAACTATAGCCTAAGAAATGATGGAAAAGGACATGAATCATGCATGTTCACTGGGACAGAAAAATTGTCTCCATTTTTGAATGAAGAATCTAGGACAACTTATGCTTGATATATTATTAGTTTTAGTAATTTTTTTGTAAATGTAAGTATTCCCAAAAATCAGTTACTGATTTCAAACAATATTATGTTTTGTTTTTTGTTGTTTTCTTTACCTGACTATTAGATTGAAACATCAAAGAGGTTAATAAAAGAGGGCATTAACCCTTGATGATGCACTACATACTTAGAAATATTCTTGGCACAGAGCTGGCTATCACTCAGGAAAAAAGAAAAGGAAGTCTGACCATGGAGGATGATAAAGAAGCAAAGGATTACTTGGCTAGGTGTTTATCTAAAATGGCTCAGTGGCAGTCATTTGACAAATAGGTCTTCAGGTTATCAAAGAAAATATCTCTTACTTTTGAGTGGGAGAGAAGAGGAAAAAGAAGAGACAAGAAACCAAAAGAGGTATTGGGCAATCAACTAAAAGGCTCAGAAGAGAAATGATGTCAAAGACGAGAAAGGAGGTTGAAAACACTTATTAAGGAGTCTGATATCACCCTACTGAACACTCAAAGTTGGTGAAGAATCTGAGGCAGAAAACTGCATTCAGGTCTTCTTTTGTTTTGCCTGGGTCTAGATTTGTGTGCATTTCAGTTATGTTAGAAACTTTGGTGGAGGCCACCTTATGTTTCATCAGTCAAATGGCCCTCAAAGGATAAAAACACATAAGCCTGGACTTCTATAAGAAAGTATAAGGGAGTTCAACTAGGCTGTTTTGTAGAGTTACACTGTCCTTGGAAGCCGTGTGTGTGTGTGTGTGTGTGTGTGTGTGTGTGTGTGTGTGTGTGTGTATATATATATATATATATATATGTATGTATGTGTATATGTATGTATGTGTATATGTATGTATGTAGACACATCTACGGGGTGTGTCTACACATTCATTACTGCACCATAGTTACTGCACATTAAGTTTCGTACTCGGATAACTAAATCAATGCACAGTAACTGTTTCTACTGTGCAGTAGCACCAGCACTCAGGTTTTTACAGATGCTAACTGTGGCTAATACTGCTGTGCAATAGCATATTAGCATGGGTTGTGCCTGGAACACTACTGTGCACTGTTATTAGGTTACTGTGCAGTTAGTGTCTTGTGTAGACACACCCACTGAAGTCCAAGAGGAAACACTTTAGACACACCCCTCTATCCTGCATTTTCTATTGAATGGCTTTGGCATCTTCCTGCTCAGCATACTACTTCTTATGAATTCCATACTTAGGCATCTAATTTCCTCTATTCATTGGGCATGTCTACACATGATGCTATGTCACCATAGCAACGTGCTATGGCAATATAGCATCCTCCAGCATCTATACATGTTGGCAGCTACTTTGCCATAGTGATGCACTCCCTTGGTATAGCATGCTGCTACAGTGAAGTAGCTGCTAAAAATAACCATGTGCCGTGCATACAGAACAGTACAGGCTGCTGCTGCTCTGTAATTTAGTATTAGCTTTTGGAAGTACTAAATTACAGCACAGTAACAATATCACCATAGTGACACATGTAGATGTGGACATTGTAATGGGGCATAGTTGCCTAACTTGATACAGT
This sequence comes from Crocodylus porosus, assembly GCF_001723895.1. NCBI lineage: Eukaryota > Metazoa > Chordata > Crocodylia > Crocodylidae > Crocodylus > Crocodylus porosus. The sequence continues at coordinate 100,072,510 of NW_017728906.1, forward strand.
CAATTACAGTCCTAGAACTGGGCACCTGACAGTTAGCACAAGGTCAGAGAAGGGGCACACTGAAGTGCTCTGGGTTAGAGTACAAGGCAGTTGAGGGGAAAGGGACTTAACAGTGGGGGTCTACTACAGACCACCCAACCAAGGGGAAAAGCTCAACTGGGAATTCTTAAGTCAGATCACGGAGATAGTTACATTAAAGGACATGGTCATCATGGGTGACCTGAACTTTCCAGACATCTGCTGGGAAGAGCAGTCAGCCAGGTCTGACCACTCATGTAGGCTCCTAGCCGAAATACAGGACCTCCATCTAACCCAGGAGGTGCAGAGCCCCACCAGGGGAGATGCCCTGTTGGACGTGGAGCTGGCCACGGGCAACAACCTGGTGAAGGGGCTGCGGGTGTTCAACCATCTGGGTGACAGCGATCATCGCCTGCTGGAATTCACCATCCAGCACAAGGTGGCAAAGGCCTACAGCAAGGCAGCAGCCCTAGATTTCAGGAGGGTGGACTTCAGTGAGGTAAGGAGAATAGTTGGGGAGGCACTGAGATCCTGGAAGGGAGGGGAGTTGGGTTTCGAAGGAGAGTGGTCGCTCCTTAAGGAGACGATCCTCCAAGCCCAAAGGGAGGTACTCCCAACATGGATCAAAGGGGGCAGGAGGGCACAAAAGCCCCCATGGCTCACCAAAAGCATCTGGGAACATCTAGCTTAAAGGGAGGCGTACACCCAATGGAAGAGAGGGGCCATCACCAGAGAGACCTATACTGTGGTTCCTCAGGGCTGCAGGGGGGCTCTCAGGAAGGCCAACATGGAGATGGAACTACAACTAGCTACCAGGATCAAGGACAACAAGAAGTCCTTTTTTAAATACATAGGGGGCAAAAAGAAGGTACTGGGTAATGTGGGGCCCCTGCAAGACATGCTAGGAAATCTGGTCATCACACCAGACAACAAAGCTAAACTATTTAACAATGGTTTGCCTCCATTTTCCTGAGCAGGGACCAAATCAGCCCCCGCCCCCCACCAGGACCCCCTCAGGCCCTAGGGGAGGCACACCCAGGCTAAGGGTCAGTGAGGATCTAGTCAGGGAACTTCTGAAGGGACTGGACATATTTAAATCAGCTGATCCTGATGATCTCCACCCCAGAGTGCTGAGGGAATTAGCTGAGGTCATTGCAGAACCCCTGGCAAGGCTTTATGAGCAGTCTTGGTGCTCTAGTGTGGGGCCAGAGGACTGGAAGAGAGCCAACATGGTTCCCATCTTCAAAAAAGGGAGGAAGAAGGACCGAGGAAACTATAAGCCAGTAAGTCTTACCTTGATCCTGGGTAAGCTTTTTGAGAGAATTATCCGGGCGCATGTCCATGAGGGGCCAGCATGGGAGGTTATGCTTACAGGTGACCAACATGGGTTCATTAGAGGCATGTCCTGTCAGACCAACCTGGTCTATGACCAGGTCACTAAATCCTTAGATGCAGGTGTAGCAGTGGACGTAGTCTTCCTGGACTTCAAGAAGGCCTGTGGCACTGTCTCTCACCCCTTTCTCATTAAAAAACTGAGGAAGTGTGGTATCGACACCTACACAGTCAAATGGGTTGTTAACTGGCTAGAGAGCCACACCCAGACAGTGGTGGTGGATGGGTCATTTTTGACTTGGAGGGATGTGGGCAGTGGGGTTCTGCAGGGCTCGGTCCTTGGGCCCGCGCTGTTCAACATCTTCATCAGTGACTTGGGCAAGGGGGTAAAAAACACCCTGTTCAAATTTGCTGATGACATTAAGATGTAGGGAGATGTGGGCACGCTAGAAGGGAGGAATCAGCTGTGATCAGACCTAGACAGGTTACAGGGGTGGGCGGATGAGAACAGGATAAGAACAGCATGGGTTTCAACACTGACAAGTGCAAGGTGATGCACGTGGGAAGGAAGAACCAGCAGCATACCTAAAGGCTGGGGAACAACCTCTCATCAGTGCAGAGGCAGAAAAGGATCTTGGAATCACTATTGATGCCAAGATAAACACGGTCCAGCAGTGTGGGGGTGCAGTCAGGAAGGCCAACCATACCTTGTCATGCATCTCAAGCAGGTCCAAGGAGGTGATCCTCCCCCTCTATGTGACACTGGTCAGGACACTGTTAGAGTACTGTGTCCAGTTCTGGGTGCCGCACTTCAGGAGGGATGTGGACAACATGGAGAGGGCCCAGAGGAGGGCCACTCGCATGATCAGGGGGCAGCAGGGCAGGCCCTACGAGGACAGGATATGGGACCTGAACCTGTTCAGCCTCCACAAGAGAAGGCTGAGGGGTATCTAGTGGCCTGTTACAAACTAGTCAGAGGGGACCAGCAGGCATTGGGGGAGTCTCTGTTCCCCTGAGTACTACCAGGAGTGCCTAGAAATAAGTCACAAGCTGGCAGAGGGTAGATTCAGACTAGACATCAGGAGGCGCTATTTCACTGTCAGGGCGACTAGGATCTGGAACCAACTTCCAAGTAAAGTAGTGCTGGCTCCTACCCTGGGTGTCTTTAAGACAAGGCTAGATGAACACCTTACTGGGGTCATTTGACCCCAGTACTTTTTCCTGGCATGGCAGGGGGGTCAGACTTGATGATTTGCTTAGGTCCTTTCCAACCCTACGTACTATGAAACTATGAAGCTCTGGCAATACCAAGCATCACTATGCCCACGTCACTATGGGGAACTAGGCTTCAGTTAATATCAACACACCCATAGTAAAATGGGTACCTGAAGTTTTACAACTCTCAGCAGATTGGTAAAAAATATTCAAATTTACTCTTAAAGCCAGACTAGGATCACATTTGACTGCATTTTCCATAACTTCAAAATATATTGACAAAGAAGTGAACCAGCATTTTTGCATATTTTATTTGTGTGGAAACTGGCAGAAATATGAATTTTGAAGTTCTTCTGAGTGTTGTGAATAACTTTGCACATCTCTATAAGGTGATTTAACATGAATGAATTCTTTGCCTCAATATTTATGAGAGCAGCTGTAGGCCATAACCCAAAGTCTGGAATATATTTTCTGGGAAAGTGAAATACAACAAGAGTTTTATGAGTGCCAGATCATATAAAATGTTTACAAAATTAGAATAGTTAAGGGATGCTAAAGCACCAAGCTCAGATAAATGGTACTGAGGTATCTTCAGGGAAATAGAAGAGCCAGTGGCAGAGGTTTTTGATAATTCACTAAGGGTAAGGAAGTAACAGAGGCAGGTAAATGTATTTTTCTAAAAGTATCTAAGGATTAAAGGAAGATTCAGAATTACTGACTTGGAAACCTAAACATAGTTGGAAGAACTGCTTTGGATATAAATGCACAAGATAGAATTATGAGTCATCTAAAAGTATAGTGTGTAACTTGTAAGGGACATGATTAATTTGCTTGCATTCTTTTAGTACCGTGCATTTACTGAATTATTGAGCGGAGAGGTACTACTGGAAATAAACAATGTGTATTTCAGACATGCTTTGGGTGCCTGTACACATGTGTGGAGGCTGCTGCGATGTGCTGGAATTACAATGAGTCAGAAAAGACTCAACTAATCAAGTTTGCTGGAGTGTGCTAATTAGAGTTTTGTGTATCAGCATCCCTGCGCTTCAAAATGGTGGCAGGGGCGCTTTAGATGAAGCTTGTTGAATGAGCTTAGAGCACCCCCTCCTGCCATTTTGAGGTGCAGGGACACTGATACACAAGATACTGCATGCACTTTAATTAGTGTTGGTCTTGGAGCCCCCTGCCCCCCAAAGCATGTGTAATAAACCGCCCTTTCACTAGGGAAAAAGGTGGCTATCAGCTGTCATTTTTATACTTACGTATTAATGTCAAAGTGCCATTTCAAAATGTTCTACCTTTGTAATCATAAAATCATGAAATGAGGTTTCAGAAAAATGGGAATCCAGAAAAATGAGTAAAATACAGGGACAATACTGGTCTTTTTGTGCATATTTATTTTGTGCCTTGGAAGCACCTCGTGCATGGAGTCCAGTCCTGATTAGGACATTTAAGCACTAAGTTAAAACACATTAATAATTCAGATAGATTTGGCCTGAGTGGGAGTAAATACATCACAACAGTCTATTGAAAAATATAGGTTAAAATGATATAAATGACAATTAGCTGAAGATACACTGAACTAGGAAATCAAGAGCAAAATGAAAAGGTTTTAAATCATTATACAAACTATACAGTTATAATATTTAGCAAAATACTTGCATATGCTTGTGTGTGTGTGTGTGTGTGTGTGTGTGTGTGTGTGTGTGTGTAAAATGAATGCCCTAGTCAGATATGTATTATTCCCATAAATCAGGTTTGTCACTAAAGTAGTGCCTTATTTTCTTAGCTATACAAGCCAATCTACTGGGTTTAGGTTTCTAGAAGCATCTAATCCCCAGTAGACCTTTTCTAAGGTTTTCCCTCAAACTGGTATTATATCATCTTATTAACTACAATCACTCCTATACTGGGATAGCATACTATACTTTTGAGTATATGCTTGTGCATATGTTCTGCCAGTCCATAATACACTAGTGATGCAGTTGTTCTTTTGCATGAAGTTCTGGTTTCTGACCTGTTACAATAAGAACCTTAGAGAAGATTAAAAGTATCAGATGGCAATCTAGTGATTTAAGAGTATGTGTTGTCTGTGTAATTATTGAAAGACCCAGTGTAACCCTCTACAGCTGAGGAAGAGGCAGGGCGGCTGGAATAAGAAACTTAAATAGAATTCAGTGAGGTATATCAAATCCTATTAGTCCACATAATTTTCCCAGGCTGAATTCTGACAAGACAGAACTGTCATTAGAAGTAAACACATATTCATAATAAATAATTCATTCAGTTAATTTCATCTTCTTTTAGTAGTAGAATGTCAGCAAACAGCTATTTTCTTGAATGCATTTGTTTTATTCATTCTTTAAATTATGATTTAGCATTCATTATTCAAGCCGTGTTGCTTAGTAGTAATTGGCCAAATAAATGACAAAGTATTGTTCTTGTTACCTTACTGGATGTTTGTAACTTTTAAAAAAAGTGAATTATAGTGTGACTACTCCTGGAGACAAACATCATATTTGCATTCCATGCATATTAGAAAGTATAGTACTCATAGGCACTGTCTACAAATATTTTGGTAGTAAAACCGAATCACCCAAAAATTCATAAGAATGGAACAAAAAGGATGCGGCTGTGAATTAAGTGTATTCATTCAAATAATTAAAGGAAATATGCTGCCAACTATTTATTGTGTTCTTATTTTTTTCATCAAACAGTAAGTTTTAAGCACAAATAACTGAGGTTCACATAATTCAAAGTTGTTATTTTGAGGGTAGAGACAGACTTTACACATAAAGTGGCTTAAGTGATCAGACACTAGTTTAAACCTGTAACAGAACAGATGGTCAGTGCACATAAACCAATTTAAAAATGGCTGAAAGTAGTTTGATATAAACCTGGTGGAATGCAGTATCAGACTTAACTGATTTGGGTCAAACTGGTTTATGCAATGTCTGTCCCAGACCCCTTGTAAATTTAAGTTAAATCAGACTCTCCCAGCATGCTCCCAAACAGGGATTCCACTGTTCCCTCTGCCTTACACAGACACCTCTCAGCATTAGCTAGCAGACCACATGCTGGCTACGGTTTGTGTTGTGGCAAATGGGATATAAGCAGAATCAACAGGTAGCTGGTAATGTTTCTCTGTTGTTTTCTTAATGGGGTGATAATCACTGTGTTATCTCTTCCCTGCTGGGTTGGTCAAGAGGAGGAGGAACCCCTCCCTAATCATAGTGGGATTGGGCTTGGCCATGCCCCGCTTAGTTCAGCAATCTGGAAGGGAAGGGAGGGCTGCTCGAGCTTCCGGCAAGCTTCCAGCTTGAGCCACTGCAGGCATGTGCCTGCATTTTTTCAGTCCAAGGCGGGTGTCTGTATGGTTGCAAACTGGTTTAGCCTAGCCAGGTTAGACTAACCTGAAAGGATTGAATCAATTCAGGCTCAGGCTTTTTGAATGTCTGTCCCTAGCCAAAATTTTTGTAACAAGGTTCCTTTGATTTTCCTTTGATGATGATATTTTCCTATAACACTGAGCATTCCATTAATTAATTTTGTATTAAAGTAAGTCCCTACATTTCTACTATAAAAGAATGAGTTTAAAATTCTGTTTTCTTATACAGATGAAAATATTGATTATAGATTCTTAATGATTTAAGATTATTTTGCATCTTACCTGACATACTCCTTTTATAAAGGGCTGAGGACTGGCCTTTAAATCAGAAATATTGCATAACTTGGTTCTTCTCTGGAGCTTATTCATACCTTAAATGCTAACCTGTGAGTCATACTTATCCAAACTAAAATCAGTTTCTAGCTCTAAAGATGTGTTTGTTGTTGCTTTTTAATGATATATTTAATTTCATATAGGAACTTGGGAGGTTGTTTTGTTTTGTTTTTCCTTTCTTTTTGAAGTGGTCAAAGAAGTTTTCAGGAAGGGTTCTATAAGAGATCAAGTGACTGACTGATTTTGAATGAAGAAGAAACAAATTGATACCAGCAAGCAGTCTGAGATAGTAACTAGCAGCAAAACAAGAGGTCATGGTCTGAAGTTAAAGAGGGCACTAGCCTACAGGCAATTCAAATAGACTTTCTTTTTACACAGGGTGGTTCAAATATGGAACAAAGCTACAAGAAACAGTAAAAAGGCAAGCACAACAATGAACTGAAAAAGAAAGATACATTTCAGAAACAGAATCAGAATGGAAGCTATGAGGAAATTTACTAATAATCAAGATGACAGAAAAGTTTATCATTATTTAACTTAACTGCACAGTCATCATTCACTATAGAGGGTGCAAAAAGAATCACTATTAAGAGTTTGATCTGCCCACGTCACATTCTTTTCTTTATACCATATGCACTCTTGTCATCATTTCCCCTGCTTTAGAAGACAAGCGTGTCTACTTTTCATTGCAAATGGAAAATCCTATCTCTGTGCTCCATTATTTGCTGAGCTCAGTGTGCAAGTAGCTTAAAACAGTGTCTTAAATAGCTGTTATCTACTTGTTGGATACATCAAGCATAGATCTAGGTTTGGGAGCATTTTATTTTCTGTACGCTCTTTGTTTGAAATTTACTGATCACCAAAAGCTATAGTCCCATATTTTTGGAAACTTAGTTCAAACTGAAAAACTGAGGTCTCTCTACTTAGCTCTATTTTACTTATATTGATGCAGAGTTCTATAGTGACAGATGTTGAAATCTGAAAAAAAATATTTATTTGTTTGAAAGACTGGGTTGTAGTTAATCTATAGGATAAAGTGCAATATATTATCCCAAAGTATATAAGTGTTACATTTAGATCATCCTAACCAAGGTCGCGTCAATCTAAATGCCTGATTATTTAGGCATTCAGAGAGTTTAATTATACCAAAGAATGATGCACTGGATCTAAATTAGTGTACCTCCTGAGGGGCACTAACTTAGATCAACAATGATTAATCCAATCTAGGAAGGAGTTAACTGGATCTTTCAGATACCCACATGCAGTTGCAGCGCAGCCCCGGGTCTGGGTAAACCCAGCTGCTTATTCTAAACCTGGGGCTCTGTTCTCACTGCACAACCTCTATCTCCCACCCATGGACCCACTGCAGACCTGCCAACCCCCTGCAGACCCACCAGTGCCCCGCTGCGACCCACCAGTTCCCATGATCCTGCCAGACCCTGTCACCATCCTGTAATACTTTACCAAAGCCTCCCCATGGCACTCCTTGCAGCAGCAAATGGCTGTGAACACTGGTCTTCACAGCAGTGAATTGCTGTACATGTTGCTGCCAATCTAGGTTTAGGCAACCTAAAATTATCTGCCTAAACCTAGAGTGGGTGCAGAAAATGCATGTTCACAGCCCCAGAAAAAAATGTTATGTATTACATGCCGAGGTCACAGGAATCTTCTGCAAGACTCATCAGGAATAATATTTGTGGGTTCTGGTGCCTAGATGAAAGAAATAATACCAAGGAAGTATATTTTGGGGACCTTTTGCATTAATATAAGTTATGTGAAAATAATATGATAAGCCTGATGTGTTTCTGACCTACCAACTAGGTAGGTCTATGCCACTTATTAGTAGTGACATAACAAGAGATGTGGAATAGGCAGATCAGGCAATTATATTTATTTTTCCTTTTCACTTTCCTGCCACATTACCAAAACAGTACAATAAATTTATGTTCTAGCTGATGGTAAACTGATTAATGGCCAACACATTGCTGTCTTATTTAGCACTTCACATTAGACTGACTACTGTCATTTGAAGAAATATATAAATCAGAACAGACATGTACTTATCCATTTGACTTGCATCTCTGCTTCTGAGATGGCTGTAGAATATCCAGATACTGCACCTAAGAGTTTTTTAATAGAATATCTTCTCCACCCAATGTGTTTTCATATAGTACCTTGTCTGGACTCAGGGATCCTTTGTATATAAACTCATGTAAAGAGATAGCTCCTATCCAAAAGATGCTTAAAACAACAGGTGGATAAATCACTAAAGCTAGGGACTAGTGCTGCACCCGCTCTAGGAAAACATGGTAATGATAAAATGGTCATGTTCATTTTGACTACCCCAGTTCACAGTACAATTATAGTCAGCAGGTAGGGAAAAACTAGTATTTGGAGCATGGAAACTGCACTCCCATATCACACCCTTTTTTAGCATTTATTTCATATTAATCCAATGGAACTGATGGAAGAATTTCTACCTCAGTAAAGATCAGGTCAAATAATGCAGTGGTTCATTATAGTTTTCATTAATGAAATCAGAGTCTGAATTACTCCGATATAAAAGGGCTACATTTTTTCTAGTTTGTGGGTATTTTTAATTTTATATGATTATACATGCTTTTAGTACTCATTTGCATATTCAAATATGAAGTGCATTATTAGGTATTCATTTATTTGGCCTTCTCCTATGTGAAAAGTTTCAGTCGTCCAATCAGGGGCCAAAATAACACCATAAACTTTACCTGACCAATCACATAACAGGAATAATGAATAAATAGTAGTATTGGTGAACAGTCTGAGAGCAGCACATGGTTGATATAAGTCTGCATAATCTATTCAATCAATTCTTATGAATAAATACATTGGTAAGTATCAGTATGAATCCATGAACACAAAAAGACTAAATTTGCAATGAATATTATTCAGTGTATAATTCTACCAACTGAAGTTAAGAACAAAGAAAAAAAAAGTCCTGTTTCTGATTCTTCATTTCATGAACATGACTGACTATATCAACATGATTGAGGAAGGACATTTTTATGGTAGTCATTGCTCAGGCACAATAAATTTGCATTAAGGTAAAGACAGTAAGGGAGCTTCTGTAAATGCATCAGCTGTAGAATGTGGTAAAATATGCACTCCTACTTCCATTGTTTTTCTCTTTTATTATTCATTTTTATTCCTCTCATCATTAAAAAAAAAAAATCACTTTTGTCTAGTTCTATGACTGCCATAAATGGTTGTTCCAGTCCTTCATGTAGGAAGAGTATCTCTTCCACAACAGAAGTAGATTTGGATGAATCTGATAAATCCAGTATTGTAAAAGACAAAAAAAAAAGAAAAACAAAACCCCCACCCTTTATCCTCTTACAGTATAATATCTGGGAAATTATAATCATGACACAATTATTCTTCTGTCATGAAAAGGTCTCATAAAAATATAATGACCAACCATTTCATTTCTTAACTTATTAAGCAGTCTGAGTGGATCAAGAGCTTTGATTCTGGGTTATGCTAATAACTAAAAACTGAAAAATCCTTGTTGCCTTTCATTAAATAGTTATAACATTTAATTGAGACTATGGGGTGCCAACACATAGAATAGTACTAGGCATAATTATCAGAACACGTAAAGGAACACTGTAGGTACTTTTAAACAATGAAATAGATTATAAAAAAATTACATTTTTAATTTAAGTTTTGACTTTAATCTTCTCAGTGATTAGAAACAAATCTCTGCATATTTCTTCAAATGAGGATATTAAGCTAAATAAATGAACCATAAAGTGTGTTAGCAAAAAAACTTTGTTCATTAATGTGAATGGATAAAATAAATCTAATGTACATTAACAAATTATTGCTTTATGGCTCATTTTCTCACAACTACATTAGAAAGTGAAGCAACCATGTACCGTCTGCCCCTTTGGCAAACAAGATCCTCAGAGCTTGTACTATTAATGCCTGGCAGACTTGCCCTTCATCATGACCCAGAGCATGTCCTGAAGTCTGAAGTGAAAGCTGAGATGCCTCTGCCCTTGACCCATAGCCCCCCACCCCTTTCCTTCCAAAACAGTTGAATAGAATTCAACTGAGTTGGTGGGAAACATAAGCTTTCCATGGGAGGGGGCTGACGGGGCTGGTGAACCGAACGTAACGTTCAGCATGAGATCAATAACTCACAGTCTTCTGAATGGGATTGCTTTTCTGTCATGCATATAAGGGGAGCCTGGGGCTGAACTAGTTACTGCATCAGAATGATTGAATGAAGAGGAATGAATAAGCAATAAAAGAACACTTGCATGATTTCTTCCCTTATTCCTCCCCTTTGGCTTTTCTTCTTTTTCCCTCCCTTCGCCCCCACCTCCAAATCTATAGGGGAAATTTTCCTCTTGAATGTTGGCATTTGTCATGTGATCACTGTTAACATTAATAGAAGCTGTTAAAATGAAGACTGTGAGCACCATGTGTGTCACATAATGCAACTCACCTTAGGTTCTCCAAACACTATGCTGAAAATGTATCTGATAGTTTTAGGGTTAAGTTTAGAAGGGGGTTGAAGAAGTCAAAGCTAGTACAATTTAACTTCTTTTCTCGCTATTTAGAATGAAGAACTTGTTTATGCAGCTCTAGAGAAGTGAAATAGGAGGTGATAGATTAGTTAAGTAGCCTTGTTCCCACTTAGAATTTCTTTGAGTTACTTCCACACATTCCTTTAGTGTCAAAGTAGGTGTAGCTTACATGCCAAGGGGCTAAAAAAGATGTAACTCCCACCTACCAATTAATTTATACCTTATTTTATCACCTTCTAACTTCTCCATTTGTAAGTCACATCTACTTTTACTTTCACAGATAGTGGTAGAATGGCTGTCTGTGAGGGGTTTAGTTTATGTAAACCTCAGAACTCGAAAGGCAAAGATTGAGTTCACAGGATCATGGGAAAATAGAGCTGGAAGGGACCTTACAAAGTCCAGCCCCCTGCTCAGGCCAGGATCATCCATGACTAACCCATCCCAGGAAAGTGTCTAGTTAGCCTGCTCTTGAAATTTTCCTGGGATGAAGATTCCACAACCTCCCCTCTTCCAGTGTTTAATCACCTTCATAGTCAGAAAATCTATCTTAATCTCCAATTTAAATCCCCTATACTGTATTTGGAGACTATTGCTTTAGTCAGATCCCTTACAACCACAGAAAAAAAGGCTATCTCCATCTAATGCAAAGGAAGAAAATGAAGAATCAATTTTGGCTGGTTTCCACTGTCAGGAGTCGCACAGAATCCCTTTCCTTCCTCTGTGAATCTGGAGATGAAACAATGTCTGTACCAATGGGGTAAAATCAAGTTCAACCTTTGAATTTAAAAGCTATATTCAATATGATTTTATTTTTAGATATGCTGCATATGCAAAATAATTCTTGTGTATTTAATTACCTCAAAAGAGTTAAGTTAGTATAGCTTCTGTCCTCTCTTTTTACATTTAGGGTTGTGGGTTACTGTCTTAGACAAAAAAATTGAGTGACCAACAGCCAAGTTGAGGATGTTGAGAAGGATGTGAGAAGTAGGAAATTAGTGAAATTACTGTCTTATTGGAAACAAGCCTCATGAACTGTGAAAGGAAGGGTGAATAAAGAAATGTTATTTCAAAAGATCAGTAAAAAGCAAATGAGAAGTCAATGCTCAATGCTATTGTTTGAAAGATTTTTGTTTCTTTTCCTCTGTGTACTCTCCTCAATCCACTACAGAACTTCCAAGGATGAGAAAAAAAAGAAAATTGTATACCTGAGTCAATTGCAACATATAAATGTTAGGGACCATCTTCTTCCTGTGACACCATGTGAGGATGAAGGAGCCCAGTCATTCCTGAAGCTGCATATACACAGCTCCTATTTCCTTCAACTATGGTGTAGTTCAATGATTCTCAACCAGGCTTCCAAGGTACCCCAAGGTGTTGCCAGATCCTCTGAAGGATGCCCTGAGGTATGAAGTGATAAGCCAAGTCTGAAGAGGCTAAGTAAATAGGGAACAGCCTGAGCCTGCATTTATCTTGTCAATCCTCTATCCCCATTGCCTACCCCTGTGCAAGGAGGTAAACAACATAATATATACATTTGTTTTTGCATCTGGGTGCTATTCAATTTACAATAGTAATGGAGGAGTGCGTTGAGTTCAATGAGGGGGTGCCTCAAGTCCAATAAGGGTGCCTTGAGTCCACTGAAGAGTACAAGTCCAAAAAGGTTAAAAACCACTGGTGTACTTCATTTCAGGGAGTCTTGTGAGAAAGTAAAGAGTAATGAGATGATTGAGTCATTTTAGTTTGTTCTAAAAGGAACCTAAAACTTCAGCCAGATCCTCAAGGGTGAATGATAGCTTTCTCAAGGGAGACAAGTACCTGGTTCTAAAATGACTTCCTCTTGAGTGCTGTATTTACTTCATCCAAAATGCCAACAACAGTGTAATTTTGTTTCTGATGTATTTCTATTTTTGTTCTGTTCTCCTTTTGTAAACCAAGACAACATTTTTTAAAGAAGGAAGAAAAACAAATAATTCCATTCAACTATTGTTAGACCTGCTTGGATTCTGTTTCTATTGCATATCACACTTAATTGCTCTCTATTGATAAATCCAGACTGAGAAATCTAACAGACTAGAATTAATACAAATGATAAAAATACTGTTGGAAAATTCAAAAATTTTGATTGTCTACCTGGTTTCATGTAATTTTTTTGGGCGGGTGTATTATTATTATTCTTGTTGTTAATATTATTATAGTTGTTGTTTATTGCTGTTGTTATTATTATCATTGGTTTTATTCTGGGAAATAAAAGGCATTAAAAAGGTATTGTTTTGGCGAATCCAACTAAAGAAGTCTAGATCAATGTCTCCTTTACAGAAAAACCCTTGGGAAAGGATTACCAGGAATTACTGTAAAGGTAGGTAAAGGGTTTTTTTTAATACTTGACTGCTTGTCAGTTGGAAGAAAGCAATGGTTCCCTTTACAATACTGGGAAGAGAAAGAAACAGGAATAAAACCTGTAACTTATCAGCACATACTTTAGGAGTACTGCTACTCCTAAGCATGTGCTAATGAGTGTCCAATATATGTCTTTAAAATACCACTTGACACCACATTATAGGAAAAATATTTTTTTTATCACACAGATGTTTCTTTTACCACAGTATTTAGAAATCTGCATTTTCCTTGTAATATAGGATACATACATTATATTCCTATTGGAACTTGATTAAATCAATACATTCAGACTTTTATTGAGCTCTCCAGGCTAAAACAAACCTGCTCCCTTTTTTCTTTTGGCTTCATTGTGTACCTATACACATGCTCTGATGTGTTCTAATTAAAGGAGACTTGAACAATTTAGCTTTCCCACAGGATCACATATATAAGCCCCTTCAGGTTTAAAAATGGCCAGGAGCTTTATTTAAAGCATCCTGTAGCAGCACTTTTATTAGAGCAGCTCTTCAGGAACTGCTGTAATTAAAATGCTCCCCCTCCCCATGGGTGCCTATACACAACCATATGTATAGGCACCCGTCAATATTATTAGGAATATAAGATTGATATCTTATTTGATATCAATCAAACAAGAAAGAGTTTCAAGAAAAATACCAAAGAAGGTTTTATTCAATAAACCAGTGTGACAGCAACATACTGTACTCATTGAAAAGTTTATTTAATTTATGGGGTGGTATTAAAGCCACTCTATCATACACAATAATTATTACTGTTTTCCAGACAGGACACTGAGTCAGTTGTCTTTTAAGTCATAGCAGTAATTTAAATGCTGGAATGGAACTCACGATCCCACCCCCCAGCCTTTTCTGAGTGAAGGGTGTCTGCCTGAGGGATGGATGGAGTGGGGGTAGTGCTGATTCTGCAGCAGGGTGGAACTCATTGGGGACTGTAAACACAGTATGTGACATGTGTAGTATGCAGCCCAGCAGCTGCATGCCAGTGTCACATGCAGTACCCATTTGCACTGAAGTTGGAAACCCCAAATTTAATGTATTAGCTATTTTACTGTTCATCAAAGTACCTCATAAAAGGGTTAGCAAAAAGAAGCCAAACTCAAGAAGCTCAGTGGAGTATAGAATCTCAAGAGAAAATTAAGCCCAAGCAGCCCAACCAAGCCAATGGATACGTATATAATGTGAATGTAATGTGTCTAAGAGCACAAGGAACCAGGGAGCACTCTGCAGAGATGGGCTGACTGTTAATTTAGATTACAGTTCCCAGAAACACCCAAGGGCTGATGGACAAGGAAAATAGGAAGAAGAAATGAGGCTGGAGTAAAGGGAAGAGAGAGCAGTGTGCACATGGAACCTGGAGGATTGTGCACTGGAGCAGGAGGTCTTACTGGCTCAGTCAGCCAGGACTGTGGATTGAAGGAGCTAGATTCAAACTAGGAGGAAACCACAAGCTACTGTTTGAGTGCTCTAGGGACTAAAGGCTTGTTTGGGGACACCTCTGGAGGTGTGGCTGTGCACGTGTGTGGTGGGGGGAATTAAAGTGCTGAGTATCTGTTATCACAGTGTTGTTGTTTCTTTTCCTTTTACCTGTTCTTCCCCTTTGGCCTGTTGGCTTGTGACCCTAACCTCTATGATTTTTTATATAAAAGTGGGAACTCCCTTTGCTTATTGTGCCAGCTTCTGGGGCTCCAGAGTTGGCATACATATGAACCCCAACAAAAAGGAAGACACTCCAAAAACACATAGGGTCTGGATAATTATATTTTTAACATCTACACAATATACTTTGAATCATATCTCATTTGGATGAAGTTTATGTTGCAGATGGACTTTGGAAGAGTAACATCACTTTTTTTCTAGTTTTATCTCTGTGCAGATAATCATCGAGGCAAGAATCACAATGGTCGTTTCATATCGTAGCTCAGACATACACAAGTAAACAATTTCTGTATAAAATAGAAGTATGCCCTTCATAGTCACTCTGATTTAAAAATCAGTGGACACATCTACATGTTTTTTTAAGTGGGCTTAAAAAATCACCATGTTTAAGGCACTTTAAGGGCCCAAGTCTACTTGTGCATGCCCTTGATGTGCTTTAAAAATGTTAATTTAAAATTACATGAGCCTAAATTTGATACCTGCATAAAGCAGGTATCAAATTTAAGAGTGAATAGCTAAGTTGCATTAATGCACATGTAGACATGCTAATTCATGTTAACACAGTGTGTGTCAAGGGACACACACTGTGTTAGTGCGTATTAGCATATCTGCATGTGCTAATGCAACTTAGCTATTTGCATCTAAATTGAATACATCTTAATGTACATTAGCACATCCACATGTAGACATGCACCTAAATTGCCTTAATGAACCTTCAGCAAAGTCACATTAAATTTAGGCACACATAAATACACATGTAGACATGCCCTATTTAAAACGTATATGAAAATATTTATAAGGCAGAAATTACTAAATCTATTTTTATAATCAGACCTGCCATTTTTCTTACTTTTTTTCTCTAAATATACAATGGCTTTTATTAATCCTACACATTATTTTTGTTCTGCTTTGAGAGAAAAAATAGCAAAGTTCACTACATTTTCTAAGATACAGTTTGAACTTCTTCAAACAAGGTGAATTTCATTACTAGGCTTATACAAGAGGAAAGAATTTCCTAGGATGCCAAAGCTATAGCTTGTAGCTGTGTTGGTGTAAGGTAGGGAAAGGCAAAATATGGCCCATAGGCCAGATCTAACCCTGCCAGGCCATTCTATCCAGCCTCAAGAGCCCCTAAAAATTGTAGAATTTTTTTTTTCTTCTGCCCCTGGCTGCCTGTCATAGAAAACATGTGCCAGCAGCAGCAGGACCCAGGGGGAGCCAGTGGCTAGACCAAGCAGCTGAGCAGCAAGGTCAGCCCGGATGCACCTCACCCTCAGCAGCGCCCCCCACCTCCAGCCCCCAAACAGAAGCCTCTGCTTCTGGCCTTGTGACCTTGGGGCTGTTCCGTGCCTCCCTCCATCTGAGTGGAAAGACAGATAAGATCAGATGGAGGGTGGGGGGAAACCACTGTGATCAGCCCAGCAGCTGGGAACTGGGTGGTGCTGGCTGGGCCAGGCTGGAGCCAGACCAAGAAGCAGTGGGCTGGGGAGAAGAGGAAAACAGCAGTGGCAGGGGGGATGCAGGAAGTGGCAGTAAATTGGGGAGCAGTTGGGGGTCCATGCAGAATGTGGTGGTGAGGGAAGCAGCAAGGGGAGTGGTGTCAATGGCAGCTGGGAAGTGGTGGTGTTAGCAGCAGTGGCAGGTGAGCATGTGGTAGGGAAATCAGGGAAATGGTGGGGCAGTGATGGTGGTGGGTAGGAATGCAGAGCCTGTGTGGGTGCCCTGGGGTCAGTGGAGACCCAGGTGGAGCAGCAGAAGTGGATCCTGGGTGCAGAGTCTACCTGACTGCAGTATGTGAGGACCACACAGAATGGAGCCAGTGACCTGGCCACATCTCTCTCTTTCTCTCCCACCCACATGCCATAACCCCATACCCTCAGACAGCACTCCATATACCCTACACTCCTCCACACCCACCCACCGTACCCAGATCCCACCACATACACACCCCACTCCCCAACAACCTTCCCCAGGTACAACCCCTTACTGTCCACACACAACATAAGTAGGCCTATATTTTTAGCTATTATGCAGTCACCTCTAGATACACTTTGCAAGTACATAAGTCAGTACAAAAATATTTTTAAATAAAATTAAAATAAGTTAAAGTAGATGTTTGATTTTTTTGTATATGATTTGCATTTTTTCCAGTTTCATGATTGTAGCATCCTCCCTCCCAAAAGGAGTATTTCTAGGGCAAGGGGAGGAAAGGGTCTGGTGGAAAAGGTCAGGGGTTAGGGGTGGGACTTACCCAGGAGTGGGGAAATTGTCAAGGGGTGAGGCAACCCTGAACAGCTCACCAAAATTTGGTAAGTGGCCCTCCACCTGAAATAATTGTCTGCCCTGATCTAAGGACATAAGCAGACAATGTTCTTTGGGTATGTCACAGGGCACTAAGCACCCTGTTCCTAGAAGAGCAGAAACTGCTTGGGGAGAGAGCCCAAAGAGACAGACAGAAGCCCAGGTGCAGGTTACTGGGGCAACAAATCAGAGGGCAAATTAGCCTGCACCTGCACATGGTCAGCTGACCATATGGGGCATGGTCCTGGGCCCATATAAACCCAAGACTGGAACTAGGGAGGGCAGTTCCCTGCTAGCAGCAAGAAGGGAAGCAGCCTCCAGGGAGAAAGTGCCCAGTGAAGCAGCATTGCCTGATATGCTGCACCTAGGGCTAATGAGGCTCCATGAGCTCTGCAGATACCCTTGCCTACTAGACACTTAGTGCAGGGGATGAAGTTTGATGCTTTTAAAGGAGCAGAGCATACCCTGGTCTTTTGTATTATGTTATAGTCCAGGGGCTTATGTTTGTTTGCTGTTTATAACACCGGTGGTTTGGGTGAGGCTATTTGGGGAAGGAGGAGGCCTCACTGGGGGCACACTGCAGCATGAAGACCCTGGCACCAGAGAGGGAATGGCATTTGGGGTGCATAGACCCTGGTGACAGTGAGGTCATGGCATTTGGGGTGCTTAGACCCTGGCACCAGTGAGGTGTGGAGACAGGGCTGCGGAGAGCCCAGGTGCCAGTGAGAAGTGGAGACAGGACTGCAGAAAGCCCAGAGAAGACAAGGGGGCCAAATCACATCAGGGCCTAGACTGGTCCTGTCAATGGCATCTGCAAGGCTTGGGGCATGGTAAAGGAGTGGTTGGAGCCAAGCATATAGCCCATAAGGCTAGGGTGTCCCCAGGACGTCTATTCTGAATGGGACCCACGGGGTTCAAGGAAGTCCATCAGGACCATGCCTAAGTAGGCTTAAAGGCAGCCTCCCTACTCATTACTATGACATCAAGATGAGGTGGGTGAGAATAGAGAGTACCCAGCAGGCTGTATTGGCACAGTCGAGGGACACTAAGGGTAACACGGCCATCCTTGAGGACCCCATCCTATGACAGGGTAAATCTGACATCTTTTATTATACCAACTCAAATAGTTTGAAAAATTCTTCTTTGCAAGCTTTCAGGTACAGATACTTTTGTCAGGTTGAGGAAGCATCTGCAGTTGGTCTGTGCTATTCCTGGATGAGATAGTAAAGAAGACAGAAGCTAGTATCAGTAGTCAGAAAGCCAGTCAGTGAAAATGTAATTTGAGGTAGTCAATGGATGAGAGACAGGTGGTGGGGGGAGGGGAGGGGCCAGGGGAAGGGGAATGAATGTTGTTATTAAACAGTAGAGAGGTACCTGTGGAGCCAGATGTTAGGCAGGTTACAATGTCATAAATCCAATGTCTATGTTTAGTCCATGACTTTGTGTCCAGTAGTTTCATCAACTTCACTGATGACATGATGTTTGTAGGCTTGTCTATGAAAGGTGTTGTGTAAATTCTCTTTCAGGATTAGAACTGACAGATTGGAGAGACAGTGGTTTTCTTGTGAGAAATGTGTAACCACAGGTAGTTGGGTATTCTTATCTTTGATAGGTTTTTGGTGCACGGTCATTCTGGTGCACAGTTGTTTGGTTTTTCCTATGTATTTTCCACCAGGGCATTTTATGCACTGGATGAGATATATAACATTTCTGGAGGTGCAGGTGTAAGATTCAGGAATGGTGATGGTTCTGTTGTGAGGTGTAGTAATTGTGGGGGTGGTGGAGATATGTCAGCAGGTTTTATGAAGGGGCGTAGGAAATTTGCCTATGGTGATAAGGTTGAGGCAAGCTTCCTATGGCCCAAAACACACCAAATGGATTCAGACAATGTCATGAGAAGAAATGTAAAACCTGTCAGTAATGACTAATTTTCTCTTTTTTTCCTTCAAATACAAAATCTTATCTTTTAATATGCTTACTACATCCATACATCAAATTAATTTTCAGCTTATATAACTGAATCCTATTTTTGTTTCAGTTTAGTCTTTATTTTATTCTTCCCCAGTTGCAAACCTTGTACTAGATTTTCAGGATGTAGCCCATGAACTGGAAACACGTTCCTCTGTGGACATCCTTGCTTGTCAAGAGAGAATTCAATTCCTTCAACAAGTTACAGAAATACTGGTGTCAGCATTTCATATGTGCACGTTTTTCTCCTTCCCTCTTGTGATATGGGCCAGCACAGACTGTCATGTCCTCCCAATTGTTTAACCTGGAATTGCTACAGACTTCCTGAATTCTGAAATGATTTACCAACCAAGAATGACTGTCTCCAGAATTTGTCAAATAAATCATACCCCTAGCACCTTGATTTTTCCCTTTAAGATGATTCTGTTAAAAAAGAATTGAAGTCCTAGCCTGATTTATAAAACTTCATTGGTGGTACCAGTCCCCAGTTCCCCTCCATATTTTACAAAGCCATCTTTTTGCCAAAACAGAGTAGCAAATTCTAGTTGACAAAATCAGTTATGGTAAACATCATGATCCAGCAGAGAAGCTAGCCTACTTTGAAAGGTCTGGAGCTTCCAGATAGATACAAATAAGATAAGAAAAGGCAGACACATGTTAAATCATCTAACAGCAAAGGGGATACTTTATGGAAATGAACTCACAAGATAATAATTTGAATTTGACAAGGTGATAATTAAAGTCCCTAGATAGACTCCTTCCACATCTGTATGCCTTTCAGTAAAGTTGGTTAGCATATTAACTACTGCTGTAGAATACTAAAATATATTCATGGGATGTTAAACTGCATATTATTATTCATTTCAATTTGTATAATAAATGTAACAAAATGCAATGCATACAATATTACACAAGAGGTACTAATCTCTATTATAGACTTACTTTAAAACACACACTGATACCAGACCAAGCCCTTAGACGTGAGTTGCATTCAGAGAACTTTAAGAGGTTTAAGTATTAATTGATCTTTTTGGCAAGAGGGAAGAGGTGATACATTTCTTGTGCATATGTAATGCTGAAGCCATGGTAATTTCTGAGCAGCACCTGGAACTATTTTATATTTTAGTTACTGAATAACAACCATTGATCTGTACTTTTTAGCAGAAACATTTTATAATTAATTGCAACTGGATTTGTGAAAAAAAAAAGAACTAGGGCTATTAAATAGAACATTTTTTATTAAGTGATAGCTCTTTGAAATAACTTAAAAGGAATATACTTCAAAAATATATCACCTAATTGTTCAATAATCTATACTATCTCTGTTGACATTATTTTGTAAACTTAAAGTCATTTATAGATTTCTGTAAATTATATAAATAGGCCTAGTATGTTTTCTATTCTTGTATCTTAAGCTAATTCCTTCAGAATAAGGATTGCAATTTTCATAGGAGCCTAGTGGAGTTAGGACGAAATCTATGGAAAGATTTTGGTGTCTACAATGGGACTTAGGTAGAATGTACTTGCTTAAGTCTAAAACGACTATCCTAAAAATCACTAGTTGAGTCTTAGCATTTTTTTGCCAATGAGGTTTATCAGATGTCCAAAATGTTGATCCTGTCCAAGTCAGAAATGCTCCCACCCTCTCAGGGCTGATCAGCTCTGCACTGTGATAAACCACTCAGAATCCTCAAGTTAAGTCTCTGTACACCTATCTTCTCAGAAGGGTTACATCTAATATAGAGTTGCTCAACCCCAAGCCCACAAACCAGATCCAGCTTGCAGCACTGCATAAGCTTGCCCATGGGGCTCCCCATAGATCTGAAAATTTGACAGAAGACAGTGGCACCACTTAGTTTCATAGTCTGTAGGGCCAGAAGGGACCTGAGCAGATCACCAAGTCCGACCCCCGCCATGGGCAGAAAAGAGTAGTGGGGTCAAACAACTCCAGCAAGGTGTTGGTCTAGATTTGTCTTAAAGACCCCCAAAGTAGGAGCCAGCACCACTTTGCTTGGAAGTTGGTTCCAGATCCTAGCTGCCCTGACCGTGAAGTAGCGCCTCCTGATGTCTAGTCTGAATCTACCCTCTGCCAGCTTGTGACCGTTATTCCTGGTCACTCCTGGTAGTGCCTGGGGGAACAGAGACTCCCCCAATGCCTGCTGGTCCCCTCAGATTAGTTTGTAAATGGCCACTAGATCCCCCTCAGCCTTCTTTTGTGGAGGCTGATCAGGTTCAGGTCCCATAGCCTTTCCTCATAGGGCCTGCCCTGCTGCTCCCAATCATGCGAGTGGCCCTCCTCTGGGCCCTCTCCATGTTGTTCACATCCCTCATGAAGTCTGGCACCCAGAACTGGATGCAGTACTCCAGCTGTGGCCTGACCAGTGTCACATAGAGGGCATATCTCCTCCTTGGACCTGCTAGAGATGCATCTGTGGATGCACAAGGTGCAGTTGGCCTTCCTGACTGCATCCCCACAGTGCCGGCCCATGTTCATCTTAACATCAATAGTGAATCCAAGATCCTTTTCTGCCTCTGTACTGATGAGAAGGGAGTTCCCCAGTCTGTAGGTATGTTGCTGATTCTTCCTCCCCAGGTGCATCACCTTGCACGTGTCAGTGTTGAATTCCATCCTGTTCTCAACTGCCCACCCCTGTAACCTGTCTGGGTCTGACTGCAGCTGATTCCTACCTTCTAGAATGCCCATGGCCCCCCACATCTTAGTGTCATTAGCAAATTTAAGCAGGGTGCTTTTTACCCCCTTGTCCAAGTCATTGATGAAGATGTTGAACAGTGCAGGCCCGAGGACCGAGCCCTGCGGAACCCCACTGTCTACATCCCTCCAGGTTGAAAATGACCCATCCACCACCACTGTCTGGGTACGGCCCTCCAACCAGTTAATGATGCATTTGACTCTGTAGGTGTTGACACCAGTCCCCCAGTTTTTTAATGAGAATGGGGTGAGAGACAGTGTCACAGGCCTTCCTAAAGTCTAGGAAGACTATGTACACTGCTACTCCTGCATCTAAGGATTTTGTGACATGGTCATAGAGGCCACCAGATTGGTCTGATAGGACCTTCCTCTAATGAGCCTGTGTTTGTTGCCCCTAAGCATAACCATCACTGCTGGCCCCTCATGGACATGTGCCAGGATAATTCTCTCAAAAAGCTTACCCAGGATCGAGGTAAGACTAACTGGCTTATAGTTTCCTGGGTCCCCCTTCCTCCCTTTTTTGAAGATGGGAACCATGTTGGCCCTCTTCCAGTCCTCTGGCCCCACACTAGAGCACCACAAGTGCTTGTAAAGCCTTGCCAGGGGTCCTGCAATGACCTCAGCTAATTCCCTCAGCACTCTGGGGTGGAGATCATCAGGACCAGCTGATTTAAATACATCATTTCTCTCCAGAAGTTCCCTGACTAGTTCCTCATTGACCCTTGGCCTAGGTGTGCCTCCCCTGGGGTCTGAAGGGGTCCCAGTAGGGGGGGTTATCTGGTCCCTGCTCAGGAAAATGGAGGCAAAGAAATTGTTAAATAGGTTAGCTTTGTCATCTGGTGTGACGACCAGATTTTCCAGTATGTCTTGCAGAGGCCCCACGTTACCTGGTACCTTCTATTTGCCCCCTGTGTATTTAAAAAAAGACTTGTGTCCTTGATCCTGATAGCTAGTCCCAGTTCCATCTCATTCCTGACCGCCCCCCTGCAGCCCCGAAAGACTGCAGTATAGTCCTCCCTAGTGTTGGCCCCTCCCTTCCATTGGGTGTATGCCTCCCTTTTAGCTAGATGTTCCGAGATGCTTTTGGTGAGCCATGGGACTTTTGCACCCTCCTTCCCCACTTCTCTGCTGCCAAATTTTCAGACCCATGCAGAGCCCCAGGCCCTGTACCCTGAATCAGCGCTTGATCCAAGTATGACAGGGCAGCATCAGGCCATAGGGCCTAATTCCAGTGCCCAGAGCATGGCGGGGGCAGTACTGGACCTAGGGCCAGATCCTGGCATGTGGGGCATGATCCAACCCACAGATTGGACTCCACTTATCTGGCCTGTGGTATCAAAAAGTTGAACACCACTGATCTAGTAGATAACACTGTTAGTATACCTAAAACAGGATTACAAGGAATAAGCTCTGCACAAAGCACAGGGATGATAGCCACTTTCATTCAAGTACACCTGAAGGAGATGGCTTGAATATCTTATGGCACCTATATATAAACAGCGAGGCTACTCTGATGCATTGTAATTGCACTGCATCAGGGCAGGCTTCATTGAGTCTGCTGGAGAATGGTAATTACTATGCTTCAGCCAACTCCAGCATCTCAAGTATCAGTGTTCCTGTGCTTAAAAATGGTAGTGGGAGTGCTTTAATTAAAGCTCTTTGAACAAGCTTTAGTTAAAGTGACCCAATTTTAAGCTCAGGAATACTGAGATGCTCCAGGTACTTTCATTAAAGTGCCCCCTTCCCCCTCCCCTCTCACTCCCAGAGCACATGTATAATTGCCATTAGTACTTAAAACATTTCTTCATAGTTTGGGAGAACTGGATTCAAAACTTTTCCCAGTTTGAGGGGAGTCAGACAGAACTCTGAGAAGAGTTCTGTAACTACCAGGCTATAGGTTGGGCAAAGGAAGCACACCCTTCCATTTGAAAAGTTTGACACTAAAAATACAAAAATTTAACTGGACCAAAAAGACAGAACAAATAGGAATATGGTTTCATTGTTGTGTGGTTAGTTCACGTGTTGGAGTAGGAAGATTGGGTGCTGATCTCTGGTCCAAGCATTTTTGTATATTTCATATAGAACAGAGCAAAAAACAGATTTTTACAGGAGGCTTAACTTGCATTGTGTACAAATTCTGTATACATACATAGACTTTCCTGTACTGCATCAACTTCTTTAATGAACTTTTCTTTCAAGGGGTTCACAGCATACATCTTGGCTGTATGTGCAAGTCCTCAGCAGAGTTCTTAATTGTCCAGTTTAAAAATAAATCTGTTGGTATATTTGTAACTTCTATTATCTATTACATTAGTGGAAGAATAAGAGTTTCAAAGTTATCATGCTGGATGAAAAGAAGGGTTTGGACTTACATTCTACATGCTTTCTGAAAATGAATGAAGAAAAATTAGAGATGGAAAGGACTGATTAGATTACCAAGTCCATGGCCCTGCCAGTGAAGGGGAAGCCAGCCCAGTGGAAGGCCCCGGGCTGGCTTTTTTATAGTGCACTCTATAGTCTACTTTTACATATATCAAGTGTTGGTGATGCTGTTGCTTCTCTTGGGAGACTATTTCACATTATAATGCTTCCTTGAATCAGACAGTTTTCCTGATATGCATTCTTTCTCTCTCTTTTTTTCAATTATCTTTTCACACCTAGTTCTACAGTTTTTTACCACTCTATGTAGCTCCTCTCTTCCTTTGGGGGTTTAGAATGTGTTTAATTATTGCAAGTTTTTACTTTGCTTTGTTTTGTTGATACCTTAGATTTGACAAACTGGGTGTATCTACTTGTGCGATTTTGGTGCCTGAATTAACTGTGGAACTTATTGCTCCAGTTTTAATTGTTTCTGGATGCACTGTTTGAACATGCACCCAGGAGAAATTAACTCCAGAGCAATAAGTTCTGCAATTTATTCAGGTGCAGAACATGGATACTGGGCAAAGCAAGCCTAGCTGGCAGGAGGCTCAGGAGGTCAGCCTTTTGGACTGAGGCAGCTCCCCCACAATTCAATGTACTGCAGAGGGGCTGGCTGGGGCACAAGAGAACTTCAGTGTGGGGCTAGCCAGTAGGCTCCACACTGAAGCACCCTTGTGCCCCAGTCAATGTCTGGAGAGAAAATTATTTCCTACTGCAGAGTAAATTATTTTAATTCAGCCTAATAGAGGTGCATGTGTAGAGACTGAGAAGATTACTGTGCAGCTAATTACACAAGATGCTTACTGTACAATTGACTAGCTGCACCCACTTTATAGTTGGGAAAGAAGTTGGAAAATCATTCAGACAAAAAGTGCCCTTTCCATTAAGGAACAAGTTTGTAAGGGAGTGAGGTCTTAATGTCCTTGTCTCAAAGTGCATTATGAATCCGTAAAACTTTTGGCATGTATTGGTATATAGAATTGGTTGCTTGGCCATACTATTTAATGAACAGCTAGGGCATAGTTTTCCCTATCATAGGGTAAGTTGTCCCCTTAATATAGGTTTAGTCCAGTTCATCTGTCCCTGGTTTACTATCTAAAGTATGTGAATTGCAAGACCTGTAACAGACAGCAAGGTTTGACATGGATAGGTAAAATATAGTATGCTTTTTATACATACTCTGTAATCAATATTCTCTCTACTGGAGAATCTTCAGTACGCTATTAGACCATCTACATCTGCTAAAATACTAAGATGTGAAGAAATAAAATGCTGTTTTCTCTCAGTTATATAGCTACAATGTTTATATTATATTACATATTTTAAAATAAAAAACTAGAATAGAAAGTATGTATGTTCAGTCTAGCCAAGTTAATGCTAATATAAAGAACCTGACTGTTGCATTTTTAGTTTAGTGGGTTATTTTTAAACTGCACAGCTTTAATGCTTCATTAATTGATGTATACAAGTTTGCAGTTAATTTCCCTTGGTTTCTTAGAGTAAAAAAGTAATTTGGAAGGGTGGATGGAGAAGCCTTCTATTTTGATATGTAATATTAACCTTCCCATCCAGCTATACCATACAGAATCCTTCTCAGAGCCCCTGTGGACTCATTTTTAGGTTGATTTACAAGGTTCTCTAAAAACATAATTTTGCATGTAGACTTTATAGTATATGGAAGAGTTCCTTAGATGCAGGCTCTAGTGTTTGCCTGGATGTAACTTCTTCCTTTTGGGTATAGGAAAAAATGGCTACTCTTGTTTTTGTCTCCTCTAGATGATAAACAAGAGCCATGAATTCTCTTGATTAAAAAATTACTCTCATTCACCAGTGCCTGAGCTGGGGAGGGATTGAGTATGTATTTGGAAATAGTCTTCATCCATACACATGCTCTGACACATTCTGCTGAGAAGGCATTGGAGCAGATTCAGTTAATTGAGTCTGCTGGAGAGCGCTCCAGTGTGTGGCAGTGTCTCATGTATTCAGTGTCCTGTATTTCAAAGTGGTGGCAAGGGCACTTTAGCTAAAGTTTGCTCATTGAGCTTTAGTTAAAGTGCCCCTGCTGCCATTTTGAAACCTGGGATACTCAATACATGAGGCACTCCATCTGTTTTAATTAGAACATCCCCTGAGACCTCTTTAATTAAAACTCCCCTACCCCACCTGCATGTGTATAGGCACCCAAAGTGAGCATGGCATTAAAAAAAAAAAACAGAGAGATTTCAAACTGCGTTCGATGCACCAAAAATGAAGAGTCCAGATCTTTAGGACCTTCAAACATATGTTATCTATTTCCTTTTCCTTTGCTTCTGATTCAGTTTTGAAGGCCTAAATGGAGTTTCTAGTTTAAATTTGCCAATGTTAGCAGTGCAAATAACAGAAGAGCTGGGACACTTTCTGCGAAAAACACTCATTTTCTAACTTTCTAAAAATTCATTCTTTTATTATTTATTTTTACAGCCTCATTTTCTGATTTTAATTCATGTTTTGTCAGATTGCACTTAATTGTATGTGTAGCCATTCTGTTAGGCACTGTATGGCAAAAACAAGGGCTGGTTCAAAATAAGGGTTTTATCACCAACTTTGTAAATCTGGCTCATAGCCTGTGGCAGGACTGTCCCTAGGGGTGCCGTGACCTCCCCTAGTGCCCTTGCCAACCGTGCCAAGTCTGGGTCCTGAATGCACCCTCTATCTTGCCCGCCACATCTTTGATATTATTATCAATGGGCGGCTGCCTTCTTGCCCCCTTGGCACGGGGCCCATCTTGCTATACCACGATTCCGGGGCTACTCCCTAGGCCGGCCCTTGCCGGCCTGTCTCTGTGACTGTCCTAAGCAGCCTGCTCTCTCTCTCTTCAGGCTTCCTAGTAGACTCGCCCTTCTCTCCGGGGCCTTCCACTGGGCTGGCTTCCCCTTCACAGGCAGTGCCCCGCTGGGCCTGCCCAATGTCCCATATACGCGCCCTCTCCTGGGGCCTGCTCCAAGATGCTCATGCTCATTGCACTCCCCGCCCCTCAATCTGTTCATCTCCCTACTCACTATTTGCCACTTTTGGCTGGTGTAGGTGGTAGAGCCCCTGCATAGCAGCCCTACCTAGAAACTTGGGAAAATATATACTAACTGGCTGTTCTAACATGAAATTTACCCACTTGCAACCCACATTAACTTAAAGCAGTGTTTATAATAAAAAACAAAGGGACAAATACACAAGCTTAAATAAAACCTTAACTACTAAATATTAACTGAAACTGCAAGTCAGCAACAGTCTCAGTTGCTGGAAAACCAAATCAGGGGAGCTTTCACCTAGACTAGTCCATTGGGAAAGAAGAATTGCCGAGGGCTGCTATGCAGGCACTCTACCACCTACACCAGCCAAAAGTGGCAAATAGTGAGTAGGGAGACAAACATATTGAGGGAAATGATTCTTCCCCACAGTTCAGCACTGGTGAGGCTGCCTGGCTTCCCGTGTTGGGAGAGGATCCAGCAGCATCTCTGGGGTGCTTGCAGGGTAAAGAAGGTTCCTAGTTACCTTAGGCATCCCAGCCATGTTTTCTTCCCTGCCACAGAGAGGGTGGCAGGCTGCCTACTTACCACTAGGAGGATGTCCAGCGCCTCTTTCTAGCCCCCTACAGCAGGGAGACCACCAAGATGTTCCTCAAGCATTCCTGCATAAGCAAGTATGGCTGGGCCCATTTCCAGTTCCCCAGCTTTCGCTCCCTTTGCTTCTGCTTGTGATGTGCTTTTGGCCTGATACCCTGGGGTTCCAGGGCAATCAGCTGCATGCTTCTGGTTGGAATAGGGCTGGCCAGCATGGGTGCAGCCTAGCTACCCATGCCCTTCAGGCAGGTCAGCCAGGTGTGCAACTGGTACAATAATGAATCATAGAGACAGGCAAACTTTTTGTCTATTTCAAAATCAACACTGAAAGTTCTGAAGATCCACAGAAATGTAAATGTTCTGCTTATAGCTTGTTTTGTTTTTTTTTTAAAGAAGTCAAGCAGACACGTGTGTGTGTGTGTGTGTGTGTGTGTGTGTGTGTGTGTTTACATAACTAAGTGGTTGGTGTTTGGATAGATGTGTGTGTGACAAAAAGAAATTCTAATGAAACAAAGCCCTGTAGAAACATGGATACCGATTTATTTATCTACTTCTTGGGAATTCAGACTTCATCTATACCTATTCAATTTCACCACCCACTCTCAATAGGGCTTTTAGTGGTTTGGTTTAGGTGGTATTGTTATTATTGGTGTTGTTCTTGTTGTTTTGCTCCTCTTGGGCAGACATATGTGGATAAATATGGCTTTAATATTAGAGGTGAAGTTTGGTTTACTGACTCAAACTGACTTAATCAATTTCTCAAACTGAAAACCTTGTCCTATAAGTTTGGAAAACCTTAAACACAAGTTTTTCACTCGCATTACCTTTGAGAGTGATAAGAAAAAAGGTCTAATGTGCTTGCTGATCACATTTGTTTTAGATGTCATTAACTACTGTATACTTCAATTAAATTTCAGTAAGGTAAAGTGACTAATATTTTTAATCTGAGTTGCATCTGGGAATATCTATCATGCTGTCTGACAGACACATTTGTATTAATGGAATTACTACAAAAGGTCAATAATTAAGTGGAAAGACACGTGGAATCACCTCACAGTCACATTTGACACCTGTGGTTTTTAGAGATGGCCTGCTGTTGCTTACTGACCAGTAGCTCATAGATAGCAGGAACAGTTAGACTGTCAGCATAAAAATTGGCTCATTCAATATACAGATTGAAATTTTAGCATGTTGGGACAATGCAGAGTGCTCAGTTCTTGCTAAACACTGAGGTAAACTAGAAATGTTCTTATGGAGATTTCTTATAGACAAATTGTATATGTTTCATAGTGTCCCTCTTCTTTAGTCCTCTGTTAGTTTGAGGTCCCTCTGAGATCAATGGGTCTACTTTTGGAGCACGGTAATAGCCAGTGCACTTTACTACAGAGTAGACTAATTAGCTTCAGAGGAAAGCACCACTGTCTACACACTTGTGACAGTATTTGACTGGAGTAAATTAATTAACACCACCATAAGATGATTGGAGGCAGTACTATCTTATGCTGGAGCATTTAACTGTGGTTAAACTCATGTGTAGATGCTGACTGTGGATGTAAATTGTGCCCAGTCAGCGCAAACAGCAGGGGCCAGACTCCTGCCAGCTGCCTAACCACATGGCTCTGCACTTTCAGCACCCTTATGTCCCAGCCAGACTGTCCACTCCCTGACACTACCACCCAGAACCTGAGGCTGATCCCCCACATCCCCAGCCCTGGCATAAACTCATCTGCTGTGTCTCTAATTTCTGCTGTCCCAGGCGTACATGTAAATGCTGCATCCAGGAGTAGTTTACTTCAGTTCAAATTGCTCTAAAGCATATTGCTTTGAATTAATCACACATGTAGATGCAGTCAGTGTAAGTAAAATAATCCAAATCCGGGTAATAGGAGTTTAACTTGAAAAAAACAAAACAAAACAAAACCCTTGGTTTTCATTTCCAGTGAGACAGTGAAGCAAAAGAAACACAAAGACTTGTTGTTAAATTTCAGTATAAATATTGTGCTAAATATATCTGTCTTGGGGCAACAGCAGGGTAGGGTAGCAAGTTGGAGACTAATTGGTTTAGAGAGACTTAAGTTCACACACACAGAGCCTACTTTGTCCGATCAATGGATTTGCAGAAATTAGGGCTTCTAAATTGAATGGCATTACAAAAAAAGAGTTCAATTTTTTGAAACCCCAGACTCTTATTTTTTTCATAAATTTCCTTTTCTTCATCTATTTCTTTCAGTAATTCATTTATTTTGCAGTTTTCTATTTTAATTGCTTTAGAGAAAAATGAAAGTGTACCCTATCAATAAGAGGGAAGCAGCTACTTAGGATAATTCAGTGCTACATTAGTGACTCTTCTAAAGATAAATGGTTTAAGGCCATAAAAGCTCTTTCCCACATGGAAGTCAGACCTGGAAACTATTTTGGCAAAAGAGTGGTTGGATTTGACCATTTGGAGGTTACAATGTCAGTCAGTTTTTAACAGAGAGCAAGCAGAAGCTGGAAGTATAACCAAAAGAAAGACATCACATTCATAGTTGTCACTTGTACTTTTCTATGGTAATATGTAGTGAATGTATTGTACATCTGAAGTATGCCACTAGTCAGTGATAATGTCTGGCATCATGTCAATGACTAATCTCTTTAATTTTCTGTATCAGGAATTTTGTTATTTTAGTGATAAAAAGCTTAGTTTCCTTTAATAGGCACCCAGAGATACTTGTGTGCATGGCTCTGAGTTCATTGACTATTAACCTACTTTGATGCTCCACTTAAGGAACTGGCTGGTATCAGCTTTAATATGCTACATAAGAAGGGTCCAAAACCAATAGATTTTCCTAATGATCACAAGAAGCTATATTAACCCCCATTCAACTATTGGGTAAATGACTCAGTTGCAAGTGTTATCACTGCTATGAGAAAAAGGAATTGAAAGTACACCCAATTACTGATGGAGGCTTGTTTGTTATGTAACTCTGAAGACCATCACTACTATGGAGCAGACTAATGGACCCTACTATTCAGACACTTTGGGCATGTCTATGTGTGCATTCAGCACACCTAAATTTAATGTGCATTAGCTTAATGCTCATTAAGCGGGTTTAGGCAGGCATCTACACTTGCAGGCATTAAGGTGCATTGATGCTTTGTGTGGATTGACTTTGTACACACGTACACCATTAATGCACTTTAATGCGTCAACATGTTCGTTAATGCACTTTGACTATTTGTGCCTTAATTCACCATTTTAAAGTTCATTAAGAGTTGACATGTGTAGACACATGCCCTAATACCCCTTAAATTTAGACTAATGTGTCTTACAGCATCTTGTGTAGATCCACCTGTAAAGTAAATAATGATGTGCTATTTCCTAAGAAAGGGATACTTTTATTTTTTGTTCTATTTTAGCAAATAATAGTTTGTAAAAGTAATCCGCTAATGATAAGCCAGTTAATCCAGATCTATGACTTTGACCAGTTGCACTAAGGACTTTTTGCTCTCTTTAGTTACCTTAAATTAAGAAGTTATACACTCACTTTAAACCTTCTATATACTGTCAGAGAAAACTAAAAAAGTTCCTATCTAACAGGGATACTAGTCCTATGACAGCAGGTTTGACATTCAGAATTACAATATTGAGAGACATTAAATCATAAATAAATAGAACTGCTTAAGAAGTTAATTAAATGATTTTTCATTTTAAAAAATCAATTACTTTTATGGAAATGACTAATTTTGATTATGTTTTTTAAGTAAAATGCAAAATTTAGAAATTGCCTAAATTTTGAAAAAAAAATTCAAATTGTCTTGTGCACAATGAAATCATATTTAGAAATGTCAACTAATTATTGTAAGAAAAACATATGGCCTAAATCCAAATTAAATGTTTTCACTGGCCTGAATTTACCTGCTGCAAATAAGTGCCAAACAAAATGAATACAGGGAACAAAAACTAGTTCAGAAACATAAATGTATAATATCAGTAAGATAGAAAGTGAATATTTTATTCAGATTAATAGTTTTTAGTTTTTCAATATATTTTTGAAAATAAAATTGGGTTTTATAAACTGAACCTTACATTTTATACCTCTTTGCTCAGTTCTTACTTAAATAATCTGCCACTGAATTTAAAAACATCTTGTCTAAGAAAAAGCTAAGTTAGGACTTCACAGTTTGATCTGTCTGTGGTATAATGGTATGATGCATTTTCTGTAGGCTATAGAGAGTTTTATATAATAATTAATGCTGACAAAAGTACTCTGATGTAAAAATACTAGGAACACTGATCTGGACAAAAAAGGCTATCGCCTTTCCCTCCCTTCCCCACCTTCATTTGCAAAGTACTACTATTTGCTTCTTAAAATATAGTTGTTTACTGTGATTGATAAGTTCACTAGCTTTTAAGCTCATTCACATCCATTATTTCTGCTTTTTCTCCCCCCTGTTTAAAATCAGGAGCTGTCAGATTGAAATAGCATGATCTGCTAATGTTCTCACCAGATACAAATAGTGTCCCTGGGGGTAACAGAAACCATTCTAAATTGGAAATAAATAGCTTTTAATATGTTGCCTGTTGACACTGGTCACTCCGCTTGCTTTACAGGAAATGTTGAAAGTAGACAGCAGATAATTATTCAAATAGTGTTTATAATGTATCTTCTTCAAAACAGTAACATATTTGAAATATTTCATTTAAGGGAAGACAGTGTAGAAAAATGCAAGATTTATGTTAGTCTTACAAAGAATGGGAAAGCAAGTTTTACATGATAGCATTAAATCAGTGTCAGTTTCAAATTTGGGCTTGATCTAAATTACATCCATGTCAGCAGAAAACCCCCCCTCTTATTAACTCTAATTAATTTGAATCAGATCCAGTGTATTATCAGTGTAGCCACTCGTGCCTTGTATGGAAAGAAGAAATGATGCAACTTTGTAATGTCTTGCTAATTTACCATCAAATTCTATAGGGCCAGAATTTCAGATTCTGTCTAAAATTAGATTATAACTGTGCAAGTGGTTCTAGGTAAGAAGATGATTGGGGGGAAAGGGCAGAAAAGTCTACAAAAGGATTAATATCATTTGCATATCTTATTAGTTCTACTTTTTTCCTATACATGAAATGAGTCACCTTCCCTATAACATGCAGATTATAGAGTGAACAAACAAGGTTTCCTGATTATTGCCATTATTAAAAGGTTGTTTTGTATGTGCAATTGTGATAAATATTGTATAATATTTTAAGAAGAGTGTACAGATGATTGTGAATTAAGTAACAGAAACAAATATATAAATATTTACTCTGAGTGGACAGAGGAATGTGCCACAGGAGAAAAAAAAAAGATTAGGAGGAGGTAGAGGGCAGTTTATGGAGAAGAAATTATACTTCTTGGTTTGTTTCCAAAAGTAGTCAGTTTCAGACCCAGCTACCTAAGTTGCAGTATATAAGACTACTACTTGGTATTTAGCTTCTCAGCTTTCTCTGCTCAGTTATTTCATACTGCTGTAGCTGGTGACCACAGTAATGATAGCCAAATGGAAGAGTCCTCACAGCATAGCGATAGGGATAGGCTGAAGGAATTTTCAGCTCCTTAGTGCTCTCAGTGACCTTCAAGGCCACTGGTGCTTTGGTTACCTATAACTACAAACAGTGGTATGGGCACTCAAGTTTGGTACAGGTTGCTGGGATAAGTTTTTGAAAGAGAAAGAACATGTAAGACTTTTAAAATGGCCAGGGGCTAGGTCACTCACATTACACATAGCAAGGTTCAAGTCCCTGCTTTGAACCTGAAAGATCAGGGTCTGAAATTAGAAACTCCTGTATCCCTTCTAAGTGGGATGATTCTATGTGTAGGGTATTTTGTTTATATCATTCATTGTTTGTAAAATGTTCTGAAAGATGTTGTTTTCATTGCACATCATAATGAAGGACAAATTTCAAAACCTCTCTCTCCTCACCTCTCAACCCCCTTTCAAGCTAGAATTGCTTTCTGGCCAGCCTGCTTATTACTTGTCAAAAGGTTGGCCACAGTTAGTGATTGGGAATATCTGAATATTGAATTAAAAATGTAGGTCATTTAAGATATAGGGTGATCAACAGCAGAGATCAAGTTATTTGGGTGGGTTTTTTTCCCTTTTTCATTAGAATAATATTGCATTATAGTGTGTCACAGGAGCACTTGGATGCCCTGTTCCTATTAAGGAATAAGGGCTGCTGAAGCTCCCTGAGACAGCACAGGTGTTGGTTGCCGGAGCAGCCAGGCTGGTCACGTGACCAGAAGGGGGCAGGGCCAGGCCTTTATAAACAGCCCAGGCCAAAGCCTAGCAGCAGTTCCCTTCTGGCAGCCTGGGGTGCAGGAGTTCTGCAAGAGAGCCAAGCTGAGCAGAGCTGATCAGTGCAGCCAGAACACCCAAGGGGCTGCATCATGGTAAGGGTGGAGAGAACCCTTACTGGGAGGCCTTTGCAAGAGAGCTAGGTGGGCCTAGATCCTATGTTATAGCCAGAAGGCTTATTGTTGTGTTACGGCCGGCTGGCTTATGGTTCTGTTTAGTTATTGTTATACTGGAGGACTGGGCGAGGTTGTAGAGGTGGAGGAGGCCTCATCAGGAGTTCCCCAGGGAGTTGGGGGTGCTCCCAGTGCCAGAGAGGGGTGCTGTATTGCAGGGCTCCCAGAAGGGGTGAACAGATTGAGGAGCCCAGGGAGGGCACGTTTGGTGAGACGAAGCTCAGCGTGGCTGTAGGTAGAAGCCCTAGTGGGGCAGGACCCAGAGAAAGGGGTCAAGGGGGCCAGGTAAGGCTAGGACCGCCTGAGCCCCAATTAAGAAGAGTCCCAGAGGGGCTCCACAGTGTTGGGGACTCCGGTGTGAGCTAGGACACTGTAGTAGGGGTGTACTACCCCAGCCCTAACAAGGGCACTGTAGTTTGGGGTGCAATACCCCAGCCCTGAGAAGGGACAATGAGGATTGTGGGGGCCAGGCATGGCTAGGGCCACCTGAGCCCCACTTGCAAGGAGCACCAGCGAGCAGCCCGAGGGGCTTTTGTTGGACCCAAGCAAGGGGCACACAGGAAGAGAAGCCCAGGGTAGGGTGCTACTATAGAGATGAGCCCAGAGAGGGCGAGTCCGCGATTATAGAGAGCCCGGACAGGGTGAGTGTGCAGAGGGACAGGCCCCAGTGGGGCACC
>NW_017728906.1:100107953-100110092 GCF_001723895.1 Crocodylus porosus
GCTTGTCAATCAACCATGACCCAGTTTTCTGTGTTGCTCATGCACAGTAACAACCAAGCCCTGATCTGACGCATGCTCAGTCTTTCTGTAACATGAGGTAATTTGGCTAGAACATTCTGTTTTGAGGAATGATTTGATTGGCTAATAAATTCATATTTAAGGCTAGGAGCCCTCCTTCTTGGGGGAGATCGCGCTAACTGGAGACAGAGGCTGGTGTTTCCAGGGACTGTCTGGCAGTCAGGCTTTAGGGCCTATTGATCTCCTTCCCCAATTGGCACTTTGTGGTACTAGATTGATTGTGGTTTTGATTTCCTGGTTTCCGACAGATCTTCACCAACTACCGACTACAATTTGGATCATCCCATTATGACTTCACCTCGTCATCGAGGCATCCTGACCTCGGTATTTTTCTCCGACTACCCAATTGTCCATCATCTGGGACTGGCATCGCATCACATCGTTCTACGTATTACAGCTTTGTTCGTTTGTTTCCCAATTCATGAGCTGTTGACCAGCCCTGGGACTAATAGTGGGCAGCCGCACCTATCCCCTGTGGGTAGAAAGCAAGGGCTCACTGTGAACCTCGTGGGCCAACAGACCCCTCTGTTATATTACTGTAACTGAAGACCTTGTTTCCTACACGTCTAAGCATAAATCAAATAAATTTCACCCTGTTCAAGAAACCGCTACGCTTCTGTGCCTCAGTTCTCCTCACCAGAAAACTGGGCCTGTTTTCGTGTCTAATTACTACCCCGGCCCACCGTGACACTGGGGCTTGGTTCATCCCCCCGGGAGAACACCAAGACGTGGCGGGTGAGATAGGCAATTCAGCACCCTCTATTTGGCATGGTAGGGCGGGTGCTAGAGAGATCACGGCTGCTCCTAGGTCCCCATGCCGTGTCAGTGTGGAAAATAACTGTTTTACATTTCTTTCTTGAACATATGACATAAGCCAGATTAGATGGATTTTTGGTCATTTGTGGTGTGGGAATTTCTATAGCTTGTGCTTAAATACCACCTGATTATTAAAAGCACATTTACTGTGGTTTAACTCTTATGTTAAATGTAGGTACCTACTGCATAGTGGTTAAGCCTTCAATATATGTTTTTAATAATTGGTAATTAAATAACATGCAATGATTACATCAATACATCTTAATTCATATTTCAGAAAGTTACTGCAAAGCATTACTTAAAAACTTTTTTAAAAAAGCTTATTTGCTCACATTTATTGCA
Organism: Crocodylus porosus; assembly: GCF_001723895.1. NCBI lineage: Eukaryota > Metazoa > Chordata > Crocodylia > Crocodylidae > Crocodylus > Crocodylus porosus. The sequence goes on from NW_017728906.1 coordinate 100,109,190, forward strand.
TGAAGAGATACTTTTCAAGAGTAGTTACCTTTCCTAACACCATTAGCCCTTTACATTTTCTTGCCAGCTTCTGCTTTTTATTGTGTTATTGTTTTTTCTAGAGGAGAGGGCCAGCAATGTGGCAGGAAATTAAAAATGCTTCTTGACATATTTATTAGGTATTAAACATCTTTAGGGAGTGATTAAATAATATTGAACATTGTGTTTTTTATAAAATCCTTATGCTTAGGCTGAATTCTAGGGATATATTTGATTTTTTTTAAAGAGATTGTGGGAGCAGGCAGATGTGATACTACCAATTTAGTCTAGTTCTGCACACTATCATATGTGAGATGCTTTTCTGATAAAGACTCTACTAACCTACATTAGGAAATATGTTTACAAATTCTTATCCCTTTTAGAAAATATATATATTCTTTGTATGAATGGTAGCTACTGTCTGAGCTGAAGAGGCTTTTCTGATAAATGCTACTGACCATCTGGACCAAATTGTGTTTCTTTGCTAATATTTACCAATATGATTTTAGTAATAAGTGCCATCATTACTGAGCTGCAGACTCTGTCATGCCTTTTCAGCACTTCCTTCGTTTGTCCACTGTTTTTACAGTTTCACTAGGAGGGATGGAGATTGGAGAATGCCACCTGTTATACAAAATGTGGATCATACTACTATTACCATCACTTTTCTTTAAAAGGTCTTTAAAGGTTTAAAAGGGCTTTAAACTAGGCTCGTCGGGGGAAGGGGAAGATAAAGGCGAAGGAAACATCAGACTGCCAGACCAAACAGCACCCACAACTACAACCCAGCCCAGCCCAGCCCAATGAGCAAAGCAAATAAACAGGTAAGAGATAGGGGACAGGGTAATGCTGGGACTAGGGGGTCAGTACACACACCCACAGGAG
>NW_017728906.1:100110103-100117006 GCF_001723895.1 Crocodylus porosus
AGCTTCCAAGAGAAGTGGTGCTGGCCCCTACCCTGGGGGTGTTTAAGAGGAGGTTAGATGAACATCTTGCTGGGGCATTTGACCCCAGTGTTCTTTCCTACCATGGCGGGGGGTCAGACTAGATGATCTGGTCAGGTCCCTTCCGACCCTAGAAACTATGAAACTATGAAAAGCAAATGAGCCATTATCACTGTGCAAATAAATGACTTAAATGTCTAATTCAAAATTGTTTCCCAGTTTAACTGAATCCTGATCATGAATATATGCCTAACTCGGGGCTCAAGGTTGGTGCCTAAATCTAGGAGAGAGATGGGTTTTTGGACATGCCTGCTTGCTTAGCATTTGCGACTGGCATTATCCTCATCTGACTGCTGACTAAAATTATTGTGACTGATCAAGTCATGTTTCTGCCTTGTTTTTAAAAAAGAATTAAAAAAATGCTAACTTGTTATATTTTGTTAGCATTTTCATGAGTAACAGTTAACCTTTAAAAAAGTCAAGTACTTTTTATTGTACAAGATATTTTTGGTTGTTTAAGGTGGCGTTCATACTTTACATGTGGGTATATAGAATGGGAGACTGTTTTCATGTCAGTTCTAAAAAATATCAGAATTCAATTTTATTCTGAGCTAAAGTTTGGGTTTACCAAATTTTGTGGATGACAGAAAAAAGAGGTCTTCTTTGAATTCACCATTTTTCAGTTTTACAGTTTTCAATTATAAATAGAAATAAAAAATACATGACAAATAGGCTTATTGTCTAAAATACAGAAATTGAAAGGATCTGGGAGTGATAGACAAGTAAACCGCCAGAATAATAAAGCTGTCATCACAAGACATGGCTGCTGTCAAAAGGGCAAAATGAATCCAGGTATTCATAAGGAAATAACAGCACTGAACACAAATTAGAAAAAAATTATTCTTCCACTTATGTGGAAAGGGCTCTGTAGACTACATGGGCCTGTTAACTACAGAAGGCTGGAGAAACCACAGTAACCTGAACAGAGGCCTAAACACAGAGACAGATGGAGACAGGGAAGACCAAAAAAAAAAGAAAACAGTGGATCAGTCTGCTGAACATCTTAGAAATCTGTATACTAACTGAAAAAACAAGAGGCATATAGAGTATAAATTGAAAAAAAAAAAATAGCACAAAAGTATAGACTCATAGAGAAGTAAGTTTGGGAGGGACCTTACTTTTTTTCTAAGATATGTTGTATCTTGTCCAACCCCCACCTCAGCACAGAACCATTCCTGTCTAAACCATCGTAGACAAATGCGTGGAAAGTGCCATCATTGCATACATCCATTTGATAGGGAGGATGGTAGGTCCATGGTAGAGGTGGCTGGTTGGTTTGTTGGGAGGGTTGTCTGTGAGGCAGTGGGAAGGGTGTGGGGCTAAAAATAGTTAGGTCAGGGAGCTGAGTAAGAGGAATGCAGCCCTAGCCATTTTTTGCCCCAGTTAACCTCCCCAAACATTTGTACAGATCAACATTTAGATTGTGTGAAGGGGTCAAGGACGTGCGGGGTGGGAGCGATGCTGAGGATGGTGGAAACCGGCCCGACTTCCGGGTCCGGCAAGGAAACTGGCCCTGAGGTCTTCCCCTTCCAGGAACCCAGACACATCTGGGTTGAGACCTACCTGGGGCAATAAAAGGAGCACTGCAGATCCAGAAAGGGCGGCCGTGGGTCCGGAGGCAGCGGAGCCGGGGGCACGAGCGGCGGGTCCAGAGGCAGCGGAGCCGGAGGCAGCGGAGCTGGAGGTGAGCAGGAAAAGCACCGGCAGCGGGGAATCCATCCTGAGGTGGGTGCAAGCTGTCTGGCCACGAGGCAAGACCTTCTGGGGCGGAGGTAAGCCCCAACACGACCAGAGGACATGATCGATGGGTGGTGGGGGAACAAGGACCCAAACACCGAAGGAGTCAGCGGCACCCAGCCGGAGCTGGGTACTGTAAGTACTATAATATAGGGCCCATCTCAGGCGGGGCAATCCCACCACGCCTGGGGTCTTTGGGCGGACTTAGGGGAGGAAAGTCCCCAGGGCTAAGGGCAGGAGATCCCAGCCCGGAATCCGGCAAGGGCAATCGAGGAGTCAGGTAAACTCCGGCCCAGGGACATTGAGCCCAGAAATTTGCGTTGGACGTGTATTTTTTTTTTTATTCCTTGTTTTGCCTTTATGAACATTACAGGGGCTAACGCCCTGTAGGGTGGTCCTCCCAGGGAGGCGGCCATTCCCGGAGGACCAGGCGAGGGTGTAGGGGAGGAGGAGCCCTCAGGACCCCCTGGAGTTACTGAAGTTGAGGTGCCACTTCCGGACTGTACACGCCACAAAAGGGTGAACCCCAATTTTCCACCAAGTCGTGGCAGGAGAGATTGGCGGAGATGCAGTGTGAGCGGCTGACTCTTCTCTTCTCCAGGGGCTCCCTGTGAGGTGGGCGGCCGACGAAAAGGTAGCCCCCTCACACTTATAGCAACCTAACTAGAGTTAAATCAATCTGTAACACCTACATGTAGCCAAACATACATATATACACACACACACACGTATGTGCAAACTTTGAAACAAAAGCTTTGGAACAAAATATAAGATGTGTTATAATCAGAGATCCTAATTTTCTCTGATTTAAAAAAAATCCTCTTTTTTTTTTTTTTTTTTTTTTTTTTAAATTTAAAAACCCCAGATCCACATACTTCTGTGATTAAAATGAAATGGCTATCTATAGTTCATGCACTATATATGAGTGCATGTGAGTATAATTTACCAGCTAGAGATTACTTTTGTACCATGTTTTACTCTAATCTGGTATACATCTTATTCTAATGAAAGTACCTTTTCTTACAAAAAAAGAAAGCTCATTATGGACCAATGCTGATGCCATGCTAGTTATGATGCCCCAAAGTCATATATTAAAAAATATTTTTTTTTCATAGTAGAAGTCTATTTTCCCCATGACAAAAGGGGTATTTCATATTATTTATTTACAGGATTGTTTAATTAAGTCTTCTGCCTCTGAAGCTTCAAAATACATCAAAATCTGAGACAATATTGAGGTAATTTCTGTGTACTCTGTGGTCCTTTATTCAATGTCTACATGTAAACATTTCTGAGCACCTCTAGTATGGTCCTGTGCTTAGAGCAGGGGGTGACGAAGCAGAAGACCAGGCTCTCTTTCAGAGTTCAGGGCCTCATCCACAACCAACTCAAGTCAATAAGATGAATGTAGTGATATCATTTCTCTACTGTACTTTGATTTAAAGATTATATTAAACTCCTTGATAAATAACTTTTTAAAATTATTTCTTTGCTGTTATGACAGAAGCATGTCATAACAGTCAATGTCTGTGTGTGATTTGGGCCACTATTCCTTAGAGCTATATGAAAGTCACTGGAAACTATCACTGGAAACACTGAATGATGCTTCAGAAATGTTGGTAATTTTGACTATAAAGCCAATATATTTCAGTTATATCTACTTGCATTTTGTGTTCATTTTCTCTGCATATTTATGAAATAAAATGTATCTATTACAAACATTCATTAACCATGAATTTCATAGTAATGTGGCATTGTACTAGAATAAAAAATCCCAGTAATGTGTGAATAGACACACACCTAAATCACCTGTGTGTGTGTGTATGTATGTGTTTGTGTGTGTGTGTGTGTGTGTATATATATATGTGGCATTTAATTTTAATCAAAGGCAAATGTAGATCTTGGGTTACTTTTAAAATCCTAATATTGGGGATTTTTTTTTTTATCAGAGAAAACCAGGATCCTTGGTTATAAGATTTGTTGTAAAAGGTGGAACATAGTTTAACACCCTTTATAAAATATGTTTTTTCAGTTTAATGAACTTATAAAATGTTTCCTTATAAGCAAATGTTTAAAACATAACAAGTGAGCATTTATTTATTGTCACTGTACAAAAAGATCATAGAGAAGTTTCAGATACTGAAAGCGAGAGTTAACTCCACTGAAGTAACAGCAACTCACTTCTTTTAGTAATCTTTTTGATATTGATTATTAAAAATGAATATAATTATCATCAAATACCTTCTAGAATAATCATGCGTATGAACGGTTTATCTGACCCTTAACTTCCAAAATAATCTTCAATTAGTTGTAGCATACAAAGCCAAAAAGGACTGTTGTATGTATCTACCATGGCTTCTTACTAGACGCAGTCCATGAAAGATAATTATCACAGAAGATAATTTAATTAGTAAGACTTATATACAATTTTGCAGCCAGTGAAAATTACCAGCTTTTTAGCATTATGATAGCTGATTGTGGTAAACCCTACTTGAAATAGGGTTATCTAGGACTGACCAGCACAATATTAACCATGTCTATACAAAATTGTGTTTAATAGCAAGTTAGCTAACATTACATTTCATTTCATATTCATATTTCAACATGACCTGATTTTCATTTTCTGATTTCCATGGCAAATGAAGATAATTTGACTAATGTGTACAGATGCTGCATGGATAAATATTGCCTGAAAGTTAATATATGCCTTACTTATTACATATACATTTAGAACAATTCTTTGGAAACATTATATTTTGACTTGGACAGGCAAGAGTTTTAGATCACACTAAAGGTTTCAAGAATTTATTTTTTTTCCCCATTCTTTGCTAAGAAAAAACAAGAAGTTTTTTTAATGGAAACTGAAAAAAAACACGTTTGTTTTTATCTCAGAAGTGCCTAATCAGAAGTTAAGTGGAGTTTAGGTGTCTTAGAGCAGATCTACATGTGTTTCTATGTGCATCTAAACTTAATCGCATTTCCCTAATGCATATTAAGGTGATTTAGTGAGGGCGTGTGTAGACACACACCTAAGGCACATTAATGCAGTGTGCAGACCAACAACTTGGGACGAACTTTAGTCCCAAGTTGGTCTGCACACAGCGTTAATGCACCTTAGTGAGGGCTTGTGTAGACATGCACATGTGTAGACATGTAGACTAAAGTTAGTCCCAATTCAGTCAACATACACAGTGTTAATGCACCTTAGAACATCTGCACGTGCATTAAGGTACTTTAGCTATTTGCACATAAATTTGATGCCTGCCTTTGCAGGCATCACATTTATGAATGAATAGCCTAAAATAACCATTGTTAAGGTGTATTAAAGGTGTGCACACTTAAACCCTTAATGTGCCTTAAATCAGCATGTGTAGACGCACCCTTGATTTCAAAGAGCTAGCTCAGGTCCTAAGTCTTAGTCAACTTGTAGGAATTAGAACCACGTCTTCCCTGTTCCAATGTAGTGATCAAACCAAATGAAAAGGCTAGGAGTACATACAAGTATTAGGGTTAGGTTGATCTAAATGCTCAATTGTACAGGTTTACAGAGGGTTTAATTGTCAAAAAATGGTGTATTCAACCCAATTTAAATTAATTCAGTTTATAAGGTAATTTAGATCAAGATCAGGGTAACCCAAACTAAGACAGGGATACCCAAGTTTAATGAATGCCTGTGTGCATTTTCAGCAGCGTCCTAGGGCTAGAAAAGCCAAACTGCTCACCCCATGCCCTGGGCTATTTTATTCCCAGTCCTCTGATTCTGACCAGGCTATTTTTTTAGCCTCCTAGCCCCACTGCTGACAGCAACCCCCCCTGCAGACCCACCAGCTCCCCTTGTAGACCTATCAGTGCCTGCAGAACCAACAACTCCCCCACATGGACCCACTACCCTCCCACTTGCCCCTCCCCACCACCCAGACTTACTTAAATTGGAGTCTTGGCACAGCTTTCAGCACTGACAAACATTTGCACAAATGGGACACAATCTTAAATGGCTTAAAGTAAGTATGCATACACCATTTGTGTGAGTCGAAAGTCCAAGTAATCTACTCTTATGAAATAAAAAATAATAAAATGTGTTGTTTCTTAACTTTGTTTATTAAAATGACACTAATGGACCTCAATTAAAAGCTGGTGAGACACCAGACAAACTCTTATTTAAAAGGCAGTCCCATGGCGGTTCACCATATTAATAACAAAAACATAATCAGTGAATAACAGTAATCATAATATTAGGAAAAAGAGATAAAATGTTAACACATTATGTCATATAAGACTTTGGACACTTAGCAAGTCAAGATTTCTTGTTGAAGCAGCATTTTTTCTACTGCACTTAATCAGATAAATATTATTTTAAAAACTCCACTGCAGTGTAATTTGGAGACTACCCAATATTAAACAGCTATGCGTTCAAGTGAACTGAAGTCATACAGATATATACATCTATATCTTAAGTTGAAAAGTGTTTGTGTATGCAATTATATGTACTGTTTGCATGAGTATATGTATACACACACACACACATTATATTAGGGTTGCGCAAAGCTCCAGGTCCTGATTGGATTTGTAGGAGATTCAGCCCAATTCAGTGGCTGAATCTCCAAATCCGAATCAAATCAGGGGACTAATAAAAAGGTCTGAATCAATTTGAAGCTCTCTGAATCTTTTCCAAAGATAAGGAAAGAATTGGTGATTCAAGCAGTCCCTGCCTGCTGCAGCAGGAAACTGGAGCTGGTAAGTTGGGGATGGGGGAGGGGGTGGCTGGAGGTGGGGGAGGGGACTATGGAGGGAACCCTGCCATGCTCCATCTTCTGCCTGTTTCCCCAGCCCCGCCCATGGCTGCCCCACCTGCCACAGCTCCCAGTGCCTTAAAAAAATACCTCAGACTCACCAGGTGCTGCCAAGTGGGGGAGTGATCCCCACTTCCCTCCACTTTCCCATGCTGCATGGGGGGCCCTGCCTGAGCTCCCTGAACCCCCTCCCTGCTCCACCAGTTCCCCCATGGCTCCCCTGCCCACCCCAGCTCTGGCCATTTATGAAAAAAGAATGAAAATATCCAGGGACTCACCAGCTCCTGCATCAGCCTTGGGG
>NW_017728906.1:100117411-100127305 GCF_001723895.1 Crocodylus porosus
CAAATCTGAAGTGAATCCTAGCTACTTCACACAGGCCTAATATATATTCTGCTCAATGTAGAATATTCTATTTTATATATATAAAAAATAGAAAGGTTTTAGTTGTGCAGAAAGTATATCATCTAACCATAAGGTGCAATTTTGCCACAGTTATTACAGCATAGGTGAAATAGTTCCTTTTTTTATAGCTTTAATAATAGTTCAGTCTTCTTCTAAAGAGAGGACTTAACATGTTGACCTCTGATAGGTGAGAAGTCAATGCTCTTTTATCACATAGCTGCATTTAAGATGTGTTTTGCAACAGCATATTTGTGTTCTATTAAGATAACTTTTTTAATTAAGTCAATAACAGCTTGTATTAAATATAAAGTATAACATTTAGTAATTCTTCAACCCAAATTTTATTGTAAACATCTTGAAAAGATCTCCAACAAAGTCGAGGTAATTTTTACTACTGTTCCTGGACATGTCCAATCTCATCTTTTTTTCCTTTACTTAAAAACCGATTTTCAGCTTTGATAATTTTTCAAGGAAGCTGAAAACTAACAAGTTGTCTGTGCAACTGAGCTAGCAGATCCAAAAATAATGCTGTCATTCTAAATGAGAAGAAGTACTGTTTCTGATAGTGTCATACAGGTGTGTGAAAAGAAAAAGGAGGAGTAGAAGGAGGTGGTTCAGCAGCAACATGGAGTCTTAGCACTGATTTGCTGGATGGATTTAGTTTTAAGTCATTCTGTATGAATTGGTACAACAGATTTAAGTACTCAAAGGGTCTGATGCAATATGAAGTCTGATGTGTGGGCTGCATGTGTATGCATTTGGGAAGCCTATCGTGATTGATTGGCACCTTGATGCTAAACACTTGGTTCTTTGTAATATGTTTATCCAAGTGCATAAAATATTCTTGCACAGCGTGAAGTTTTTCAGGGAATAAGTTATGATCAGTCCAAGCTTATAATTTGATTTCAGTAACAGGTCCTTTGGGAGTTGAATATTTGTTCTAACTTGACTTTGCCTTTCCCTTGCTAAACTACTTAGAATGTGCACACCCATTAGTCCCTGAATTTAACGAAGTGTGTTCATTGTCCTGCATTGCAATTTAAAAGGTCAGGGTACTGAACCATTAAATATTCAGTTTATTCATGTAGGAACTTTACATGTGTTTCTATGTTATCTTAAATGATTTGACATAAAAAGAACATCAGAGAAAAAGAACTGATGTAAGAGAGAAGAGCCTTAGGCAGAAGACAACTCCAAAACACAGGAAATATAAATAGTTATGTATATATAAATACAGATGCACACACATGTATTTAAAGTAAATATAATGTGCATACCGCTGGAAAAAAATACCTAAAATCTAAATTAAAATCTACCTTGAAAATCTATCTAAAATCTACAGGGCCACTAGTTTACAAAATTACTGTTTAGACAATCTACTGTACTTTGATTTACAGATTATATTAAATGTCTTGATAAATAACTTTTTGTAATGATCTCTTTGGTGTTACTACAGAAGCAGCAGTCAATGTGTGTGTGGTTTGGGCCCCTATTCCTGATAACTATATGAAAGTCATTGGAAACTATCACTGGAAACACTGAATGATGCTTCAGAAATACTGGTGATTTTGATTATAAAGCCAATATACTTCAGCTATAGCTACCTTCATTTTGTGTCAATTTTTTCTGTATATTTATGAAATGAATGTTTGTAACAGATACATTTTATTTCATAGTATTGTGGCAATGTACTGGAAGAATAAAAATAAAAATCCCCCAAATTTGTGAGTTATAGAGTTAAATATAACAATAAAACAGTAATTGGGCAGTGAATATATTTGATGAAACCATGCTCTAACTCCTCAAGAAGAAATAGAAGGCAAAATCCTGAATAAATTACTTGTTGCTAATTATTAACCTATTCTAGTAAATTGTACATGTAGCGCTCTCCTTTTCCTCTTTTTGGCCTTTGAGTTGTATGTAGATTTATAGGGGGGGGGCAGGGAATGGTCATCAGACCCTTCTATTAAATACTTTCCAAAATAAAAAACTTCAGAATTAAAAATACATGCTGAAAGTGAACGCTCACAGTTTTTGCTGATTTGAAAAATCAGGAAGAATAAATTTATAATGATGTTTCAAAAAATTTAACAACAGGCAGTACTTGCCACAGTGTTTCCCTTATACTTAGTGGGATAATGTTATTAATAGGACTACTGACAGGATATTGTGCTATTCACTGGTTGCAGCTACATGTGCACTTTGCTGCAGACTTGGGGTGGGAAAAATGAGGCCCATAGGCCAGATGCGGCCCACCAGGCCATTCCATCCAGCCCACAGGGCCTCTAAAAAATTTAGAAAGTTAATATTTATCTGCCCCAGCTGCCTGTCATGTGGCCCTTGATGGCTTGCCAAAACCCAGTAAGCGGCCCTCCGCCCAAAATAACGTGTGCCAGTATTAAGGTGCAGAAAATAACTCCATATGGTCAGGGGCAGTACTATCCTATGGTGGAGTAAATTACTCTGCCAAAATGAACGTATAGATGGTGATTGGGGTTGCCTGGGCCATGAGGGTGCTGGGGACTGCCTGCTGTCTAACTCCACACTGTACCACCCTAGTGGCTCAGCCAGCCCTTTTGCCACCTGCTGCTGCTGCCTGGGGCTCATCCACTGGACTCTGTAACATTCCAGCTCAGACCGCTGTTATCCCACACATATAAACATTGTGCCTAGGAGCAGCTGACTCCAGTGCAAACTGCGGCAGAGTTTATTGCATTACACTAATACCATGGGTAAATGCACCTACTGCAAACAAGTCTAGCATAATGTGGCTCGTAATATGACTTGATCACCAGAGTCTCTTTTAGCACCCAATGGGTGTGTCTACATAAGATGCTACTTCACTGTAGCAATGAGCTACTATGATGTAGCTCATAGCTATGACGATGTGATATTGGTGAGCATGAACTGTGATGCTGCTGCTACTGGGCAGTAGCAATGAGCTATTGTGCAGTAAGGTCAGAAACAACCTGTGCAGCTAAAGCAAGTACTAAATGACTGTGCAGTAGCAACTGCTCAGTTGGGCACACATGTGGACATGCCCACTGTGTTCTTAAACAAGTATTTTTATAAAAAATATGGGGAAACTTTAGATTTGTTTTAAAAGGGCGGGGGAGGCAGGGGAAAAGACCTTTTGTAAGGATTGTTCTTTTCATTCTGGGGCTATATGTTAAGTAATTACGTTTCCAAAAAGCAGAAAAGCTATAACTAGAATTTTTTTTGTATTGGTTTTTCTGTTACTTTCATGAGGAGAAGGACTTTACAATTGACAGCATGTTCCTTCTCCTAGGGTCTGTTGTCTTCCTCTTTGTTAAGCACTAAACAATTACATATGCAATCAAAGTGCACCCCATATACTTTCTCTTCATCATCCTAAGGGCATAATTCTGCACAAATGAAGTCACAAGGAATTATGCCATTTTTTTCAACAACATTAGAGGGCCATGAAGCTGACATGTTGAACAGCTCTTATGGAGGGCTCACATCCTTTTTAGTGGTGTTTTGCATGTGACTGGACCACACTCTAAAGGGATAACGTTTGTTAAAGGTATTTTCCTTTAGTATTGTTTTTTTTCCTGCTAACCATTGGCCTCTGTTGTTATATTTTTATATCTGCACTAGCAATGGAGCGGGCTGGAGGACAGGTACAATTTGAAAAACGCTTTACCAGAAGATATATTTATTTTCAATGAATATTTTTTTCTCTTTTGTGTATTTGGTTGCTGCCGCCGCCGCTGCTGTACACTTATCTTTGTTCCAACTTTTTTCCTTCTTCCATGTGCCTGAACATGATTGGTTAGTTCCATGTCCTCATGCTATTGTTCAAGATGTTTCTATGGTGAGTGATTTAATTTCACTAGATTTGTGGCTTTCTCCTGCTGTGCCTGTATAATGGCATTGATGCAGATTCTTGAAAGGGAGAGTCTCAAGCCAGGTGGAGTTAATTAAGATGAGGTAAGTACACCCTACTCCTCCCCTCCCCTTCCCCACAAAAAAGTATAAAGCAAACCTGTCTGGTGATGATGTAGAAAACATAAATATACTTTTGATGACAGATTGTGTCATTTAAAAAAATAGTGAAAGCAAGTGAAAACTACAAGGTAATGTACTGTCTGCCCAAACTTCAGCTCACACTGAGGAAGAAGTCGTTTATTTTCTGTGAATAACTGAACAGGCCTAGGGCTTGAGAGAAAGCTTCTTATAATGAGAGAACTCAATGCATACATAAGAAATATGTAGGGCCATGTCTGCCTTCCACTTCCAGGATCTCTGTCATGCACACACATGCTTGACATATTGATTTTGGAATTACCCATAAGTCTTTCCACACTAATAGTTATTGAAATTGATTGGGGGGGAGGGTGGAGAATATATTATTTGAGACGTTATATTGGGGAAAAAATGAAGAGCTAAAGGATGGCTGAAGGCTGATAAAATCTTTTGGGAACCATAGGTATGTTTAACATGCAGTGGAAAAGAGAAACGTTAAGCAACTGATCATGACACAACACAAAAGGAAAGGCAAATATAGAAATGTCTCATACTGGAGCAAATGGGAAAGTGTGTTTGTTTAAAGGGATATCTGTGTTAATGCTAAATAAGCCTAAATTCAAGCAAAATAAGTGTATGAAACAGAAATCTAGGCGAGAGCAATATGAGTTTGGATGCATCTATATGAAAGGCTTACTGCATGGTACCCTAATAACACTTCACAGTAGCGTGCTGGTCAGAAACCATGCTAATAAGCTACTATGTAGTGTTATTAGGCTACTGCACTGTAACTGTCATGAAAAAACTGTGCGCCAGTGATACTGCTTAGTAACTGTAGCTACTGCACATTTAGTTAGTACTTCATTAAGCAAGTACTAAACTAAATGCCTAGTAACTATTGCATATTAATGAACATGTAAATGTTCATTGGTGTCTCTTAAGTGGCTCAAAATGGAGCAAAATGGGGCAGAAATGCACTGGAACCTGTGAAGCTGAAACACAATAGATCTAGAGAGGAAGAAATGAAACTGGGAAGCATCTGATGGCCACAGCATGATGTTCTGTGCTGTGAATTAATTTTGCTGCTAGAGTATATTTGCTATGAAAATGAAATAGAAAAATTACAAGTCTATCTATGTATTTTCTGTAACCTGTGCATGTATGTTATGTCTCTTATCATAGTATCTGGGCACTGAAACAATTCTGTAAAACAAAGCAGTCAAAAGGACTTGTATTATACTTTTGTCTCCCCACTTATGCCATCTAGCTGTGTAAGAAAAATGTATAGTTGGTTTTGTTCTTGTTTTGGTCTCCAAGGTTATATAGCTGGAGCAGTCTGATGAAGCTGTAGAAAAGAAAATAAACGAGTTGGGTCCTCACTTTAATTAAGAGCTCATTCTGATTTCTAATGGAATGGAATACTTTTCCTGGACTCCAGACAAAAGCAGTTCCCCAGAAGCTAACCTTGGTCTCTCACTGGCACTTTGCTGAGGAGTGTAGCTGTCAAGGTAAGTCAAGGTAAGAAGAATGTATGAGAGTGAAGGCCCAGCTCATGAAGACATGTATAAAATAGATTTTGAACTCTGTAAACCAAGATTTGGTTCTGAAGTAAATTCTGTTTTGTATAAGCTAATGGTCTGTGGGCTGAATCTTTTCCATGGAACCACTGGATCTGGCCCATGAACCTGGGGGCTTTGGCAATATCTGGTATCAGGGGTCTTCTGTGGCAGAGGGCTTAGCTTGCACTGTGCCACAGCTGGAAAGTAGGAAGCTTTGCCTGTGCTGTGACCAGGTGGTAACAAAAAGCATCAGTGGTGACAGCACTTGGATCTTCATACTAACCAACCTTTAACTGGACCTACGTCATTCTGGCCAGATGCTGAAACAATATGGGCAAGGATGTCAGAAGCAGACTAGCTAAGTTCACTGATGACACCAAACTCTGGGGAAGAGTACCCACATTTGAGGATCTGTTGGTGATCCAGGCTGACCTCGATAGTCTTGCAAAGTGGGTGGATGAAAATCTGATGGAATTCAATACAGAGAAATGCAAGGTGCTCCACCTTGGGGTGAGAGGGGGAATCCGCATCACACTTATAGGCTTAGCATTGCTATACTCACTAGCACCATGACTGGAAGAGACTTGGGGGTCATGACTGACCACAAGATAAACATGAACCCACAATGTGATACCATAGCTGGTAAAGCAAACAAAACTCTGGCTTGCATCTACAGATATATCTCGAGCAAGATCCAGAATCTCATCCTCCTACTATACCCAGCCCTGGTGAGGCTGCAGCTGGAATACTGAATCCAATTCTAGGCTCCACAGTTCAGGAAGGATGTGGAGAAACTTGAAGGAGTCCAGAGGAGAGCCATGGACATGATCAGAGGGCAAGAGATCAGGCCTTATGAAGAAAGGCTGTGAGCTATGGGAGTCTTCAGCCAGGAGAAACCCAGGCTTAGGGATGACTTGGTGGCAGCCTATAAGTACATAAGGGGAGTGCATCACAATCTGGGGAAATGCCTGTTCACCAGAGCACCCCAAGGGATGACGAGGTCGAATGGTCACACACTCCTGCAAAACTGTTTTAGGCTAGACATAAGGAAAAACTTTACTGTCTGAGACCTCAAAGCCTGGAACAGGATCCACCCAAAGGTGGTGCAAGCACCTACTCTGGACACTTTTAAGAAACATTTGGACACGTATCTTGCTGGGATCATTTGAACCTAGCTGATTTCCTGCCCCTTGGGCAAGGGGCTTGACCCAATGACCTTATGAGGTCCCTTCCAGCCCTAATGTCTATGAAATCTATGAAAAATATTGCTGATTACTGGTCTGTGCAGTCAGATAATAAAATGGAGCAATACTCTTAAATTAGAAGGTAGACTGCATTGTGTTTTATAGACATATTTTTCACTTTCAATGTTTAAATGAAAGATAAAGAGAGAATATAGCTCTGTATCTTCTTTATAACAAAGGGAAAATTGATTAGAATGGGGAGTTAAATAAGACACAGCAGTGGGACTTTGAAACTGGTTAAATAATGAAAAAAAAACAGTTGTAGTTCACTAGTGTTAGTGCTTTCCACATTATAAAAGTTTTTGTCAGTATATATAGAAAAATAAAAATGAATACTGAAGATACTGACCAGTTGAATAAAAGTTGCCCTGCTGTTTCTCTTGCAACAAAAATATCCTGGAACTATCATGCACACACATTACCCTTCTAAGCAAGATTTAGTGAGTAGTGATTTAGTGAGTTCATTTTTTTGTCATTGATCCAATGATGCAATCCTGGGATAGCTGTTCAGACAGACTTTGAACCATTAGTATTCTGTTCTATTTCATTATCTGTTCATGGGATAAACTGTTAGTATTTCTTATTTCATGAGTTTTTCAGGTTTCTTCTAGGACCATAGACATGGATCTCTGAACTTTGTTCTGGGTGCATCTACATCTGCATTTGCTTCTAGCAGCAAACTGTTCCTGCTCCCTGGTGCAGACCCCTGCTGCTACCAGGGGGAGCTGGAGGCTCTGGCCATAGCTGCCTGCAGCCAGAGACCATCTTAAAAAGGAAACCCACTCCATGTTCCCTGGCCAGCTGCTTTTTTGGCCAGGAGCAACATGCACAGCACAGGGACAGCACATGGCAGTTCTGGTGCCAGAGTCTTTGTCTAGCCATGCTACGGCTGCTCCAGTTCCTGCCTCTCCCTTGCCCCTGACAGCAATGCCCAGTGCCCTGGGCTGCTGGCCACCATGCTGGCCCTGGTGGCCTGCCACAATGACCACTGTCTGGCCCACAGCAGTCTTGGTCCCCTGCCACCATGCAGATGCTACCCAGACCCTGTCCTTCTGGCTGGACACTGGCAGGGATGCTGATGTTGCACTCCTGGACACCACTGCCAGGGCTGTACAGACCCTCTTAGGTTTCCAGCCCTGCCACCTCTGGGCCCACCCAGCCAACCAGAACTAATGGCTTCACATTGTCCAGGCCACCTGGGATGCCACGCAGTGCCTGGAAGCATTCCATATGACCTAAGCCACCTTTGTGGACCTACTGGGGCAGCTTCAGCTGCACCTGGAGTGGCAGGATACTGCCATACAACAGCCCCTCCCTGTGGGCACCCAGCTGGCCATTACCCTGCTGAAGCTGGCCATGCCCACCAGCCTCCACTACATCGTCCACCTCTTCAGTGTGGGCAAGGCCACCACCAGGGATGCCATCCTGGAGGTGTGGAGCTCCCTACAGGATGCACTGGGGCAAATGGTGCACCATGTGCATGACCCCCTGTCAGTGGTAGCAGGGTTTCAGGCCCTGGGATCCCTCCAGTGCATTGGGACCCTAGACGGGACCTCCCTGTCACTTACCCACCCCATGGCAACCATCGTTACTACAGCTGGCATGGCTTCCACTCCATCATGCTCCAGGCCATTGTCAACTATTGCAGTACCTTCACAAATGTGAGTGCTGTCTGGGAAGGCAGTGCCCATGACACCTGTATCTTCTGCAACTCCACCCTGCAAGCCCTGGTACAGGCAGCTGCTTCACACCAGGGGTGCCAGACCTCCAGCTGGGCACTGCGGTAGTCCCACCCCTCCTCACTGGGGACCATACCCATGCACTCCTCCCCTGACTCATGTAGACATATACCACCCAGCTGGACCCCCATCAGGCCTACTTCAACAGCTGCTTGGGCTGAACCTATGCCCTTTTCGTGTGTGTGTCTTCATCTGGCTGAAGGAACTCTGGTGCACCTCACCATCAGCATTAAGTGCAGTGCAAAGAGGACACATGGGAGTGAGATTACCAGCTGTGTTAGTAGCGACAGCAGTGGGCATCCCCACCAAGGCAGGTGAGCCAGACACCCACCTGGGTGGCCAGGGCATTGGGTGCAAGAGACACTGGCTGCCCACTTCCTTGTGCACTCCCTGCTATACCCCTCATGGACATCCACCCACAGACCTCTCCCCTACCACCCACTCCCAGCATCACAGTTACTGTGAACAGTTCTCTAAAAACACTTCATTGTCCTCACACAAACAGACCCCACTACCACCCCAACAACAGAGCCCTGGAGCCAACCATCCTACCTTTCCCCTTTCCCCTCTGCATACCATTTTCAAGTGCTGTGGTTGTGTGTGCGCCCACCCAGGGTGGGGGGCCATGGCATGGGGACATCTAAGTGGTGGAGCCCTGGGACAGGTAGCCAGCACCCCAGCCTCTGGCCCTTCCCCCATGGGTATGCATTCCACATTGAATCCAGTGAGCGAGGGGCCACCCAAGGGTGACAGTAGCTGCAAGTCTCCTGGTGCAGGGAGCTGGTGCAGGCAGCTCCCCCTCCAGCAGCCAGTGGCCAGGGTCACCAGTGCTGGTATGAGGTCCTGGCTGTACTGCAGGCATCTCCTGTTCTGCAACTACATGAAGCCCAGGTGAGTGGCATGACTGGGCCAGGCTGGGGGGCTGGGTGGCAGGGGACCTGGGGCAGGGGCTGGGGTTCCTTGTGGATGGAGATGGCACTGGATCTCTGCCCAGGACCACAGCAGAGCCTGCTGCTGGGTGGTGGGCATCTGCCAGCGGGCAGGAAGAGCTACAGTCAGGAGCAGGGTAGTGGGTGGCACAAAAGTGACTGCCAGGGCCAGGATGATATCCACTCTCAGCTCCACTGCCCTGGCTGAAAGCACATCCTGATGCTCCAGGGCCTCCATATGGTGCACCCCCAGGGCCAGGAGCTTCACCCTAAATTCCTGGCCCATTCATAGATTCATAGATGCTAGGGTCGGAAGGGACCTCAATAGATCATCGAGTCCGACCCCCTGCATAAGCAGGAAAGAGTGCTGGGC
>NW_017728906.1:100129157-100141160 GCF_001723895.1 Crocodylus porosus
CCCCTGCCACACATGTTGCAAGTGCAGCTTGAGAAGCTGTTTGTGAAAACTGAGGGGTGCCTGACCCACTATGCCCTTGTGCTACTGATGGCCATGGAGCCCTGGATTCACCTATGTATCTGGCATGGGCCCTGAGTTTCAACGGTGCAGTGGGCAAGCCTGCACTGCCCTGAAATGTCTTCCTCCAGCTGGAGGGTTATCTGTGTTTTTTTCTCCACATTCCTGCACCCTGCAGCCAAGGAGGGCCTTGCAATTAGCATTAATTCATTCCTCAGTGTGTGAGAGGCCCATGTCCACCTAGCTCTGAGGGCACAGGCTGCTCAATAAAGTTTTTCACTGTCTCCCACCTCCCTGCATGCTGTGTGGGGGTAACCCAGGAGAGCTTGGGAAGGCTGGGTGAGGAGTTGGGGCAGGGGCTGGAGCCACAGCTGGGTCTGGAGGCAGGGGCTGGGCTGGGGCTGGCATGCCTTGAAGCTCAGGTTGGCCCCACTGGCAGTGATGGTGTGCAACTCCCAGCAGTGTCCTCAGTTGCAGAGGTATGGCATGCCACCGCCTGGGCAGCACCCCCCCCCTCCCCCAGGAGGAACTATTGCTGCTGGCAGCTGGTGGTGATATGGCCAGCCAGGCCTTGCGGCTAGGACTAAGGTCATGGAACTGGTGCAGTAAATAGCAGCCCGGGCTCCCCATGCTGCTAGAGGGCACTGGGGACAGGGAGCTCAGTGGGATAGGTTGCTGGCAGGCCAAGGCCCCCCCACAGTGATATGTCACTGTGGGTGCCAAGCCATAGCAGAGGCTTAGGCCAGCTGCCTGTGCTGCAGTACACAGCACAGTTGAAGCCTGGGTCCTGGGGTGTGAGGGTGGCATCTAGTTGCCACATAAAGGGCATTGACCTCTAGTCACTGATGGTGACCTGCTGTGTCTGCAGGACCTTAACCTTTATGCAGTGCTACCATGCTGACTGGTCATGCCTGTGGTCCAACATTCAGCCTAACAGCTCCTCCTAAACATGTGCAATGGAGCACCCATCCTGCATGAACTGCTTTTCCATGTCAGCCTCACTTCACAGTGCCATAAGGACCTCAGTCTCCTCCTGTGACCTTGGGAGGCAGTGTGCTGCATTGGCAAGGACAGAATTGTGGCTCCTGGAATGGCTCTGTGGACCTCCACACAGAAGTTCCAGTGTTGCTGGGCCTGGGCAGCTCCTTGTAACACCAAGCAAAGGGGCATGGCATGCGACTAGCAGCTGCATGGCAAGGCAGTGCCATGCAGTACTTGCATGGTCTGGCAGGCGGCTGTGGGTTGTCTGATGCCATCTGGAGCTGGGCCTAGTAGCCACAGGCTGCCTGCATCTTGGCCTGGGTGCTGACAGGCTTGGCAGGTGCCTGCAGCACCCTGTGGGTCTGGACAGATGGTGCAGCCCTGGAAGCTGCATGGCACCTGCCAGGCCTGCCAGCACCCAGGCCAAGGGGAACACAATGCCCAGGTGTGGTCACGGGCTGCCTGAATGTGCTCCAGGGCTTACAATGCCTGCAACTTTTAAAGCCTGGGCTTGGGGCTGCCATGGAACCAGCCCAACCCTGGGCCAGGAAAGGCTCTCAGCCCTGGGGCCCTAGGGCTAGCTTAAGATTGCCCCCCACAGTGGTGGAGCTGGCACCTACACATGTGCTACTGCACAGTAACTACTCGTGAGTAAATTTGCTATTTACATTTGCACATAGCAAATTTATTTATGAGTAGAGCAGTTTACTGAGAAGTAAACATGTGCATGTGTAGATGTGCACACTTACTGAACAATAAACTATTCTACTGTGCGGTAAAGCATCTTGTATAGACGCACAAGATGTTTTTCGGCTAAGAAAAAGCTCCCTAATCTGTGAATATAGGCTTTAATATCAGATTAATAGGACTAATGATTGTTCTAAAAATGCCCAGTTTAAATTAGCTTATACAAATATGATGTAGAAACTATCTTCCACAAATGCCATTCACTCAAGTTCTATTAGGCAGAAATAAGCAGGGAAACTGATTTATAAGGTCAATGACTTCCTATAACAAAAGCCATCAGTGAAATTCCTCCTGACTTCTGCCCAACATGAGAGAATCTACACATGCAAAAAATGTGAAGCAATAAACTCAGGTGCTTATTGCTCCACAGTTTATTGCTCCCAAGTACACCACTTAAATGTACACCCAGGACAGCAGCACAATCTGGGCTGGAGCAACCCTAGCTGGCACGGGATTCTGGGGGTCAGCCTGCCAGCCAGTGGTTGCTCCTTCACAAGAGTGCTCTAGTGCAGTGCTGGCCAGCAGGCAGCCCTGCACTGAAGCATCCTTGTGTTCCAGCCAGCCAGGGCAGTGTCTACATGTGGGCTGCCATGGAATAAAAAGCTTCACAGCAGGATAGTACTTATATTTACAAGCTCTATCCTGCTGTGGAGTTAATTAGTTTACTCCAGGCAAATACGGGCACATGTCTAGATGCACAACATTTACAGTGGTGTTAATCTACTCCACAGTAAATGTTTCATGTAGATGTAGCCAAGAGACAATACTGAAAAAGTGCATCTACAAATGCAGCAGATTGCACTGTTGTTACTGCTTAGTCATTTTATACTTGCTTAAGCAATTACATACATATACACACATGCACATGCACACACACATGCATACAGTAAAATCCCTGATATCTGGCAGAAATGGGGAATGGGGGGGTGCCAGTAATGTAAAAATGCTGTTTATCTAAGGGCACAGGGTTTCCAACCGGATGCAGAGCAAGGGTGGGGCATGATGGCAGCCGCATACAGAGCAAAGGTTGTGGGGTGGTGATGGCCACATGCAGAGCAGTGGCAGTGCAGCATGGTGGGTAGTGGTGACCGCGTGCAAGCTTTATCCCCGCTCCTCTCTGTCTGGCTGGCCAACCAGAAATTCTGGTTAATAGAGTGTTTAGAAATATCCTGGATAACTGGGATTTAATTGTGTGTATGTGCATTTATATATTTCCATTTATATTTATATTTCCTGCATTTATTCATATTCTACAAGTACCCGTACCCCAAAATTACCTATCCCAAATTGTGAGGGTGCTTTTAAGCAAAGAAACTAATTTCTCACTAGAAGGAGGCATAGGACTACAGGCATGGTGTCAGGGCACTGTCAGGGCCCATGCTCCATCTGGCCACATGGAGGAGGGGTGGAGTCTGCTGCTCACTTCAAAGTTAGAGGTTTAACCCTCTCATAGCCACTGCCAAATTTTTCTGGTCAGCTAAAAGTCCCTGCCAATTTGGCAGTAGATGTGAGAGGGTCAATCCTCTAGCTATTAGGTGGGCAGGAAAGGAAGGGTGACTGAAACTGCAAAGTAGACTCTTCCTCATTTAGCCTTCATTCTGCCTTTCCCAAACAAGGTGTGTTTCTTATTTGAGGCCATGCAGTATGTGAGGGTGAACAGCAACATTTTCAAGAACTGGAACAAAGAACATTTAAAAAAAAATACACTTAAAAAATTCTATATTAAATTCCATTTTTCAACAAGATCAGGTTTTCCCAGCACAAGTTGGAAATGATTCTTAGAAAAAGCCAAAACCTTAGCTCCAATAAAATGCTGATTCAGCTACTGATTGACTTAGAAGGTCTTTCGGAGAGCAGTCACCTTTTTCTTTTGCATGTACAAGGTGCCTGCCAGATCTTGGTTTTTATCCTCATAAGATCTTTCAGGTCTATAAAAGACATGGATAATGAAAATAATAATAAGCTGATGGCACACTGGGGAAAATATTCTGAAAAATTTGCAGTGCTCTACATCTCCTAAACACCTTCCTTGTGGAGAAAAATTATCTTGTCATGAACAATCTTGCCTCCAGAATGTTTAGGCATGAATTTGAAAGCTAACACAAAGACATACAAGAACAAAATAAATTGGTTGGAACATAACACACCACAAAATGCTGAGACTAGATTGTATTAGTGAAGATTTAAAAGGAAAGAAAGAAAACGGTGCATCTCATGAAGAGACCTGAAAAACTGTCAGTGCTAACAGCAAGCCAATATTTCCATTTCAGAGCTCAAGGGACTGTTAAATAACAAGCAATTATTTCAGGCATAAAGTAAATGTAAATGATGGCATTCAAAAACCTGTGAAAAGATACTGTTAAAACTGATTTTGTATATTTTAGAATACCATGGCTGTATAGTTCCAGTTTTCAAATCACCAAGAAGATTTACCCCCTGGAGGAAGATTACTCAATAAGTGAATATTCATCAACAAAGCAAGAAAGGTGGTATGTCTTGACAGTATAAATGACAGTATATTGTATTGTAGAATGACATACTGACTAGTAAATGAAATATTAATTCCTTCTAATGAGTTAAATGAAGCCTTGTGAAAAAAATTAGGATTTTTTTTAATAATACCAGAGATAAATGCTTAAATTATACATTTTTAAAATTTCACTGTTTGTTCTGGAATTCCAAATTAACAAAATTTTTCTTGCATATAAATCCCATGGTCAGGTTAGTGCAGACTTTTGGAGGACCGTAGGTAATCAGGGGCATAGCCCTCTTCCTTAGATCCCTTGAGCATATTTTAACAGCCTTTACAGCAGCAGGATATTGTCCACCATTTGTCCCCTTGCCCAAGGTGTGGCAGGTTAGGGTGTTGTGACTGTGTCATAGTTGACTGTGTGCTTTTTGGTGCTTTTATCTAAAGCTGATTCAATCATCAAGCCCCACTGAAGCTTTACAGGCATTGGGGAAGCTGCGTCAAAGTAACATGATGCCTCTTCTGGGTATGCTCTGTGCTTGATGTGGGGGGTACACTGGGCTGAAAGTAAAGTTCTGTTTTTTGTTGTTTTCACATCTGTAAGCAGCCTATGTGATTGGTTAATAATTAATTTACCAAGGGGACTACATTCTGAACAAATATTATTTGTAATGAATAGTTCAAATGGATCTAATAATTAACATCACCTGGGAATCTTCCCATCACCCCACACATGCAGTAGAGGCCTAGACATATGGGTGTGAAAGAAGAATGTATAGTAGTGACTTAGCACCTCCTAATGTTTAGATTAACTCACTGAGGCATGAAACATATTTCACCTATAAACATGCTCAATTAATGGTGCTTTGATACCTCATTGGCATCTATAAATGCACAATGTAATAGATGGGGTGGGGGAGGGATTCATCCCTTATCCCTGAACTGGATTAGAGTAGCTTTCCAGTTGCTGTTACTTACATAAGACTGATAAATCATGAAAGTAATATAGGTGTCTATCCCTCTGTACCCAATATAACCCTGTTTCCAACTGTACCTGCAGCAGAGAAAGTAACTATCTGCTTTCCTGTCATAAATTACATGAGTTCAAGAATTGAACTTGATGCTCTTATTTGATAATTTCCTACACAGCACATATTTTTGAGTAGAGAATGAATCTTCAGGGAATTTATAAATAAGCCTGTTAACTATTTTGATTTGAAATTAATTAAAATGAATCCTTTCGGAAACTTAGCACTTGGCATTAGATCTATTAAAAATTTGTCCCTGACCTTCATATAAGTAGTGCCATCTCTTCAAACTTCCAATATAGTTAAAGCTTACTAAAACCTTAACTGATAGCTACTTACCAGGGTTTTTTAAAGAATGAATGGCATTTTTTGCTCATATTCATAACTGAAAGTTCACCCTTCAGCAAAAGCTGAACAATAATCTTCAAAGAGTCCCATAAAGAGCTGCCATAATTTAAAATGATCTCTGTGTCCTTTTGTTCTGGATAAGACTGAGGCCACAGTCTGCCCTTAGCAAAGATGGCCATTGTTTCCTATTGCTTATTTCTCACATTGGCACTATTCACCTTTCAAAAGCATAGGTGACTGCCACTTACAATTTGGAAAAATGGGAGGTAATGGCTTTTTTGAAAAAGAGTATTTCTAAATAGGTTTCTCTGAAGGAGCAGATTTCCTACTATCCCCCATAGTGAGCGAGAAACTTAGCTATATAAAAAATACCAGCAAAAATTACAGCTGAACCTTAATATCATTCTTAAAAGCAAACGATTAATTACATTGAGTCTCCTGAACAGGAAGGGCAGAAAAGGGGCGAAACTTTAACATATACACCAGCTGCTTTGCATGCCTGTGACAGTGGCAAGTTGCTGCAGATGCAGCTTAGTTGGTGGGTGTGTTCCAAAACAGGATACAATCGCCAGAGCTTGTGTGACTATTCTGGCCTTCTAAATTGCTTTTTTTTTTTTTTTTTTTAAATTGGAAGGCAAAATGTTTTAATAACAACAGTTTTACGTAAATAAAGTTACATATAAAATTTGTTTTTTTTTTTTTTTTTTTTTTTTTTTTAAAAGGGAGAGGGAGAGGTTAACACAGCATATTTTCATGATAGAATGTCTTTGGACTTCTTTAGTGTACATGAATGAAATTTCTACATCTTTTAAGAAGATGTTGAGACTACAGAAGGACAAAAGCTACATAGAGATACAATTAAGACTGAGAGAACATATTCATGATTCAGAATTGAACACAGGGTGTTTCTAATTATTTCCAAAACACAATATGCACCTAAAACATCCAGAGTTAAGGTTTAATGTAAAAGAAAGGGAAACTCTTGCAATATGGAATACACTCAGTAACACAAACAAAGGAAAATGAGGAACGTACAGAAATCACATTTGTCTGTACCTTAAATCCACACCAACATAGTTTTGTTGCCTGGGAATTATGAATGATATTCTTCAGGTTACCTCATGTTCCAAAGAAGCAGTCTCTAAAATAAGGGGTTCATTCTGCCAGGCAATGTACTGATGTACAACGTACTGCCAGTCCTGGTCCTGAGGAGCTTTTTGTCTAAAAGGAAACAGAGGCAAAGGATAGTAGGGAAGCAGAGGTACAGAGAAGCAAAATGATATGCTGAAAGTCATACTGCAGATTAGTGTCAGAAAAGGAACAAGAACATAAGTCTCATAAGTTCCTCCCTAGTGTTCTGGATACTGGAACTTGCTTCCTCTTCAGTGTATGAATGGTTTTATGCTTTAATACAATTTCATACACTTTCCTATAATGGACTTAAAATTGAATAAGAAAATATATTAATTTCTATGTTTTACTGACATATATGGTCTTAGATGCTTTTACTGTTGTAATAAGTTTTTGTTTTCATTGAATGAGGTGCTTGGCTACTAAGACATTTTATTAATGAAAAAAAATTACTAGCAAATGAATGTTACCTGATACTATTAATTTCTTTAATAGCTATGCTGTGTTTGTCATCTGGGTGAAAAGAAACATGATGTACTGGGGAGTATTTGAAGTCAGGGGGAGAAGGATAACTTCCTGTTACCTCTTAATATTGCATATTAATATTAATATGCACCTCTTATCATGCATTTTGGTGTGATGCAATAAGCTCTGGTGCTTATAGCACTGGAGTTTATTGCTTTTGGATGCACGATCTACACGTGTGCCTGGGACTGCAGCAATCTGAGCCAGCTTGGAGCAGCCCCAACTGGTAGGAGGTCCCGGAGGTCAGCCTGCCAGCCCAGGGCTGTTCCTCACAGTTCACCATGCTGCAGATGGGCTGGCTGGGGCATGAGGATGCTTCAGTGTAGGGTCTAGCATCCTCATGCCCCAGCCAGCCAGTAAAAAAAAATTACAAATACTTATAGTATTTACAAGTACTGTCCTGTTGCAGAGTTAATTAGTTTACTCCAACCTAATAGGGGCACATGTGTAGATGTGTGACATTTAACGCACAGCTAATTAGTCTACTGAACAGTAAACATCTCATGTTGATGTGGCCTGTAAGTACTACTTGAAAAGAGAAAATAGGGACAAATTAATATTAGGAGTTATTCCACTGAAATCAATGTTGTGCTTATTTGACTTAGCATTCCTGCAATACAGTTATGTCAATAAGCAGTTAGAAATGAATAAGTAATTCCTAAATCACTAAAAATATATCGAAGGTGAAACAAGAAAATTTAAAATACATTGGATATTGTGGAAACAGTTGCTATGTCTGTAAGCTGCTGAGCTTGTATGAAAATGTAGATTTGGAATGTTACCTTCCACTTATATATGTGTGTGTATGATGGAGGCCATCCATACAATTGACTTTTTTGTATTCATACTTCCAGAGTCATAGGAGATCAGCTGAACTGCACCTGCCACATTATTTTCCTTACATATTCTCTGGACCTCATGGGTAGCAGGTGATGCCAGGTCTGCACTAAAGGAGGCAAAAGAGACAAGATGAATGAGTAATAAAGTGTTTCCCTTAAGCTAGCTTTATGCAGCTTCCCTTTATTAAGCTTTATCATCTTTTCCATTAAGCCCAAATCAATTGAAGAAAAACCACAACCCCTATTGTTAGGGGACTGGGATTAGAAGTCACAGGACACAATACTGTCCATAAGAAATGTCTGGGACCCCTTCAGATTTGCTGAGCTAGGGTTTTGTCCTAGCCTAGCATTTTTTGGGACGGGAGAATGATAAGCAGTGATCTACATAAGGGGATTTTCAAAGAAATCACAATTCCCCAAGCTGCCTCCCACAGGTTTTATTTTAAGGAGGGAAGATAAAGGCTTTATACAAGTAGACTGATTCTTATCTCTGTTAATTCTAGTAGAGTTTTATGCTAACTCCAGTTCCTTCAAATGAGTTATTTCAGATTTATCCCAAAGTAATTGAGATGAGAATCTGAGCCAACATCCTAGATTTTTCAGCAACCTATTTTAAAGAAGAAACAATGCCCCACTGGAATTATATTTCTTAGGAACTGTTATTTTAAGAAGAGTTACAACACAAAAGTATAGTAAGGCAGAGTCAGATGTAAGATTTTGGAGTTTATAGAATAGGGAAAAATGTTTATAGAAGAGGGGGAAATGTATCTTTTATTTTTAATACTTCATAATTTATTGTGAACAAGTACACAAATAATCCTTGCTTAATAGCCATATAAACTGTGAGGTACTGTTTATATGGCTATGAAGAATTGCATGCGTCTGTGTAGTTAGGCACTTGGGGCATCTTTACATGTGCTCCAGGGTGGGACAGTAGCGTCCTTTAATTAGAACAGCACTCATGACAGCCATTCTAATTAAAGTGCCCACATGTATTCTGAACCCCATGCTTCAAAACGGTGCTGGGGTCCTTTAATTAAAGCTCATTTGACGAGGTTCAGTTAAAGTTGCCCTGCTGCCATTTTGAAGCACAGGGATACATGCACTGAATACATGCAACACAGAGACTTCTGGAGAGTGCTAATTAGCATGTACTGGAGCAGACACCCAGCACATATGTAGGTGTCCATGGACCCTACTTAAGCCCCAATGATGAGCAAAGGGATGAGGTGCCCATGTGGGACTTGATCCAGTTTATGTGCTGTTAGCACTTGTTGACAGCATTTAATTCAGCCTTAACAGACCCTTCCAATAAAAAGCTATGAGTTGAAGTAGTTCTGAGTCATTAAAGTGCTTGCTTAAGGAGCAAGAAGCCTGAGTCCTAGGCCCTTCTCAGTCTGAGATAGTTACGATTCACTGCACCCACCTTCCAGGAGCATGTCCAAACCACAAGGCTATAGTCTGTCTGGGGTAAAGATTCTCTCCAACCCTCCTGTTGAAATTGGACATTGAAGTACAGAATAAAAAATCCATTGGACCTGAAAAAGAGCTATGAAGCAACATGATTCTAGTCTACTGGTTAGGGCAGGTGTGGGCAAAATGCAGCCCATGGGCCAGATGCAGCCCACCAGCCTATTCTATCTGGCCCACAGGGCCTCTAAAAAATTTTAAAAATTAATATTTATCTGTCTGTCATGCAGCCTTCAATGGCTTGCCAAAACTTAGTATGAGGCCCTCCGCTCAAAATAATTGCCTACCCCTGGGTTAGGGCATTCCCCTGGGAGTGGGAGTCCCAAATTCTGATGTGACAATTTATAATTTTTACCTTAATTAGTCATGTGACTGTTTCTGTTTCATATCTAGGCAATGGAGAGCAGATCCTGGGCTTTCCTCTCCAAGGTCCCTAGCCTAAATACATTGTCTATTGAATCCCTCCAAGTAACACTGGCTGAAGTTCCTACCTTGTCAAAAGCTGAGCACCAGACAGCTGCTTACACATTCTTTTAAACTATCCATGGTGGGAATTCTATGCAACAAAAGCATTATGTAGAATTCCCAAATGACAGAAACTTTCTCACTATTCCAGTACCTTCAGTCCTAATTTGGCAGACTACTAAGCATGTGCGACTGGTGCCTCCTGATGGGGGGGTGGGCAGGAGGCACCAGTGGCCAATAGCGGACCGCGGGGGGGGTCCCCCAGCCAACTGGAAGTGTCGGCAGCAAAACTGGAACTGCCACCGACACTTCTCTAAGCACCCCCGCAATCTCAGAGGGGCACCAGCCATCGCCTCCCACTCCCTGGCCAGTGAGGACCAATCTCAGGATGGGCACATGCCTCTCCATGCCCGCCCTATGAATAACCTATGCTACTATGTTTCTTAACTTTCCACATCAAACCTGTCTGTCTGTACTTATGACAAGGATTGTAGCCAAAATGAGGTCAATGGAGGTTTCCTACATAGTACTACATATTCCTTTTCCTTTTTTTGCAGTGTAATCTTCCCTTCCTCTAAAGTAGCAAGTCATTGCTGGATATGTATGACTCTTGCTAATAGATGAGTGAATACAGAGCATTTGGACAATAGGTGAGAGAGGGCATATGCTCTGTGAATTTAGACCATCAAATAGCATATTGTATTGTAGTCAGTGCCTGGAAACTCACTGAGAGTATATGAGCTGTTTTGATAAACTATGATATATGTTGTTTATCCTTAATCTGAAATAAAGGTTGGAAAATAAAAGTTTTACTCTCTGTGTATAGGAAAACAGAAGTAAAACTGGCATTGAGAATGAAAATGTAAAAGAAAGTGCTCATAGAAAATGAAAAAGCAGTGAAGAGGCTTCCTGATTAGAAAGAGAAAAAATATAAATGGTAAAATAGCCATTTATGGAAATATGGAAGATTTCCAGCTCAATAAAATAGTGAGAGAATTAGAGTCTATGTTCAGAAGCTTGAGGATAGTATTTTTATGCAAATGCTAGTGAAGACAGTGCCAGGTATTTACACTGCTTAAAAAAATTATTCTTACTAGGGGAAATGCATGAGAAAGGTGATTCTCAGAATCTTTGGGATTAGAAACCAAAACCGGATTTTGTTAACAAATTACATTTTTCAGATAATGAACTCAAGTGATCCAGGAAATAGTTTTAATTTCTTGCTATTCTCAAAATAAAACTCTTGTGGTTTGAGAAATTGAAATCAGGAACCTTGGACTGGAAGGAAACATAGGTATTTCCATACTGCTAAATTAAGCCTATAAGAAAACGTGGATCCAGATTTATTCTGCAAGTCTACAAAAATTAAATATTCTTCCACTATTCTGAGGGGACTTCTGCCAAGCTGCAATATGAGAGATGAATAGGCTCTTTTGAAAACTAACAGCATGGTACACAATGCCCTAGAGGATATCCACCTCGTGCTGGGGTTATCATGTCGACTGGACCAATGTTTCTTTGCTGACCTCTGGAACATAGACTGAAGTGAGAGGGGACATCCTGCCTACTCCTCCACCGTGGCAGTACAATACAAAACAAAACAAAACAACCCTCCCCCTTCACCCCAAAATTAGCCAGCTGACTATGGGACTGTAGAGAGAAATGTCTCAGAAACTCGGCCTTCCAAAGACAAAGGGACCTACAATTACACTGCTTGTAAATATGGGCTGAATGCAGTGCCAATTATGACATGCTGAGGCCCTAAACTATGTCCATTTAAGAATCCTCATAGGATAAAAATAATCCACAAATCCATGAAAATGGATTTTCACAAAAGTTTAAGATGAATTCTTGTTACTTCTGCACAAACTTATGAACTCAATATGAATAATAACTGTGGAGCCAAATATATGTATATTTTTGTCATATTAGAACAAAAATA
>NW_017728906.1:100141280-100142521 GCF_001723895.1 Crocodylus porosus
TATAGATATCTATAGGTATCTATAGATATAGATAGTGGATATATATATAGTAATGTTTCATTGTAACCACAGAAAATGTGGATTTAGGGTTAATTTTTTATAACCAGAAATTGGGGTGGTTTTTTTTTTTATATCCGAGAAAACAAGAATCGCTGGTCATGAGTACCAGGAACCATGAGCTAGATTCTGTTCGGTAATTAAAAATGAAATATAAATTTATATTTAATATGCAGTAAAAGGCAAAACAATGACAAAACTGAATGCAACTGAATATATAATTTTTAACTGGAAGCTTTGCTTATAGTTTTTAGGAAACTTTTCTTTTAAGGTTTGGGGCCAGGGGAAGTGGGGAGAGGTTCTGAAATTTAGTGGGACCCCATTATACTCTCCATTGATTCAATGGGGCTGGAGTAGATCCTGAGTGGGAAGCATTATTTGCTTATGACCAAAAACTAGACTGGTTTGGCTGTAAAAAGTCATCCTAAATTCTAGGCAGAAAGTGAATTAGTTTCAGCTTAACATCCAGTAAACTTTATTTGCTTAAGTTGCAGGAGTGGTAAAGATTATAAAACCCGATATCAGCAAGTAGTCTAAGTTAGGGAAAGGGAGATTTTTTACTTTATAAAACTTTATACTTTTAGCATTTGAAGAGGTTACAGTCCCCTTCACCTTCACCAGTAAGTTTTGAACTCTGGATTCCAACCAACAAAAATCCAAGTGTGTGGCCTTGAAAGGACAACATCATAGACTTGCATTAGTCAGTTACAAGAATTTTGATTCATAGCTGTTAGGGTTGGAAGGGACCTCAATAGGTCATCGAGTCCAACCCCCTGCATAGGCAGGAAAGAGTGCTGGGTTCAGATGACCCCAGCCAGATGCCTATCTAACTTCCTTTTGAAGACCCCCAGGGTAGGAGAGAGCACCACCTCCCTTAGAAGTCCATTCCAGATTTTGGCCACTCTAACTGTGAAGAAGTTCTTCCTAATGTCCAGTCTAAATCTGCTCTCTGCTAGCTTATGGCCATTACTTCTTGTAACCCCTAGGGGCACCTTGGTGAGTAGAACCTCACCTATTCTCTTCTGTGCTCCCATGATGAATTTATAGGCAGCCACAAGGTTAATTCTCAACCTTCTCTTGCGGAAGCTGAAGAGGTCCAGGTGCCCTAGTCTGTCCTCATAGGGCTTGGCCTGCAAGCCCTTAACCATATGAGTGGCCCTTCTCTGGACCCTCTCCAGGTTATC
>NW_017728906.1:100142836-100166031 GCF_001723895.1 Crocodylus porosus
CAGGACACCACTGCCCACGTCCTTCCAGGTCAATACCAACCCATCCACCACCACTTTTTGGATATAACCCTCTACTCAATTTGCCACCCACTGGGTAATCATCCAAGTCACAGCCTCTTAATTTGTTCACCAGTATGGGGTGGGATACTGTGTCAAAGGCTGGAGTCAAGAATGAATTAGATATATTTCCTTGTCTAATTCCATTCTATACTCATTTTTTATACTACCATAGTTATTTGATTCCAAGAAGAGGTTCTCTTCCTCGCCCCCCCATGTGGAAATCAAAGCCTCATCTTAGAATTGAGTATCAGACTCCTCCAGCTGGAAGCTGGAAGGGAGGGCTTTGCAAGGATCCCAGCTTGCCCAGCTCCCCTCCCCTGTCTTCCTTAGTGGCAGAGAGCAGACTGTGGAAGCAGGAACCTTTACACTGCTGCTGCAGTCCATAGCCAAACTGGGTTCCCTGCACATCCACTCCCAACTACTCCCAGATGACAGATTAATCCTTCCAGTCTGTTCCTGAACAGTGAGGGAGATGGGGAAGGAGGAGAGGAGCTGGGCAGTGAAGGAGGAACCCATGCACTGTCCCTAACCAAGCCCTGCCCCTGGCAGTGTGGAGCAGGAGCAAGTCAGGAGTGACTCTGGGGCTCCATGTGATCCCATATCAGCTAGGAAAAGCAGTAGGAGGGGGCAGATACCTGCAGATGCCTCCCTGCAACCTGCCCTATGACCTCTGCTTTCTTCCCCATTTTCTTCCCCCCACTGCTGCTGCCCTCCGACTGTCTATTAGGGTCTGTTTTTCTTGCCTCTTCTTTCTTCACTGCCTGCCTTCTTTCATCCACTGTTTTCCTGCTGCAGCCATGTTTCTGGGGTGGGGGGTGGGAGGGTACAAATGTAAGAAAACCTTCCAATAATTATATTATAGACATGGAAAATTATAAATTTATAATTCTCCATGTCCTGAAACTTAGTATTGGAGGATTGTCTTAAATCTGAATTTCTTCTGGGTTTGGGTAAATATATTATACATGGAAGTCAAATATCTAAATAAAATGTACATTCATTTATCTACATTTTATGGAACATATAAGTAAATTTAGAGCAGTGGTGTTCAACCTCTGGCCTGTAGACCAGATCTACCCTATGAGGCCATATCATCCAACCTGTGGGTTTCCCATTTGGTGGCAGGAGATCAGTGGTAGTGTGTATTGCTGGTCCCTTGCTATCACATTTTTGGACCCATGGAAAAACCCACAACTACACAACATGGCTCTGCATGCTTGATTGTATCCTTGGTGGGGATGACACATATGACATGTGGGGTAAGGCCATTTATGAGATTGGGCTGTTTTGTGCAGCCAGGTTTGCTTATTGAACTATCCTTGCAGACTGACCCCATGTGCAACCTATGCCGAGTCAAGCCTGTGGACTGGCCCTGCACTTCTCTGCTGGTCTTTGGGGCCGGAAGTTTAAGCACCGCTGATTTTGAGGTGTCATATATTGCCTTAATTTATACTATTTTAAATTAGGATTTTTTTCCTCTTTTTGCCATTTAGGGATACAATTTGCCTGATACACTGGAAAGGAACTTTGAGATTGAATCAAGATTCAACTCAGCATATTCTGAACAAAAAAGAAATAATATCCTCATATAAGTGGGGTTTTTACAGAAACTACTTCTAATACCACAGCTGATGGGCCTTAAAGGGAAAACACACAACTTTATTGTTCCTGAGGTGAGGGAGCTCCAATCTACCCACTCCACCCTGTAGTGTTGGCTAAAAAAAACTCCAGATGGAACTCCCTCTGCTCCCTCCCCCAGCTCCCATTCTGAAGATAGTACTAGGGCTGGAGGTAGGAGGGGTGTTGCTAGGGGAGCTCATACCAGCTTCAAGTTGCAGCGGGATCCCCCAAGCCCTGGGACTCAACAGCAAGTGTCTGTTGAGTCTGGGGGAATTGCTGTAACTCATGGCCAGTGATTCTAGTTTTCCCCAATAAAAAGAAAATCCCCAATATTCTTATTAAAAACAAGTACATCTTCATTTTTCTGTGATTATGTATGTGTGTGTGTGTGTGTGTGTGTGCGTGCACGCGTGCATCTGATTTCATTTTATAGTGGTGTTTCATTATAATCATGGAAAATGTGGATTTGGGGTTACTTTGCTTAATTAAAAAAAATGGGAATTAGAAAAAACCAGGATCCCTGCTCACTCAGAGCACTTCCTGTGAAGCACCATGAGCTACAGCAAGGAATTGAACTTCTGTCTGCAGTTAAGAGGAGTACTGAAGAAGTCTGGCGAATACCCGGCCTATAGCTTTGTAGTTACAGCACTTTGCAGAAGGTGCAGGTTCAAGTCCCCTCTGAGTTAGAAGAGGCCTAGAATCTGAATCTCTAGCTCCCTGGATAAGTACTTCTACCACTCATCTATTGGGCTAAAAGATAAAAGAGAGCACCTCTTCCTTGTACCCATTAGTTATGTTATTTGCCCTATTAACATTTTATAACTTACCTGACCTTGTGCACATACATGGCCAATTCTCTTTTCTCTCCTTCCTGAGACTGAAGGTATGCTTAAAAGGAGGGAGCAGTGCTTTCAGCAGCCAGTCCAGTTGCAGAAAACTGGGGTAATCTCATTAGCCAGGAATCAGAGAAAGGTGTGAGAGCTCAAGTGCTTGGCCCAGCTGGGCATGCTTGATTAGAGGCCTTGACACATTGTTACCAAAGTTGGTTGGTAAATCTAGAAAGGTCACCAAGAACAGCTGGTCCTTATCCTGAGACTTTGGGTAATAGTGATAGTTTTTACACAAAGGAGCTGGAAGAGTAATTCCTCCCTTTAACATACCTTACATTTTCCTTGTGTGGAAGTTACTTCTGGATAGCTTCTCTGCCTATATTTGTAGACTGAGTGAAAGCACTGTAGGGGTGCATCCAGATGAGCATGGATGTGTGGAAGTGATGCTGCAGACCCATCTGTGGTGTCACACACTGCATACATAGGCATTTTCCATGCTACTACTTTGCAACAAGTATTCCTCACACTACTGCTTTGTCTATCTCAAGGTCAAAAAATAGTGGGGCGGCATATGTGGCAGGGCTCTGTGCACCGCTCAGGAAAAAGTGAGGTAGTGCATACCACCTAAAACCAAAGCCTGGCTGGCTGGAGTCACATTCCAGCTGCCAAGCAGGCTTCCTGCTGCAGGAGCACCACAACTGCAGCTCCCAGAGGCTCTCAGGACCCCAGGTAAGGCTTCTTGGCCCCAGCCTCCCATACCTCACCCAGGGTAACCTGCTGAAAGCCAGAGTGTGCATGGCATGGGCTTTTCCCCAGGGACAAGTAGCACAACACATGAGATATGTGCCATCACCAGGGATCCTGGTTTTCTCTAATTAAAAAAAATCCCTAATTTTTTGTTTAAAAAAGTAACATTTTTTACTATACTGTAACTATATACATATCTCTATATTAGTAGTGTTTCATTTAACTCATGGAAAAATATGGATTTGGAGTTACTTTTTTAAACTGAAAGTGAGGGATTTTTTTATATTGGAGAAAGTCAGGATTCCTGGCCATCACTTACTATTTACTAAGGGGAGAGAAAAGAGAATAGAGTTCTGGCTGGGAAGTTCACTCAGTAATTAATGAATTAGACCATAAGAAACTAATGTTTCCAGATATACAGAACCAATGTCTAGCTTTCACTCTCTCTTCTTTCTTAACGCAAAAAAAAATTCAGCTGCAGAGATGGCTGGAAGTGATAAACAGTTTGGCTAATGGCTTTAAATATAAAAGAATTAAGCCTTCCCAGACTTTTTTCAAGGTATCCCTCTGTAGTCCTTATCAGAGGCACTGAACCTACAAACAGCAGACAGACTCGCATTATTATTTATTATTTGTTAAAGACCAAGTATATGCATTCTGTGTTCGTGTCTGGGAAAGATAAGCCCAATTTGTGCCAATGGCCCCTAAAATGAACATTAGAGAGGCTAAAACTTTATCTCTAAATCCTGGGCAATGGGTCACCCTTTCACAAATAAATCTGGAAAGGGATGAATCTCAGCTCAGGGAGATTTGATGAAAAACACCATCCCCAAAGAGATATTTGCCCATAAATCTTTGCCCCAGTGAGGCAAAGATTTATTATAATATCTCTAACCCCAAAAAACAGTGATCATTATGACTGTATTTTTGACATGGAGTTAAAAATAGAAGCTTTGCCAATACTTTTGTAGTGATACTTCATCAGATGTGTTGTTGAGAGTCTATAGACTGCTAAAAGATCTGAGTGAAATGGAGTGGAACTTCTTTGAAGTCCCACATTTTTCTAGTTCATTAGTGAATAAAGAAACATTCCCGCCCTGACAACACAGGCTTCATTTGAGACTTCTCTTCCTAGGAATTCTCCAGTGGGTAAATCTAGAAAAGGGTAAAAGCTTCAATATGGAGGCTTAATCTTTTTCCCATTAAAGCTAACTAAGTAACTTGAGGCAGGCATGCACCTGGTTTTTACATTTTCAAACCTATTTAAAATAACTCTAATTACCTCTGAATGGCCTGTAATGGCAAAGAAAGGAACAGAGCTAACTGTCTTCAGTAGCCTTTCTAAGTGCCTAGGAGCTGGAAAACATTTTCAAAGGGCCTTGTTACTTGCTAATTTTTGGTGGCTTCTGAGGTCTTAACCCCTGAATTGTCCCTGGTTTTAAGCACTCATTATGAGGCTCAAAAGTTATGCCACTCCAGAGCTGGATTATTTCTGATCCATGTTAACCAGTTCCTGTTATATGAAGGTGCAGCCACACTGGGCTTCACCCTAGTGTAAATACTTCATGCACCCCCGCTGCCCCACTGGTTCAGATTGAGCACACTGGACCCCAAAGGGCAACTGGGGAGACCTTGGGGGTAGGGGAAAAGCCCAGAATGGGGGATTCTTAAGTTTCAGTCCTTCAGGCTCAGGCTGCCCTGAATTGTGACTGCTCTAAACTCAACCTAGAATTAACACTGATCAACATTTCTGTGGCTTATAGTGGGAGCACAGTGGGATCATCTACACATTCATTAATGCACATTTGCAACTGTGCATTAAGTTTAGTGCCTTCACTAATGTGTAGTAGGAAAAGCAAATGGTTTTTTTGTGATGCTCAATGCATAGTAGACTAGTTCTAATGCACATTAGCACAGTTTTTGCCATTATGTGGTAATGTGCAGTAGAATAGGCTACTGCAAATTATGGCATCTCATTTAGAAACACCCACTGTGAATTGTAACCAGGTCCTAATGCACATGTGATGGATCTCTTTTGACTACAGAAATAGTAAAGCTATGCATCTAAGAAAACCTAAGCTTGGCACAGACTTTATATTATTTTTTTCATTCCAAAATAAGTACATAAAGGCTCTCATGCTCTTTCTCTCTTTCTTCCCTTGCCTACTTCCACCACCTCCAACCAAAAAAGCTTTTAGATAATAAAATACGGTTAAAACAGAGGACTTACTCAACTACAATTCAGTGACATAGTGGTATACTGTTTTTTTGTAATAGTAAGGATTAACAAAACAGTTTATAGATAAAATGCCCTAATACCCTGGAAAAAAGACTCCATTATTCTGGATGCACCAGGAATATACTTGTCTTCAGACATATTCACATTAAATCCTTGAAGCTACTCATATGAAACTGACGGATAATTATTAACTAGTTGAATCTTTGAAACAGATCGTATTTCCATTACATGTAGGAACCATGACATCTTACTAATTTTTTAGCTTTAGCTGAGAGTACTCTACACTAATCCAATATCTTATGTAATTAATATATGCAGTACCAGAGGTGGGCACAAAATGAAATTAACTATCAAAATACGTATCCCTATTTCCAAACTTTGGCATAATATGGAATTTAAAGTGTTAGGTCCAGATCCACCTTTAAGTGTTTTAGAACTAACAATATCTCAAAACTGAAAATGAATTTCATAGGGATTTAAAAGCAAACACCTTGATTCAAATGTCGAACAACTTGGCAGATGAAAGGAAATGCGATGAAGCCAGTCAGTCAATGGTGCTTGGCAGTGGTGTGGGAGAAGAGCCTGATGACTGAGCAGCAAGCCTTCCCACAGTGGCTACAGATCTACTTGTCAGATGGAGATTGAAGCACACTTTGCTTCGCGGCTTACCCAAGGGCCTTATCCTAGGGTCTCTGATAGCTCTTCATAGTAACTGCACCAGCTTTGATCTGTCATCTTCACACTAAGCAGTTGTGGGCAGGGTTCTCCTAATTGTCAGAAGGAATGTGGAATTTCTTGACACCTTGCTTGGCCTTGTTGCTGTATTGGAGCTTTGTCCTTCCTCTGTGTTGCAGAAGGTTCTTGAGTTGGACAAACAGCACAGCTTTCAGAAGAGGATCTTGAGGCATGTGCTCTATATATCCCAGCCAGTGAAGCCTGTAAACATCCAACATAGTCTGCATAGACTATAGACTGGTCATCTCAAGGATCTCGTTGTTGATGATCCATTGGTACCAAGTAACTCTAAGGATTTTTTTTTTCTGAGACAGAGAAGGTAGAAGCTGGTCAATTTCCCTTCCTTTTTGGTGTACATGAACCAGCTTACACAGTCATAAAGGAGGGTACTGAGGACACAAGACTGATAGACAGACGCAGGCTTGTCTATCACATTTCAGAGCTTGTTGTTCCAGACACATGAGCTAAGTTTGTCAAAGGTGACAGAGACTTCGTCAATTCTTGATCCAACAAATGGCTAAAAACTAATCTCAAGAACTTTTGAATTCAAAATGAAAGAAAATTCCAGTAGTGTTCCCTGTGTCTGGAAGAACTAAAACTTGTTTTAGTGATAATTCTCCTTTGCTTTATCTTGTCAAATATGAGAGAGAGAATCAGGAATTTGTTTTCCTTCTGCTTTCAGAAACATTAAAAAGATAATAGAAAACAAGAAAACAATATGAGAAAATAAGTATGAGGGGAAGTGGAAGTGAATCGGTAGAGGGAATATAAACAACTGATTCATGAGACAAGTGAAAGATTAAAAAAGAATAGGACAATAGCTGCAAGAATAACTAATCACTCCAAGGAGTGGTCAGTTAATCTATGCATTAATTTATTGCCAGTAACACTCTGCATTAACCTAATTTACTGCCAGTATCTGCTACTCATGGTTAAATGGTGACAATTTACTGCACAGTAGATTAGTCTTGTGTAGACATACCCACATAGTATCATTCAACTTGATAGGAAGACTTGAGGAATAAGGTATCGATTTGTGTGAATAAGGATGACAGAATTTGGCCCATAGTTTCTACATGGTTCAAAGTGTTTCTTTTTGTTACTTGTTATTTATTTCCAAAAAGATGCATCTACTCGTCTAAACTCCTCTTGCTCCCTTTCTTGTAACTCTAAAAAATGGAGAGAGCCTACTGAGTTTAAAAATATATTTCTCAAAAGACAAAGAAGGAATTGGTTTATACATTCCTGTAGATGTGTAAAAATCAATAGGGACATATATTGGTGCACTGAGCTGAGGATGTTCATAAAATTTCCCTGGTCAGCACAAGTTTACACAGGTTGCATATAGACTTTGTACATGCACGTGGATTTAGTCCAAAATGTGTTGTTCCATCATAGCTACAGAACTCTTTGGGTGACTATTATACGTAATTCCTTCTAGCTGATACAGGGTTTGATAAGTAAAGCTCTCTGAATTGCAGACAGTTCTTTTGGCTATTTTATACATTTTTTCTTTGATCAGTAAGAAGCATCCCCATGCAGAGCTTCCTAAAGCATTCAAATGACAGTCAGTGTAACACATATGTTGTTGTTTTTGTTTTGTTTTTTGTTTTTTTCACATACATTAATGCTCCAAGGAAAAAGACTGAAATGAAAACCCTTTACTTACCTTGGGGAGAAATGATTCTGGCATTCTTTCAATCAAAGGATTAGTTCCA
This sequence comes from Crocodylus porosus, assembly GCF_001723895.1. Taxonomy (NCBI): domain Eukaryota; kingdom Metazoa; phylum Chordata; order Crocodylia; family Crocodylidae; genus Crocodylus; species Crocodylus porosus. The sequence goes on from NW_017728906.1 coordinate 100,150,786, forward strand.
GTCAAGTAGGTGTGAATTATCCCATGAGTAACTGTTCGTTAGTATGAGTTGGAGGCTCACAAAACTGATTTTCTAGCAACTAAGTTAAGTGCCACACTGTACTCTGTTTTCAGTACAGATTCAGGTACACATATAGGCAATTTCCTTAATTTCCCTGGAAGAATTCTCAAACCTTAGAACTACCCCCTGAAAAGAAAAAAAAGTATAATTTTAGAAATCCTGGATTAAATTGTTTTCTTTATTCACTTCCTTGCTAAGCTAGACACTATACAAAGAAAATATACATGTACACTGTTAAGTACAGTGTTGAGTTTTTAAATGCAACAACTTCTGGACCATACCAGAGTACAGTAATCTGCTGGGGCATATAACATTGCAAGTGCAGTGGTTCTGAGCACGTGAAGCTGGCATCTCATGTCATGCTAGCCAAACGCCTTAAGGCAGCTACCCATGCAGAGAATTTATTGCAGACCTTCTGAATATGACATTTATAGCTGAAGGAAGAATCTAATGTGGCTCCTTGGTAAGTTGGGGCACACTCATGGGGAAGGATATAGTTGCCAACTCTAATACTCAGCATGCTGTTAGCTCAATGATTGTCCAGATTGAAGAATGATGACACTGATTTATTAATGCTCCCCACTGACCTCAAGCCTTCCAAGCACTCTCCAACCCCTATGCCAGAGACCCAGAATGAAGCAGAGGTACCAGGGTTGGGACCCCCTATTGATGTTGGGGGCATATCAGTCTGTGTTACATTGCGTGGACTATACATCTGGGTAATTAACACCCCATCCTGCAAGGGATTGCATCACTTTCCTGAGAGAGGCTAGTATGTTTTGTCAGATCTACCGGATGCAAACCCTAATCCAAATAGACCCTGACATGCACTGAAAGCTTTTTTCAAGCCCCAAAGCCCAGGTGTAACCAAGAGGTAAAAATGCATTTTTACTGGTGATCCACCAGGCACTATTTGGCAGAGAAAGTATGAATGAGCACCGCTGCAGTGAGGCATAGCAGGAAATGGGAACCTAACTGTTGCTTTCTTGCTCCAGGCACAGTTTTCTAAACCTGACACAGCTTTTCAACCCTGACTTTTGCTGATTAAATTTGAGTTAGACTTCCCTAAACACCCAGTTGAAACCATGTAATATTGTACATGCTTTGTTTATTTGTCTCTCTTGTATGGCTATTACTAGTGGAATCATCATAAGTTTATATACCTGGCAATGCATAACTTTATGGTCAAGCTGGTTGCTACACTCTCTCTCTGAACCTCATTTACTCTTCCTGCTCCTTGACCTCCCCATTTGCTCTGCAGCAGTGCTTCTTTTACCTATGCCAAAGATCCCTGTAATGCCCCAAACTACTGTAGGGTCTGTTCATCAAGTGAGTTACTACTACGATCATTGTAACAGGAGATTGGAAGGGAGTCAGGGGGATGAATTGAGTTCAAGGCATATAAGGGTATCAGCTGGAAATGTGGAGTAACCTGGCCTGACTCAGATATGCTCTATTAACTGGTGTGTTTATGTCTGACTGTGTTTTATCGTTGCCCTCATGAGCTGAGTTTGAGGCATATGAGGGTGTCAGCCTGTCAATGTTGAATAACCCGGCACACTCAGACATACTCTATTAGCTTGTGTGCATGTGTCTGAATGCATTTTATTGTTGCTTTGATGAAGTGGGTCGACGGCATATGAGGGGGTCAGCCTGTATATGCTGATAATCCAGCCTGGCTCAGGCATGCCCTATTAATCTGTGTGTGTGCACATATATGATTTAGTGGTTGGAGGAACCCAGCCCCATTGAAACTAAATCCTGCAAGGTAGCTCCATTGGGGGTGAGAACTTGCAGAAGGGAGAGAGACAGCTCCATATAGAAACACAAGTGACACAAGCAGCACATTGATAGAATTACAGAGACCCCAGAAGCGTACCCCTAAAAAATGAGCTTATTCCAAAGCGACAGGAAAAGCTCATAACAATGTCCAGGTGGCAGTTGTAATTTTGTATATATCATTAAGGGTGGTGTCAATGTTTACTGTGATTTGAGTGTCCCCAAGTGGTGTCGGCATATTCAGCCACAGAGAAATGAAGTGCTAAGGCAGAAGTGCATAGGGTGGATGGATAGATGTGGTTCCCACTTGGAATTTGCAAACTTATGCAGAATGCTGTTTCATGTATTAGCCTTGGCTTTGGTATCTAATATGTGCTTCTTCTAACAAAATGTACAGTCCAGTGTTATCGCTAAGTAGACCAGGTGTTTCTGATGTTCAAGATTCTGGTCACCCTAGGTGACATTCAGGTGTCATTCTGCATCCTGGTTTCTGAGATGGAAAGCGCATATTTGGGTTTTCCCAGGGTTGGGTTTGAGATAATTATTTAGGTAATAATCTGACATCTCATTCAGTGCCTTCTCCTGGATCTTCTCTGTGTCCTCAAAATTCTTCCGCTGTGTGGTAATACAGAGATCATTAGCATAGACAAAACGCTGACATTTCACAGGAAGTGGTTGATCAGTAATGTAGATGTTGAATAAAAGTGGGGTGAGCACACTGTCTTGTGTTAAGCTGTTCTTTTGGGAGTGCTATCTGCTTTTCTGGTCATTTAGTTCCATGTAGAAGTGCCTGTTCTCCAAGAAGCTGTGGCTGGTCTGGCTTAGATCTACATCAGTCATTAGGTACAGTTTGTGGATTGTGATGTAGTATTGGACAGTATTGTATGCAGCAGATCAGTCAACACCAGTGATCAACTTCTGTTGGAAACTATCTTCAATATGCTGTGTGAGTTTTAGTAGTTGACCTGCGCGGGATTGACCCAATTTAAAACCTGCTTGGTCTTATGTAAGTTTAGAATCTACCAAGGCTGAAATTCACTGCAGGATAAGATGTTTGTAGAGTTTGTAGGTGATGCTGAGGAGGGAGATTGGTTTATATCTTTTTAGTGGTCTTCAGTTAATCCTCCCTCTTTCTTGTGTTGTGTGTGTTTTTGGGGGGGAGTGTTGTTTTGCTGGGGGGGTTTTAACACACAGCTTACCAGTGTTGATTGCTCAATTATCATCATTACACTCTAGAATCAACACCATAGTTAAGTGAATAGGGACAGGCCACACCTCTCAGCTACAGTTTCAGCCAGCCAGACTTGGAAAGACATAACTTCATAGGTTTATACTTTATAAGCAAAGATCCTGGTTTTCTCTGATAAATGGTCCCACCACTCCCAATTTTCAGATAAAAAAGTAACCCCAAATCCACATTTTTCCATGATTAAAATGAAACACTTCTAATATATTATATATATAGATATTAAATATAGTGACGTTTCACTTTAATCATGGAAAAATCATGAGTTACTTTTTTAAATCCAAAAATTGAGGTGGGGGAGTATCAGAGAAAACCAGGATCCTTGCTCATAAGTATTATGGTTCCAGGACTTGATATATCTATTCATATGTTTGCTATTCAAAGTCTAGGCCCTTTCATGAAAAATATACTGAGGAAAAGTTAAACAGGTTTTGTAATCATTATCCAACTTCAAGATGTCACTAAATGAAGGTTTCTACACGGGGTGATGGCTCTGAATCAACTCAGCAGTTGCTGTAATCACTCAAGCCAAACATATGTGCATGTGAAGAAATTCTTTAGTGTCGGTGGGAAAGGCCAGTCATAGACAGTTTAACATAAATATACCTTTTTTTTGCAAAAGTCATACTATATGCTTGTGTTTACAATTTTGGATTAGGAAACACTAATCAGTTCAGGGACTGAAGTTTTCACCCCACTTCTTCAAGAAAATGATTGCTATGCTTTACTACCAGATGTAGAAAAGTCAATAAGACTGTGCACACTCCTTCCTGGTACTCCAGGATCCAAAGTTTTCTCATCACTATGACTCACAATAAAAAAAACCTACTAAAATGTGTTTGCTTATTCCCTCTGCACCTACCTGCACACAAATAGATTAGCAACCAATCAATGTTGCTGAAAATAGCTCTTTCCTGTTATGATTATGATCAAGATCTATAGTTTGTTAGGTCTGATATATATATTTTTAATGCTGGTGGGCTGAACAAAAGCAAAAGCAGTCAATATTGTTACAATCAGATAAGGAAAGAATTGAAAAAGATTCTAAGTATCAATCACTAAAATATTTTGAACTGCGATAAGACTAAATCTGCTCTAAATTAAAATCAACAAATATTTTATGTGATATCACTTATGTGTCTTATAGAATACATGCTTATGTGTGGAGATGTGTGCGCGTGCGTGCTATGAATGCATTACTGGACATATTGCAATTTTATACAACATGCCAATTACTTGACTATGCTACAGCTGCACTGGCCTCTATGGCAGGTTTCCTGGATATCATACTCATCTTTGTGTGCCTTTCTTGATTGAATTTCCATAGCTGCAACAAATCATGAAAGATTTTTTTACTGAAATATCTAATTGCCAGATGATATGAAAATGTAACTTTCATGTCACCTATATTACCAAGACACATTCATGTCACCTAGATAGAACTCATTTGTATCACTGAAACCCTCATCCTTCATGGGTCCATAAGGGCATGGGCAAACTCCTGTGCACAGTCTCATTGATTTTAATGAAGCTCTCCTTAGGCTAAGTGCAGATATTTGGGAGAGGTTAAATCAATTCAAAATGGCTGCCTGATATCAGGTAAGTCAGGATGAGGGGTTCTAACCATTGGCCTAGAGTGACAGGTGCAACCCACGAGGGGTAGAGTGAGTAGGCCCAACCCATGGGTGGGATGAGGGGGCAGGCATGACCCATGGGTGAGGTAGGAAGTCAGGCACAACACATGGGTGGGGGTGGGGGGCCAGGCACAAAATGTGATGGGTGAGAGGGAGCAGGTGTGACCTTCAAAGAATGGGGTGAGCGGGCACAACCCACAGGGGGTGGGGGACAGGTGTGATCTGCAAGAGGTGAGAGGGAGGAACAACCCATGGGTGGGGTGGGGGTTGTCATGGTTTGTGCCTCTTCCCCACTCCTTGTGGGTTACACCTGACTCCCCAACCCCACCCATGGGTTGTGCCTGCCCCCCGCCCCTTCCCTCCACCTACTGGGGCTTACTTGCTCAGCTCCAGCAGCAAATTCTGATAAAAGTGGCTGCACTCAGAGCAGCTTGCGGGATGGGGGTTGAGAGCACTGGCTGCAGGGGGAGCAAGGGGCCAGGGGGCAAAAACATGGACCAGTGTGGGTAAAGAGGGGGTGAAAAAAGCAGGTTTGCACAGAGGAGATGGACAGAAGTTCCATGCACCAGACTGATCTAAATCAAATAAGTCTAATATGACATAGATCCAGGCTCATCTTAACCTAGGTTCTGCTATTTTGGACCAGTTTGTGTTCGTGGAACTGCTGTTAACTTGCAGGTTTAGACTGACTGTTGGTCACTGAGAGTGGGTCTGTAAGTGTAAGATCAGCAGAGGACAGGCTAGTTTAAAATCCGGCAGCCATTCTGAACCCAATTTAACCTCCTAAATATTTACCCTTAAAAACGAAAATCTACCTCCAGTGGATTTTTTGCAGAATAGGCTCTACCTTTCTAGTTGCTTGCTTAGAACAAAGAACTTTGTCAGATGTGGTCTGTAGTAGAGCTTGGGTCAGTTGTGGCACAGTGAATAGCAGCACCTTTACTATGTGAGCAGCCCCATTAAAATCAGTAGGACTTCATGCACAATGAAGTATTATTGTTTGTTTTTGTTTTTGAGTAAAATAGCAGAACATGGCCATGAAGCAACCAGAATTAAACTACTAGATAAAGCTCACAATACTCATACTTCATAGAACATTACTGCATTGAAATATGAAGGCAAGACTTATAGAGCAGGAAGTACACCTTCATTATAAGCAAACTGAAGTTCCTAAATCAGACATTGTTTCAATAAGCATCTTTACAATTATTTCATACCTTTTGGATTTGTGTTTTGATAATGTCTGTGATAAAAATCAGGAGGCCAAAAATGTAAAAATCAAAAGTATCTAATTATAGAACCAGCATATCTTTTTTAATTGCTACCCATATGCTCTTTTCCACCTGATAAATAAATTAGTTTTTAAATTTTACGTACATTAATATGTATATGTTCTCTACTAACATGATAGTCTTTTAAAATAACATTAATGAAAAAATATTAACATGACGAATATACCACGTGTTTCTCTTTACCAACCCCCCCCCCCCAAAAAAAACCCCATTGAATGCAATTTTGGAACATAATGCTATCTAGATATTTCCTCACTAAATAAAGTGACATATGTATCATACAATCCCAGACTTCTGTGAACAATAATGTTGATGTCTTAAATTTGACCATTTTGTAGAATTTGTTTAAATAAATTTATCTTCCTAGAAACCTTATCATTTGTAAACAGCTAGCCCTTTGGATGATGAAACTGCTGTTAGCTAGGATTTAACAAGACTGTAGGGCATAAAATGTAATTTTGTAGCAAAAATACATGGTAAATCCATGTCAACTACTGGTGTGCATGCCATCTTTACAAAAACTGCTACATTGATGGTAGTGTGTAGGCATCTGTAAAGGTTAAATGGTGATATACGGGTGCTAAATTAAAGCTTATCAGGTTACTGTACATCAGAACAGTGATGAAACACTCTCAGGGAACTACCAAATGAAACTAGAGTGTATTCAGAAACTGTTAGTCAATAGATACATCATTACAATGGAACTCATTTAAAATGACAGCAAGACTTAAGTGTGAAGATTTTGCTAAGAAGTCAGTAAATTCTGTGCTAAATCTGGTATTTGTCCTAATTCCTATGATGAAGGAATCCAATGATGTACACCGAATCCAGGTGGTTTTCTGAGGTATGAGAGAGATTTGAGTTATCCAGGGCTGATGTGCTTCTGCAATCTAGCAGGAAACCTTTCAAGAACAGGCTTTCAGAATTTCATCTCCCAGTCTCCTCTTTAATAAGAAAACAACATAAATAATAAAGTGCATGCAGTGATATATTATAAAACATAGCCATTCAAATTACTCTCAGGTTTCTGAATAGTGAACTACTTTTTCTGTTAAAGAGGACTTGCTATGAAATTGAATAACAAAATTAGTATGGTGCGAGTGAAACTGAGTGGAGAAATTGATCCAACATTTATTTATGTTTAGCATCCCCTTTCTGTAGTGTTATTTAAAGCATGATAAAAGCCACCAATGATTTTAAAATAAGCCAGGAAAAAAAAGCTGTTCTAGGTAAAATTGGAACAAGTCAGAGTAACTGTCAGTGATATCTAGAAGTGGTTGGTATAGTTTGTTGCTAATTTAAGAGAATTTGAAGTCCCCATTATATTTATTAGCCTATTTAACAAAAGGGAGAAACAAATAACATAAGGCAAAATACTCAAGTACAGTTGATATCTGTGGGTTATAATAACTGCAAGGCAGATATCTTGATTCAGAGCTGAGATGTAGGAGATCTGATCCTGAAGTTGCTTGCTCAGGCAAAAATCCAAGTAAATCATTGTTAGCTTTATATTGCATAGTAGTACTGTTTCTCCACTTCAATGTTTATGAAAATAAAATACAATTTAATACAACAGCACAAAAGAAAAAAGAAGGTACATAATTATATTCATTTTTTTGCATCAACTATCTTTGATTTGCATCTTACCTCACTCCAACACCTGAAAAACCTCAAAGAACAAACCAGTAGCTCAGGTCTTGAAGAAAACTCCAAATAAAATCTTTTTGATGCATTACTAGGTTCATACATGTTGTTTGATTTTAAGCTGTTCCATCTAGTTTCTTTATTGAAGTTTAAGTGATTAAACATTTCCTTTTTTTCTTTTTTTTTTCCCACGGGCAGGGGAAAAAAGCGCATGTCACTGATAGGTAAATTATGAATATGCAAGAAGAACACGGGGCAAAGTGGCATCCTAGGCCCCTGACACACTTTCACTTAATAGTGCAGTGGAACCTGTTCCTCTCTCTAGTGTGGTCCCAAGGCTGCGACTGCCAGTCAACTGGCTCAGACCCAGGACAGCTCTGGAGTTAATTCAAGATTATATTGGGACTGATCCCAGAATCCTACCATGTAGCCAGAATTGGGCTGCATGGTAAGGACTTTGCTACAAATTCAATTTAAGGCACAGTGGAAACCAGTCAGATTATTTCACATATGTTGTGGCACAATTTTCTGACTTATTTCCTTTGGTATCACACTATTAAATTTAATGAACATGTGGCTGGGTTACTTTTTGCGATGTGATTAACTGGTTAATCCTGTTTTAAGTCTAACATCTGCCAAAGATCTTAGATTAACTCATTCAGAGATGCATGAGCTTTCATAAATTACAGCCTACCTTACCAGATGCTATCACTGGACTTATAGGCTAGATACAGGGAGTCAAAAAGCTCAAGGCTGAATCAATTTAGTCTTTGCAGGTTAGTCTAATCTGTAGAGATCAAATTGAAACACAAGTGAACAGAGATTTACCTTTGATTCTGAAAATGCAGCTACATTGGCTGTGGTCAAAAGCTGGGGAGCACTAGAACATGGGTCTCTGCCTTTGTGCTCACATCCTGTTCCTGCTGCCTGGAGGTCTCTGGGATTTGCAGTCCAGAATTACAGCAGCAGGACTCTCCAGGGTTGCTCATCACTTCCTCTTCTTGCTCCCAGGTGCCTCAGGGATGTGTAGTCCAACATTGCAGCTAGCAGTTAGAGTGGGGGTGGGGAGGGGTGTTTAACTCCCCTCCCTGGTCCCAAGCCCCAGCCAGGGTTTGCCTCAGGTGGTGGTGGGGGTGCAGACTGGGCTGCATCCCCAGCCAGGCTTGTCCCTCCCATCCTCTTGTCAGCCAGTCCTCACTGCTCCAGATAGGGAGCAGAGGGCAGGGCCAGTTCTGCTGTCTGGAACAGACAGCACAACCTAACCCAGGGCTGTAAAGCATGCTGGGGGACTGTAATTTAACTTGAATTGGGAAGGGGTCTGGGACAAGTTTCATAAACCGATTTGACCCAAATCAGTTAAGTGTGATACTACATTCAACCAGGTTTACCTTAAGCCAGTTTCAGTCATTTTGGTACTGGTTTATGTGCACTGAGCTTCTGTTCTGCTACAGGTTTAAATCAGTTTCTGATCACTTAAACTAGTTTGTGTAACTTCTGCCCCTAGCCACAGAGAGCAAGAGTACTAAATAGACATATAGAAGAGGTCTGGTATTAAGCAACATATTTGACAAATACACTAATACTGAAAGTTGGGATCAGGTAATCAAAGAAAAACTTAATCTAGAGGTTTGTAGTGGGACCTGCATGTTTAAGAATAATATTAATTTTTTCCACCTTAAATTGATGAAATTAATATCATTCTTCATCAAGAAAGTTGGGAGCATAATCAGGAAGATTTTTTCTGACCAAATACAGATTTGGGAACTAATTGGCATATTTTGAAAGATTGGCATTACAGTTATACATGGATAGGTCTTTACCATGCATCAGAAAGATGGGGAAATTCTTTTTTTTCCCCCTCCCTAAGGATGAACTTGATTCTGATTTCAATTAGCACTGAAGAAATCTGAGGTAACACCACTAAAGTCACCCGAGTTAGTGGTGAAAAGAAATGAGAGAGATGATGGCCAGTATTATTAATCAGTTTGGCTTAATAATGGGCATTTCTGAAACAGCGTTAGTGTAATCTACAGTTAAATGGGATTTCAGCAGTCTTCTTTTAATCTTGTTATATTATTAAGAAATTGTCATTTTCTATCTCTCTAATCTTGTAGAAAATAATTTAAGATAGCTTTCTTGTTCACTCTAATGTTATTAATAATTTTGCAAGTCTATTGCACCCAGGAGAGCCAAGGAACCTAAAATGCTATAACAAAATTATAGACAAATCTGCCCTTAGAGGGTCATCTGATTCTCACCAATCTCAGTGTTAACCATGGGCATGTACTGGATAGCAGAATTTGGTGTTTATTATTTTAGCATTAACATAACTTTGGAAAGAAGGAAAGGCATATTTCGGGATTAGTTCTGCAGCTCCTGAAGTGCACCCACTTCTCTGGGTACAGTTGCTAACAGTTTTAATAAATGTTAACAATTTTAGTCTTGCCAACTTTAATTATATTTGGTGTTTTCTTAATGGTCCAGCTGCTAAATTCATCTATATATGTAGATCTTAGCTTCTAGTTGTAAAAATGTTCTAGTCTTCATGATAGTAGAGAAAAATCATGATAACCTAAACCTAATGGGAGCAAAAGGCAGCAGGAACCAAAAAATTAATTTAAAGGTTGTGACATTTTAAGAAGTAATTTTTAAATGATTAGGGTTGGCCATACTGTGGTTTATGTAGGACAGAGCTACCACATCTAATAGGACTTGCTGGGAATTTAGGTAGGCAGAATGTAGTTACCAGGGATCCTGCTTTTCTTCGATTAAAAAAAAAAAAAAAAATCCCCAAATGAGAGAGAGAGAGCGCGCATGTTTGGGGTTCCATTTTTAAAGGAAAGGATTGGCATTCAGCTATACCGGTTAACATCACTGTTTCTAGGACTGATGACTCAGGATCACCACTCACCCAGAGGAAGCCCACCAAGTACAGGAAGATGGGAAGGCTAGGTCATCAACCTTATGAGATCAAAGCTGTAGAGTGTATATTGTCCCCTATGCACAAGTTATACAGAAGGGTAAAGAATATACAACCAACAACTTCTAGACACCAATTTCTCTATGCATAAGGGGGATCACAGAGGAATATACAGCCAGCAGATTTCCTTTCTATGCAAAGATCCCCAGGTTGTATGAAGTGGAAGGACACACATAGAAAGTTGCTGTTCCTCTAGTGATTTTAAGGGTGAGGCAAAGTAGGGCTCCCCAACCAACCACAGTACTAGTTTCTCCACTTGCCTTTGGGCATGCCACCCAGCTGACTCATCTGCCATGCCTTGTTCTTAATTGATTATGAAATTAATTAAGGTGGGAGGCTGCCCATTCTTGCCCTGATGGCAGGGGGCACTATCTGTGGCTCTGTACCTCCCCTACACTGCAGCCCATGTCTTGCAGAAGGCATCCAGCTGTTACTCTCACCAGCCCCACACTGGGCCCCAGAATCCTCCAGTTCAGACCCCTCTAGGACCCATCCATTCCACCAGCATACCCTGCCTTCATTCAGACTGCCTAGCTCCCTGAAACCATTTCCCCTCTCTTGCGTGGTCCCCCCAGAACCTTTGGCCACACAGGCCCTGACCTCACTTCCAAGGCCAGTCAGGACCCCAGACCCTCAGCTCTAGGCATCCCTCACAGTGGGCCCCTGGCCCTTTTGACTGTTCTGGTCCTGGCCTCAGTATTAACCAGTTGAGGGTATTCTACATCAGGCCTGTGAGCCTCTAGCCCCACTCTTGCTCCTGGCACCTGCCTTCTGGCCCTACTAGCAGGTGACCCACCCATTTGTGGGAGCTGGGATGACACACACCATGACTGGTGCTCCAGGGTCTCATAGGGACTTGCACTCCCCCTGGAGCAGCATGTCATTGTGCCCACTATAGATCTTGTTTTTGACCTACACTCAGCCTCCCAGCAGTGGAGGACTTACTAGAGTCAGGACTCCTCCCTCTCTCTTGGGCTGAGCCCCATTTACTCAGCCTCTGGGCCAAATTACAGCCTCAGGCATCTAAAAACATATCTGGCCCTAATCCCCTTCACTCAGAGCCCCAAACCACCCCCCTCACTCAGGGCCACAGGGCTTCCTTCCCCAGTGGGCTCAGGTAGCTGCAGTCATGCCTGGCCCCCACTCTCCCTCCTCAGGGTCTTGCACCCCACAGAGCTCAGATAGTCACAGCCATGCCTGGCCACCAACTGCCTCTTGTTATGCAAATCCACCTCAAGGTGAGAGCTAGGGTTAAGGCACCCTTACCCTCCTTTTACCAGGGTGATCACTGGCCTGGCATTTCCTGGGGGCTCCTGTACCACCGAGAGCCCCACCAGGCCACCCACTCCCAGCAGGGTGCAGTTTTAGGTCATGCCCAGGACCAAGAGTTTCCAATCCTTCCCCTTAAGCTCCTTCCCTTCCCTTACCTCCATGGTGTTCCATGAAGCCTTACAGCCAAGTAACATTGCTACCTGGCCTACCAGCAGGGAACTGATCTGTTTATATAGGCAGCCAGGGATCTAGAATGGCTCCCACGGTCAAGCATCTGCTAGCTGCTTGGCTCAGGTCTTAAAGTAGCAGGCACCAAAAGTGCCCTGCCACAAGGAGACTGCAAGGTTTGTAAGGAATGATGTGCTTTTTCCTTGTGAGGGAGAGAAATTCCATGTTCCTTTTAGAAGAATCAAAGGAAAAAAATCTATACGTTGGTTGGTTTAAATTAACATAGGCCCATTAATATTAAAGTCAATGAAACTAATACCCAAGAAACAATCTGCCCTGTGATCTGTCTCTGTCATATACTGTATTTATATATTGCCAGTTAATGTTTTGCATTTAATCTTAAATAGAAGGTACAGATTTTGATGGATTGCCTGCTTAAAATCTGTATCTCTAAATGATTTTCAACTATGGTAAATGAACCTAACATTGATAAACACATAGAAAGCCCTATTATAAACTACTACATATTTTTGAGGGGCTCAGGTTTTCATATTCCTGTAGGGGAACAATATGTCACATAGAAGACAATCTCAATAGATAATTTTTCTCCTTCTTCAGTTTTTCCCTTCCCAGTGGTTAAAATCAAGAAAGCTGTACCAGGACATGTATATTTAAATAATTACACATACCCTAGTCTATAGTTAAGTATAGTAGTGGTGCAGGGTAAAACCCTAACCCCAAAGCAAGGGAAAGATAGAAGATAGGGTGTGGCTCAAAGACCTGATTTCTGCTCTTCCTTGCCTTTTTACTCTCAGAGTTGGATTCTTAACTTTTCCAGTTTTTACAAAATTAGATGCTGTTTTCATCAACACTGTGAAGACTGAAGAGTAGTCACTTCTTCTTTCATATGGCATCAGATATCAACTTCCCAATCTATGAGCTGCTGTCTAGTATTATTGCTTAATGTGTAGATTCCATCTACCCTGTCCGGACATTTGTAGATACTGCAGCTTTTGAACAAATGCTGTGCTGTTTGTTAGATTCTGCATTCACCACGGGGGTGGGGGGCATCCAAGATGTTCACTTTTTGAAGTGTCTTTTTGAAGTATCTATATCCAGATCCCAGTCTGTTCAGCTTGAACCACTTTTCTGTGTCCAGGTCATGCCCAATGGGAGACTCATCTGGTGTTGGTATAAAATGTTGTAGGAATAGGTCTCACCTTTCCCAGCAGTCATCCCTCTCTATTGCTGCTCATAGACTTTGGTCAGCATCCTCAGTCTCTTCCAACAGGTTGTGGGCTTTGTGTACAAACAGTTTACTTCTTTTAAGTCTCTTAAGCCTCTATTTGTTTGGGTCTTCAGTTAACAGTTGATTGATCAGGTGATTTTTTTATCATTTCTTGCCTCTATTGCCAGTAATGCTAAGATATCTTCTGACATCACTTGGTCTAATGCCTGAGAACACAGGGAATATATCTAGTTGTGCAACCTGGTATGAGTCTCAGCACACTGTTAAGAACAGTGCCACACTTTCTAGTGTGACAACTGCTGGACCATAAAGGAGCACAGTAATCTGCTGGGGCATGTACAGTTGCAAGTGTGGTTGTTCTGAGCACTTTGAAGCTGGCACCCCACGTTGTTCTGGCCAAACATCTTAGGCAGCTACCCTTGCAGAGACTTTATTGCTGAATGGAATGTGTTCACCTGAAAATAGTTTACAGTGCAACATTATAATATTGACACCTACCTACCACCAAGAAAAATGTTGTTAGAAGACAGTGTTAGGTTTAGAGACTAATAGTCAAATCACTGCATCATAAAAAGCTTCTTGTTACTGAAAGGTTAAACTTAGAGGATTGTTATAAGGGACGGAGGTGTTATAATAAGGTTGCACTGTAATTGTAGTGGTATAAGGTAAATCATGGTTGTTGGCAAAGGAATGACACAACACTAGTGTCACTGGATTTGCAGAAATAAACTCTGTGTGGGCATATGTGTCTGCCTTTGTAGATCCATTTACTATGCCAAAGCTGGCATGTATATGAGTTATATTTATTCCAGATAATTGTATTTGAGCAATGCCATGACCTCAGTTTGAAAGTTTTCAGTAGACAGCAGTGTTGGTGGGAGATATAATAAGGTGGAGTGTCTTTGGCTATGATTTTTTGCTAAAAATAGATATGGCCATGCCTATAGCAACTTTAGTGAGAAATCACAATATGGTTGCACATTTATTTTTCTCAAACATACTTATCTAAATACTGTTTGGCTGTATGCATAGTTGTAGCCTGGAACATACAGATAACATCAGCCTCCTCCATTGCCACATGAATTGTTTGGGTGTCTTCTATCTGTCATTATCTCCAAAGAAAAAATAATAAGTTGATGACAGCATTGATATGCAGTGGGATGATTCAGTCTGCACTACCTGTTGTCTTAAGGATTAGGCAAATGGTTTGACTTTCTGCCTTTACCCCCTTCCCCCTTTTTTTGGTGCTGAGTGACATTTCAGCTTGACTTCAGCTTACAGCTATTGATGGTTTCTTTCAACATACAAAATGAGAGGAGGCAAAAAGAGTCTTTTGCTCTGTTCATAAACTTTTTTTTAACCATCAGGAGAGAGTAAGACGATAAAGGTGAATGATATTCTCTTCCTATTCTTTTTTTTAGAGTAGAGCGTCTTCTTTTATTTCAATACCAGGTGCTATTTTGTTGCATTTTACCTTTGCTCCTACCATGCCTAGCGGTGTAAAATATCTTTCACTTGATCTTCAGATAAAAAAGACATGTGTAGAGTATTAAGGAGTGTTAATAACACATACATTACACTCTTTCATTCTGAAAATACAACAATATTATGCTCAAAGAACAATGTAAAGTGTAAGTATTCAGCAGTTACTGACTCAGCTGTGAAGACATTCCTAGTGTAAGAGTGCTTTTCATATTACACATTTATTGAAACAAATAACCAGAACCACTGTGTTCAAGCCTGAGTCAAGAAAGTACTTAGTCACTGTGACTTTAGTGAGACTATACATAATTTCCTAAATCAGCTTGTCATTATGCAGATGCAGAACTCTTGCTTTCTGTTTTATTACTGACTGCATATTCATTTCAGTAACTGGGATATGAAAAATACTCCACGCTCTTTAGCTTTCACATTATGAACTG
>NW_017728906.1:100166131-100183668 GCF_001723895.1 Crocodylus porosus
TTGGTCTAATGCCTGAGAACACAGGGAATATATCTAGTTGTGCAACCTGGTATGAGTCTCAGCACACTGTTAAGAACAGTGCCACACTTTCTAGTGTGACAACTGCTGGACCATAAAGGAGCACAGTAATCTGCTGGGGCATGTACAGTTGCAAGTGTGGTTGTTCTGAGCACTTTGAAGCTGGCACCCCACGTTGTTCTGGCCAAACATCTTAGGCAGCTACCCTTGCAGAGACTTTATTGCTGAATGGAATGTGTTCACCTGAAAATAGTTTACAGTGCAACATTATAATATTGACACCTACCTACCACCAAGAAAAATGTTGTTAGAAGACAGTGTTAGGTTTAGAGACTAATAGTCAAATCACTGCATCATAAAAAGCTTCTTGTTACTGAAAGGTTAAACTTAGAGGATTGTTATAAGGGACGGAGGTGTTATAATAAGGTTGCACTGTAATTGTAGTGGTATAAGGTAAATCATGGTTGTTGGCAAAGGAATGACACAACACTAGTGTCACTGGATTTGCAGAAATAAACTCTGTGTGGGCATATGTGTCTGCCTTTGTAGATCCATTTACTATGCCAAAGCTGGCATGTATATGAGTTATATTTATTCCAGATAATTGTATTTGAGCAATGCCATGACCTCAGTTTGAAAGTTTTCAGTAGACAGCAGTGTTGGTGGGAGATATAATAAGGTGGAGTGTCTTTGGCTATGATTTTTTGCTAAAAATAGATATGGCCATGCCTATAGCAACTTTAGTGAGAAATCACAATATGGTTGCACATTTATTTTTCTCAAACATACTTATCTAAATACTGTTTGGCTGTATGCATAGTTGTAGCCTGGAACATACAGATAACATCAGCCTCCTCCATTGCCACATGAATTGTTTGGGTGTCTTCTATCTGTCATTATCTCCAAAGAAAAAATAATAAGTTGATGACAGCATTGATATGCAGTGGGATGATTCAGTCTGCACTACCTGTTGTCTTAAGGATTAGGCAAATGGTTTGACTTTCTGCCTTTACCCCCTTCCCCCTTTTTTTGGTGCTGAGTGACATTTCAGCTTGACTTCAGCTTACAGCTATTGATGGTTTCTTTCAACATACAAAATGAGAGGAGGCAAAAAGAGTCTTTTGCTCTGTTCATAAACTTTTTTTTAACCATCAGGAGAGAGTAAGACGATAAAGGTGAATGATATTCTCTTCCTATTCTTTTTTTTAGAGTAGAGCGTCTTCTTTTATTTCAATACCAGGTGCTATTTTGTTGCATTTTACCTTTGCTCCTACCATGCCTAGCGGTGTAAAATATCTTTCACTTGATCTTCAGATAAAAAAGACATGTGTAGAGTATTAAGGAGTGTTAATAACACATACATTACACTCTTTCATTCTGAAAATACAACAATATTATGCTCAAAGAACAATGTAAAGTGTAAGTATTCAGCAGTTACTGACTCAGCTGTGAAGACATTCCTAGTGTAAGAGTGCTTTTCATATTACACATTTATTGAAACAAATAACCAGAACCACTGTGTTCAAGCCTGAGTCAAGAAAGTACTTAGTCACTGTGACTTTAGTGAGACTATACATAATTTCCTAAATCAGCTTGTCATTATGCAGATGCAGAACTCTTGCTTTCTGTTTTATTACTGACTGCATATTCATTTCAGTAACTGGGATATGAAAAATACTCCACGCTCTTTAGCTTTCACATTATGAACTGGCAACATATATGACTACCACAGGTTTTCAGTTGTTTTTTCCACCCTCTTAACTCAGTTGCTTCTTAGAAATAGGAGTAAAGACATGCCTATGATGACAGGCCAATGATTAGTCTCTTCTTTTCAGGTATATACAGGTGTTACACTTATATCACCCTAACCAGGGTTTAGGCCAATCATGTAGGGTTCAGGAGGTTTAATTTGGCAAAAAAAGGCACACCTGATCTATGTTATTTTACCTTAGATTGTGATCAGCTTAACCTGATCAAAGAAAAGGTTAACCTCATCTCCAAAAAGCCTGTAAATGTTTACAGTGCAGCCCTCAGACTGGGAAAACCTAGGTACTTATCCCAGCTCTAGGGCTGTGCCAGCTCACCCTATCCCCAACCCTGATTAACCTACTTTTAGCCTCCCACCAGCTGCAAAACCTCCACTTCAGACCCACCAGCTCCCAACAGACCTGCCAACTCCATTTCAATCCCACCTGTCCTTCCCCCACTCTGAGTTATTTAAACCAGGCTTCCCATGTGGCTCTGGAACAATGAATGGTTGTATGTGCTACTCCCAGCCTAGGCAAACTGCTGTACATGCCACTCCTGGTCTAGTAAGTCTAGTCTTTGTCCACAACCTTCTTCTGTTTCTAGCAGTGGCTCCTATTAGATGCTTCAGAACACCATAATGTAGGAAGGTGGAGCAAGACGCCTTGAAGAAGGTAGTTAAGTTTTCCAAAAACCTGAATGATTAGAAGTTCTTATACAGTGAATCATATAAAAGTTGGGCTTCTGGCATCATTCATGCAGCTCCCTCCTCAAAGTCATCCCTGACTAAGCCATATTAGTCAAGTGTATGTCTAACCTGCTCTTAAAAATGTCCAACACTGGATATTCCACAACCTCTCCTGGTGGTCTGTCTGCATCTTTCTTGAAGTGCAAAGGCCAAAACTCAACACAGAACTCCAGGTGCAGTCTCACCAGTACTAAATAGAACAGAAAGCTCACTTCCCTTAATTTACAAGTAATATTGCTATAAATAAAACCCAGTATTAGCCATCTTTTTATTTTTTTTCCTAATAAAAACACACTATAGTTCAACTCAAGGTCCACTGCAACCTCCAGACCCTTTCCTGCAACGCTGCAGTCTAGTCAGCCACTCCTAAGTTTGTACTGGAGCCTACAATTGTTCTCTCCTAAATACAGGACTTGGCATTTGTCCTTGTTAAATTTCATTCAAAATCAGAAAGGTCTATATTTTTTTTTCCCAAAGCTTTTAGTTCTTTCCTCAAATCTTTACTTGGTAGCCTATATATTATGCAACTTATTGTCTACTCCTTTCAGATCTTTCTAAGTGGTTGTTTGATGTTACATTCTGGGAATGCATTTCCCAGGCTAGTGACATGAACTATACAAACAAACAAACAAACCTGAACATAATAGATAATAATAAAAATATAATTATAATTATTTTAAAACACAATAGTAGTAATAATAACAACAATGACAATAATAAAAAGCTGCCTTTCAATCTTACTGAATATTCAAATGGGAAAAAATTCCACCAACTGACCTACCTTTTTTCTACTACACATTTATTTTATAACTATTTGAATTATAAATCATATGGGTTCCTATTGTTTTAAGCAAAACAAAACAAAGCAAAATCCTTGGAATTCTGTGGAAGTTTGTCTGTAATGAGGAATGTGGAATTTGACCCTGTACCATTTATTTAAATATTAAATAAAACACCAGTATGCATCTAACTAATTTGATAATAATCATGTCACAAGATAATAACCTGGCGTGAATCCCAGGATCTTCTTCTGTCCACCTATCAAACAAGAAATGTTCTCAACTTGTTCACATGAGATATACAGCCTGTTACGCTACTCTCTTGTTCATAGCAAAGATGGTCAGTCTGATCCAACTGTGGCTGAACAATGTTTCAACAGTGTAGAAGTTGCAATGTTCCTCATGCATATGAGATAGAGAGAATGAACATTATTGCTGAACATTCCCAAATGTCATTAGCCTTGACATTGCTCAAATGATAATGAAACCTGTCTGCCAGTGTATCTTTCTGAACACAAAATCATAACCCCAGAGTTAATAATGCTGCCTCAGTACAACAATCTTACACTGAGATATTCCTCAATATGCTCAATTCATCACCTTATGGCATTAGCTCGCTATGCATCAGAAATTTGTGAGTACTGTATCTCTGCTGATTGCAGCTGTGTAGCTGATTGGCTGCTGTGAAGCCCTATTCCAGATTCTGGAGACAAAGAGATTTGTCTATCAAAAATTTTAGGTGCTTGGCTTTTGTTATACCAAAAGAGAAAGAAAGAGAGAGCGAGAGAGAGAGAGAAGGAAACATTATATTCACTCCTCTCTCCAGATGGAAAGGCCTTAAAGAGAGATACAGTTTCTCTCTGTATTAACACTTGCCAGGGATTTTCATAATGAAGAAACTACTACATGCAGACTAATTAGTTTTTTCTAAGAACATGTGAATCTCCTGAGGATGGGTGATCATCCATTTATTATCAAAATAGCCAATAAGCAATTTATATGGTAGTTTTCAACTTTTTTAGATTCAAGGCATCATTCATTAGACTCAAAGCACCCCTTGAAAAATGCCAGCTCTGATTTTTATCTCATTCTTTGATTATGGAAAAATAATAGGTGATTTTTTTCTGTTGCAAAAAGCTCAGAAAGACCACATCAGGACAGGCTGTTTTTCATATTATGGGTTCCTATTTGAAATCTCTGGGTTTATCTTGTAAATCTTATTTGCAGACCTAACAGTACTAACATTGTGTGGCACCCCACAGCATCCTTGAAAAGATCTCAAGGCACCCCAGTTTGCTGCAAAACTCCCACTGTGAAGCACTAAAGTTATGGAACAAGCAAAAAATTCTTCTGTGCATCTTGGGCTTGTTCTGTAGTGTGTTTCATCTCCACAAACCAGGATCAACATGATCCGAACTGATTTGTATGCTTGTTCAGCACCAAGCGGAAAAGATGCTACTCAGACCAATACAGATTTCATAATAAGGTTGGGTGACATTTTCTAGCATACCTATGATGTCTGCAGGCAAATTTTTCCCTGGTCCCTATAGGCAGCATTTATTTTAATTTTGTTATTTATACGATACCTTTAGTTTAATTGAACCCACTGAATCTGGTAATAAATGTCAGAATGGCTTAGTTTTTAAGTCTTCAGGAAGTTAAGTTGTGGGGGACAGAATCTTAGCTGGTGTAAACTGTTTTATATCAAAATAAATTCAAGGAAGTTAGAGCAATTCATCCTGGCAAAAGATCACACCT
Source organism: Crocodylus porosus (assembly GCF_001723895.1). Taxonomy (NCBI): domain Eukaryota; kingdom Metazoa; phylum Chordata; order Crocodylia; family Crocodylidae; genus Crocodylus; species Crocodylus porosus. The sequence continues at coordinate 100,171,181 of NW_017728906.1, forward strand.
CTGAGAGCTCTCTAAAAAATCCTACCCTGCTTCATTAAATACTGATGTTGTGATGTTCTTTGCCTTTTGTTATGAATATGCCTTGCCTATACCAAGCTGATAACAGCAGTCACCCACCTCTTTATCATCTTCTGCTAGCTCAGCAACCCCTTCCTTCATAGCTTGATCTCTCCAGCTGATGCCACTCATAGACTCATGCATTTCATAAACAACCCAGAAGGTGACAATGAATAATAATGCCTGCACTTCTTGTTTTCCAGACCTTGGTCCTTTGTCTTGGAGAGGTGCCATGCTTATGGCACACACAAGAAATGTTGGCAAAGCAAAATGTGTTAAGAGCAATGGAACAAAGACAGGTTCCTTCCCGAGTTTGTCACAGAAAAGAAAAGAAAAAGCTTGGGGGCTAAGGAAGGAATAGGAAGAGGGTGCCATGGTGATGGTGAGGGAATTGCTTTCCATTGTCTCATATGCTTATTTTATACACAGCTGCAGACATACCAGTGCCAGTGTACAGAGAGCCACTGATTGCCTTCTCAAAGCAGTATGTATTACTGTTTTGTTCTTTGTACATGCACCTTTCATCTGTAACATGTATAACAGAACTATGTTATAGTCAAGGAAAAAGAAGAGAAATAAAATAGCTTGTGTGGTTTGTTTTTTTTCAATTCCAGCTTTGAAGTGAATGATTTCTATGGGCAGTTCCTGGTAGTGATGTGTGATGTGGTCCATGCACTAAGCCTTCAACAAGGGAGGAACAAAGCAAACTTATGAGGTTATGAAGGTGAAAGAGAAGCAATTTTTAGGGTTTTCAGGCTCTTTTTAAACAAGTTCTGTTTGACACTTGACTCAGCTGGGACTGTATAGTGTTGGCACTGTACAAATCACTGGAATGCTCATGCCTTGTGAACTGCCATCCTAACAGACATTTCATGACTACAAGCATGTAAAAGAGTATTAAGATCTCTAATGCTAAATACTGATATGGTTAAGGGGATACATTATCTTTACTCTAGCTTGGAGCAGCTTTATTGTTGAAAAGACATACATAGCTTCTTCAGCTGAATAAAATTAGCTCTTGGCTCTGTTGAATTGGGATTAGTTTTCTGGGAGAAGGAAGGAGGTATTCTAATGTCTCCTCCTACCCTTTTGGCTCTCCATAGGAGGTACCCATGTTGCTTGTCAAAATGTATTCTTGAATCTCAGCCAAGTTCCCTGCTGAAAATCTTGACAGGATGTAGAAATAGGATGCAGAACCTTCTGGGTAACACCGGTGCTCAAAAAAAGCTGAGACATTATATCTTTGCAATGAATATTTTAGGGTGTTGGAAATCAGCTAAGTGTCATTATACATTTCTTGATTTGCTTAGCAGTGAGAAAGAAAAAAATATTATTTAAGTTTGAAACACACGATATGAATAAATACCCTGTGCTAAAGCAAAATATTTTGGATAATGTAAGAACAGATTTTGCTTTCTGCTGTATCCTTAAAAATCTATGAACTTTTCTAATGTTGCATGGATGTAAATGAGATTCTAATTTGGCTTGCTCTGGATAAAGGTTACAACAAAAGGCAATTACATGCAATCTATACCTGTGCACATTATAGATGTGTGCTATTCATAGGCATTTTAATCAATATTTTTTATGATAGATTTTTGTATAGTATTTTTCAACAATCTGAGGGGGTAAATTATTGGTAATTGTAACTTATTATTCTTATTTACTAAATCTACATTTATAGCTTCAATAGCATGAAATGGTTGTCAAGATTAGTCTTTTTGTTTTGCTTTTAAAGGGTTGTAGTTTTTGACTATGTTGATTAACTCTGTCCTTGTTATTCTTTCTAAAGACCAGAGAAAACTGCTCAGCAAAACCATGACAGAAATCATTTCTGCATTCTTTTCCACTAATGATGTGCCTAGATGGCAATCTCAATTTACTGATTACAATTTAACAAATAATTGCCATGCAGAAAAATATGCTTCAGGTGCCAAGATTGCTAAAGTATCCACAGCAAAATTACTCACTTTAGAGTTGTCTTTTCTTTGTTTTTATTTGGATCTTATGCTTCTCAGCTGTTTAAGTAAGTACATAATTTCATTACAACAAGTTATGGTTCGCTCTTATGAAATTTTCTGGTTTAATTCTTGTTGAACACATGGAAAATGATGCTACTAAGAGAATATTAGTATCATTAGATTTGAAAGATGCTTTAATAAAGGAACACGAATAATTGTATCCTTCCATTGTTTTTGGACAATTTCTGTTGAATGTTCATTAGAGTTTTCATGAGATAACTCTGAGCACTTCCTTCTGTCTCAATTTCATGTGTTTTAAGAAAAAGTGACAGGCTGAAAAAATTATCCTCAGTGCTAAATGCTAGATTACAAACTATTGAATCATTTATTAATTAATCTTATTGTTAATTCCTAAAGATCTAAACTGAAATCGTTGGTATAAAGTGCCTATTTTTTCTCTAACTGAAGGCAGTATGCACTTTCAAATGATGTATATATTGGACTTTTGACCAATGGTATGCATGACATGCTTTTTTTCTGGACTGACCAAAATTTAAAATGCTATCTTTTCCAGGGCATCTTTTCTATAAAAGACTCTCACTGACCCAGAGGGACAGCCTTCCATCTTCAGCTCCTTCTGTGCAAAAATGAAGTTTATATCCCACCTATGGGGACTTTTAACCATCTTGTACCATCTATACTTTTCCCAAAACCTGACAAAGAGACTTTGATTCCAAAAGCTTGCAGAACAGTAGTTTCCTTACAATTTCCATGTTGGTCTAATAAAAGTTGTCATTTTGGAACCAAGAGTTCCAGTTTTTTGTATGTCATCTTTTCCAGGTACCTTCCTGAACAGTAAAATATATCAGTTATTGGCAGTGCCAGTCTCCATGATTCAATAAGGGCAAATGCAAATTCCTGTACTTCAGGCTGAATAACTGCATGCACAGACACAGATTGGAGAATGACTGGCTTGGTTGCAGCACTGCAGAAAAAACATGGGAGATATGGTGGACTATATGCTGAATATGAGTCAAGAGAGTGCTCTTGTTGCAAAAAAACCCAACTGCTGATACTGGGTTGTATTAAAAAGAGTGTCACTTGCATATCAGGAGAAGTGATTCTTCCTCTCTATTCATCACTGGTGAGGCTTCATTTGGAGTTCTGTTTCCAATTTTGGGCCCTACACTTGAAGAAAGATGTGGACAGTTTAGAAAGAGTCCAGCACATAACAACAAAAATCATCAGAGGCCTGGGAGATGAAACTTATGAGGAAAGGCTGCAAGAACTAGAAATTTATCTTAGAAAAGGGAAGATTGAGGGAGGATTTGATAACAGTTTTCAAACACCTGAAGGGTAGTTATAGATAGGATGGAGATGGGCTTTTCACTGAGAAATGGCCTTAAGCTGCAGTGGAGGAAATTTAGGTTGGAGAACTTTCTGACAATGAGGGTGATCAGGCGCTGGAACAGGTTACCTAGAGAAGTTGTGGAATCTCCATCCTTGGAAACTTTTAAAAGCAGATTAGAGAGCTACTTGGCAGGGATGGATTAGCTAGGGATGATCCTGCCTTGAATACAGGGATAAATGACTTTGCAAGGTCCCTTCCATCCCCACTTTCCTACAATTCTATTAGTACAATATGAACATAGGTTTCTTCCTTTCAGTATTAGAAGAATCCTAGGCATTACCAAGTCATTTAGTTTCCCCAAGTGTCAACACCTGCTCTCTTGGATGTATTTTTCCTACATACAAGGCATATCTAAATGTGCACTTAATTCAAAAGAGGCTTACTACACAGTAAAAATACTCAGCAGTGATACTGGTGGGACAGCTCTTGACCACCCCACTGGTAGATCAAGGCAGGGGGCTGGGACTGTCCTCTCCCCCATAGCTGTTTCCAAGCCTCGCGCCTCAATAGTCCAATTGAGGCATAGGACTGACAAAGAGCTGTGCGTCTGGGACCTGAGCTACATGGGAAAGTCTATACATGCAGCCTCGAGCTGGCTGGAACTTGTCCAGAAACAGATCAGTTCCCAGCCAGCTCCAGAGTGCACGTGCAGACTTCTCCAGTCTGGGCAGGGAACCCTCCCCATGCAGGGAGCTCCTGGCCCCAGCTCTGTGATGAGAGTGGGGTCTAGGAAATTAATCTCTGCCCCTGGGAGCTGCCTGCTGCCAGGGAGGGCTCTGAGGTCCCCTGCCCTGGCAGCAGACAGCTCCTGGCCCCAGCTCTGCAATTGGCGTGGGGGCTGGGATATTGCTCCCTACCCCTGACAGCTGCCTGCTGGCAGAGAGACATTGTCTTGGCCAAGCTCCAGGCTCCAAGCTCAGAACCTGCCCCAGCAGCAGATAGATCCCAGGGACATGGAGCAATCTCCTGCCCTCTGCGGCCTGGCTGACCAGAAGCAGATTTGCTCCTGGTTGGCCATCTACACATGCATTACTATGCAGTAACTATTCTTCAGTTAATTTGCTACCTGCATTTGCAAATTAACCATAATAGACCAATTTACTGTGCAGTAAGCATCTGCACATGTAGAAAGTGATGCTTACTGCATAGTGAAGTGGTCTACTGTGCAGTAAAGCATCTCATCTAGACATGCCCACAGTGTAATATACTGGAATTGAAGAGGGAAAAAAGGTAGATGAATGGTAGGGAATAACTTAGTTGTCTTATGGTTTATGCCACATCAACCATACTTTTCCTTACCCTGATCTTCTTGATTGTGCACTTTATGTCCTTTAATCTCATCTTCAGAATTGTACTATATATCATTTTGGCAGGATCTCCAATGTTTAAATCTTCAATGTGTAAATGGGGTTACTGCTTTAATCTAAAATAATAGTTTCAAGCTAAATAATAGTTGTTTAGAAACTACATTGGCAAGAGTCATATAACTATATAGAAACAAAATATTATCTATTTCAAGATTTTCAGGGGTAACATTATTTTTTTTAGAACAATGTGCAAATGTTTTCCTATGCATGTGATCTTTATTTTGTAGAATACACATTCACAAGGGCTTACCATAATAGATCCTAATGGTAATTTATGTTTCCACAAGTGGACAAAGACCTGATATTGTGAAATTGTGAATATTTCGCAGTTATTTTTCTCAAAGTTAGGCCCATTTTTTATTATTTTTCACCATTGTCCTTTAATGAACTACAAAAATCTAGTGAAAAGGAGCAAAGCACTTTAAGACTATGATTTACTATTATTTTAGTAACAGGCCTGAAATACCATTTCAGTGTACCAAGTAAGCAAATCCTTTTTTTACTAAGCCACAGGAAAATTGTATGGAACCCCAAAGATTGGCTCCAAATAAGCCATGTATTATAGTCTTGAAATACTTACTGGAGCATATGTTAGCCATTTGGCTCAATCCACCTGTAGAAAAAAGGGTGGTAGGAGGTAAGATTTCATTGAACATTGACATACATATTCAACAACATCTGAAATAAACAGATACTCCTGTGGGTGACAAACTTCTGACCTTTCTTTCTAGAACAGTCATGTTTTACAAGGTATTGAAGACTACTGATTACTTTTACAACTTTTCCTTTAGAAGTAAATGGTGAAATTAAAGCTAATTGTCACTAACTGGACAAAGCACCCAGTGTGTTTATTGCTCCACAGTTGTTTTTTTAACACTTGACCTGAGAAAAGCTTGTAAAATGTCTCTGGTTACTACAGCCCATATTGTCAGAGGAGCTGTGGACAAGAATACCACTTGTTTCCCACACTTTTTAGGAAGCCACGCATTTTCTGAAAATCACATCTTTGAGATCTAAAAAGAATTAAAATAAACTGATGAAATATGTCTGATAGTTGTTATTTCTCAAGATGAATAGTTTTAATATTTTGAATAAATGTGTATTTCTGTAGCTACGCATAGATGTTGTGCATTTTTATGTGGATACTACACATACAGAAACAACCTAAAAAGAACGTAGAAGAGCTGTTTCTACCACTTAAAGTTAAAATTGATCAGTGTTTTTGGGGGGGGGTTGGTTCATCTTTAACTAGTTGTAACTCAGGCTATAATTTTCTATGCTTGGTTTCTGCCTTAAGCAGAAGTTTCCAGAAAAAGTCAGCAATTTGTTTAGACATATTTCCAATGTCAAGATAAGCATATATTTTTGGTTTGAAAAAAGGAACCCAAAATCCATATTTTCCATGATTAAAATGAAATGCCACTTAGTGACACTTTCATGGTATTTCTTTTTAATCACAGAAAAATGTGGATTTTGGGTTCCTTTCTTTAATTTGAAAATTGGGGATTTTTACATCAAAGAAAACCAAGATCCGTGGTTATAAAGAATCACCTGACTAGATTAATTTTGTTAATTAATCAAGTGAATTTGTTTGTCATATATCACAGCAAATTAAACTCTAAAAATGTATAAGTCCTTTTGAAAGGGATATTGGAGTCCAGAAAGGGATCTTGGAGTCATTATTGACTCCAAGATGAACATGGGCCAACAATGCGAGGTCACGGTTGGCAGGGCTAACTTCACCTTGTCGTGCATCCACAGGTGCATCTCAAGTAGAGCCAGGGAGGTGATCCTCCCCCTCTATGCAACACTGGTCAGGCCACAGTTCTGTGCGCCCCACTTCAGGAGGGAGGTGGACAACATTGAAAGGGTCCAGAGGAGGACCACCCACATGACCCGGGGACAATAGGGCAGACCCTACAATGAAAGACTGCAGGACCTAAACCTGTTCTGCCTTCACAAGAGAAGGCTGAGGGGGGACCTGGTGACCATCTATAAACTCCCTAGGGGGGACCAGAAGGGTTTGGGGAAGACACTGTTTTCCCTAGCGCCCCTGGCATGACAAGGAATAATGGACACAAATTATTGGAGAGTAGGTTTAGATTAGACATCTGTAAGAACTACTTCACAGTTAGGGCGGCTAGGAGCTGGAACCAACTTCCAAGGGAAGTGGTGATGGCTCCTACCCTGGGGGTCTTTAGGAAGAGGCTTGATGCCTACCTGGCTGGGCTCATTTGAGTCCAGTTTTTCTCCCGCCGAGGTGTGGGGGTCAGACTTAAAGATCTACAAGGTCCCTTCCAATCCTACTTCTATGATTCTATGGTTACCATCACATAGGTCTAAATCCTTTTTCACCTTTAGGCATCTACATGCTACTAAGACCTCTGAAAGTAAACTTGTAAATGGCGGTTGGTGCCATGCACATATGTTATAGATCTTACTGACACCAAAGTGATTAATTTATCCTTCTGAGCACGCTCAGGAGAGATCTACTGTAGCCACTTATACTCAACTACAATTCCATTTTCACTAGAAAAGTGAAGAATTGTATAGAGGAGAGGTTGTGGGGGTCTAGAACTCTAAATCTTCTACTCTCTGGGCTCATGTCCAAATTTGGGGCTAAAATATCTACTACAAGATCATATGGCTATAAACTATGCTAGCTACAGATAAATTAAAATTGGAAATTAAAAGATTTCTAACTTTCATAGGAGTGGCATGATGGAATAGCTTCCTAAGCATAAGAATGGAGAGGCAAGAGGCAAAGAACGTGAGTTAAGCTTTAAGTCTAAACTATATTAAGTTTATGGTAGAATCATATTGTAGGATAGGGTGTTCTTAAATGTCAACAATTTGTTTATGTAATATGTGTAATCATGAATTTTCAGTCCCCACATTAGGATATAAAGGTAACTCTTTTGTATTAAGGTAGGCATCTCACAATACCATGTTTCAGAAAATTTGCAGTAGAGATGAGACAGGATTTTTCTCTCGATCTTCAATGAATGCTACTGGATCCTATGATATTTTTGGCTTACTTTGTTTTGTTTTGTTGATTTTTTTTACCTTCCTTTGAAGCACTTAAAAAAGTCGAGGAATGCATCAATGAGGCTAACAAATAATACTCTGATAACCAGGGATCCTGGTTTTCTCTGATTTTAAAAAATCCCCAATTTTCGAGTTAAAAAAAGGAACCCAAAATCCACACTTTTCGTCATCAAAATGAAACACCACTATATGTGCATTGTGTGTGTTACTGGTGTTTCATTTTAAAATCACAGCAAAATGTGGATTTTGGGTTATTTTTTTTAAAACCAAAACTTGGGGATTTTTTTAAAATCAGGGAAAACTAGGATTTCTGCTGACAACAGCTATTATAAGGAGCTCAATAGTGTTCATCCTTACTATCAAAGAACTCTTCAAATCTTTTTATTGCCAGCTCCAAGAAAAACTGCACAACCTGATCCCTCCATTCTCCTACCCCAGGAATGTTTTCCATTCCTCCCCAGATATACAAGCAAGGAAATTCTGGCTCAACTGCAATATTCTCATGCAGAAATTATGAAAATCATCCTCAGCACATTTGTCACTCAAAAAGCAGATCATCTTCCTCATAATAATTTTACTTTCAATGGTTGACACTTCCTCCAAACAATGAGACAAAAATAATATATGATAACCTCTTCACAAACTTGCATGAAGAAGATTTTTTAGAAAAAATGCTCCATCAAACCTGTACTATACCTGGGATACATAGATGATATCATTAGCTGGAGGTCTCATAGAAAATTGGTAAGGGACAAAACTGCTAAATTAGTAGTAAAACACTTCCACAGAATACCACTTCATCCTTACCAAAAAGCCCTTGTCTTCAAGGGAAATCTACATAATTGTTTCAAAAGACAAATTGCAAACAAAACTTCAGAACTTAACTGGATGCCAAAAAACCCCAGAGACATATTATTGATGATGGTTGTATGGCTCATTATAACTTACTTGCTCTCCTTCCTGACCTTTTTGACTTCACATGTGATAATAGCCCTCCTCCTTTTTTAATGATCTTATACTTTTACATAATAAGGTTTGTCTATTTCAGCTGTTCACCACTTGCTCTATGACTACTTCTAATAACTTGTGTTTGCCCCATGAGTGTCCTACCAGCTTTCTTTTTATGTAGCTACTTTAGTTTTGGAAAAAGATTTAATTAAAAGTAATTGTTTAACTGATATTTATCTCAGGCTGTGTGTAGACAGAACAAGGGGTGTGTGTGCACAACACTTTAAAGCGGGTTAAATGCTTTTGTCAGTGTTTGCATGCCTCAGCAGCATCTTGCACATTAATTCCAGCTGCTGTAGGAAATTTGGCAGCATAATGCACCTTAAATGACTTGGGGTGCAGCAAACTAAAACTCCTACAAAGAGCTTTAGTTTGCTGCCCTACAGCCATGGAGAAAAGCACCAGGCCCCATGCAATTCTGCAGCTCTGCAGGAAGCCCTGCAGGCAGCCTGGCAACAGCCTGGGAAAGCAAGTTCTGCCCAAGAAAAGTGGAGAGCCTGATCTTTTTTATTCCCCGCCCCCCCCGAGCCTGCCTGAGCTGTGCTGGTGCCCAGTGCTTTCTCTTGGATGCCTGCAGGCAGGTACCCCCTGAGGGGGGCACTGCTGCTGCAGAGGGAAACACCAACCCCCACCACAGCCCAGGGACCGCTCTGCCCAGCAGCAGCTCGCTCTCCCCTCCCCACTGCTGGAGAGTCAGGTAAGTTGGGTGTGTGCACAACACGGGATTTTAATTGGCCCTAAATTGAAGTGGTGTTTTTAAAAACCCACCACTTCAATTTAGGGCCCCCGTTTCGTCTACATACACCCTGAGACTCTATCTGCTATAAAGTTGGTCCAAAAAATTATTACCAAATAAAACGTGCTTCATAGTTTTTAAGTGAGATTAATAGAGTTTTATTAGCCTTTTAAGAGTTTGTAGTTGATTTGTAAAGATGCCAGATACAAAATAAATTTAGACTTCATAAAAAAAGAAATTTGTTCTGTTTGTGCCAATTTTATGTCACCATAGAAAGTAATAAAGGAAATTAAATCATACTTGAGTTTGTTCATCATGTTTCAGAACACACCGGGCCTGTCTACATATGACATGACTATACTGTAGCAACACCCTACAGCAGCGTAGCATCCACAGGCAAAAACCATGATACCTCAGCTACATCACTGTAGCAATGCACTCCCTCAGTATAGCATGTCTCTACGATGACATTGCAGTTAAAAATAACCATGAGCCATGTGCACGGCACAGTGCAGGCTACCACTGTACTTCCAAATGGAAGTACTAAATGATGGTACAGTAACAATGGCACCATAGGGGTATGTGTAAATGAACCCAGTATATCTTAAGCTTTTAGGGAAATGAGTTACTGTTACTGTGAGCCTGAAAACATATGTCCTCCATCCTCCCAAAAGAAAAACTCATATAAGAAAGATTAACAAGATCACAATATTTGTATCAGAAAGATTAGTGAACTAAGATGATTGCTTTTTGAGTAACTCATATTTCATGATATTTTATATATGTATAATTGAGATAGTATTGTAAAATTTAAATACAGACTAATTCCCTTCCATATTTGTTATAAATAACAAACTTCAGGTTAATGCATATCAAGTTATGAACTTCACTTTCTATTTATAGCAATTTTGCTTGGTTACAAAATATTCAACATATCCTAAGTATTTCAAAAGTGTATATGCTGATGATTTGATTTCATAGCATATTTTTTGTAGGCACCTGTCATATGATTACATTTTACAGTATAATATGAGCATAGTCATGAGGAATTCATTTGGCTGTAATCATAGAGCACCCTATATAAAATAAATTATAACACTTCATATAAACTATTGACATTTTAATATTGGACATACAACATTTCAACACCATTATTGACACTTTTGGTCAATTGTTGGAAACCTATTTATACTCACAAAATAAAATGCTGTCTTCAGGAGTTTATAGTTCATCTATCCCTGATGAAATTTGCACACAAAGTTTCAGTCTGTGAATCTCTCTCTCTGTCTCTGTCTTTTACAAAAGAGAGGGAAACAAAACTAGAAAGGAAAAACAAGGTGGGAATTTGGAAAACAATCCCCCCCCCCCCAAAAAATATTTTCTCTAGGAAAATTTGGAATAAATTATGCCAGGTGTTTCTCCTTTATAGATGACTCCAAAGCCTCTGGTTCATGTTATACTTAAGATGTAATTAACCAGATAATCACATCTTAAGTAGTTACCTGGGCACATGTTAATGCAATTAATGGTGTGATTATGAAAAAAGGGATAAGTCACAAAGTTATTACACACACATCCATTTTAAACTACTAATTGAATGTGCCTCAGGCTAGCTGAGGCTCCCAGCCTCCAGAATACATGAGAGTTTTGACTGGTCAGTTGATTGCTTCTCCCAGCCTCAGGACCCTGTCAGAGTCAAGGGCTCTAATCTGCCCCTGACACTGGGAACCACAATCAGTTACCACTCCCAGCTGCAGAGGTATATTGAGTCCTTGACTCTAATATTCCCACCTTGGCTAGGAGCAGTGGCAGATTGGGGCTCCCAGGCTTCAGAGTGTAGCTAGAATCCCGGCCTTCAATGCACCCCTGCATCTGGGAGCCATATCAGCTGATCATCCTCCTAGCCATGGGAGCCAACATGTGACTGTGAGCTGTCAGCTGACCTGGACTCTCAGCCACCAGGGGGTCACCATGTGCCCCTATGGCTGGAAGCCATCAGCTGATTCAGGCTCCCAACCAGCCATGGAGAGGGGGCACTAAGTGCCCCTGTGGCTGTGAACAGAGGTCCCAACCATGGGGGTTTGTGGATTGGCAGATCCTGGGGACTACTGCACCAGCAATATGGTGTTATGTGATACGTTGCTTGATTCCACAGTCATGCCTTCTGCCATGCATGTATTGCAAGATTGTAGGGATGGCACATCAGATTCCCATCATGCCTTTAACTGCACATCTGCCAGGGGTCCAAGAGCTTTCTGGTTGTCCATTTTCTTTTTGTACCACTCCTTTTAACACCAATTCCATATGATCATTTCATAAATGGTAAAGATGGAGTTGGGGGAGAATGCCAAATGTTAAAGACACCAGGATTCTTTGGCTGTTTCTCTTTAGGGTCCGAGTCCAGTCCCACCATGTCTGTGAGTCAAAATGTCTTTAGGTTCCATGTTAGTTCTCTTTTTCTTACAGGTAAGTGGAGAGAGAAAAGCAGGGTGTCATAGAAAAGAATCATAAAAGTAACTGTTTTTCAGTGTAAGCAGAATAGGCACAATCCATTCTTCCACTTCATTCTGACACATTTGAGAATGTCCTACAAAGAATGATTAACCACATAAAGCCAAGAGCCTAAATTAATGTTTCTGATGTGTGTGAATTCTGAAATTCCAGGTTATTCTATGTGAATAATTCTATCTCTAAGCATCTAAGAGTCACTGATTGTGACTTTCATATATTCAAGTTAGTAAACACAATCTAGCTCCATCCCTGTTAGCAACCATATAGCTTAGTCACCTACAATTCATATACATCCCAATTTTGTTCTGAAAAAATTCTTTTGTGACTTGATTTGGGTGCTTGTGTCTGATCAAGTGAGCTGGAAGAAAAAGTAAGCTATTAATGAAACC
>NW_017728906.1:100184528-100188313 GCF_001723895.1 Crocodylus porosus
TCATGAAATGGGCGGATGAGAACCTGATGGTGTTTAACACTGAAAAATGCAAGGTTCTCCACCTTGGGAGGAAAAACCTGCCCCATGCTTATAGGCTCGGTAGTGCTACGCTGGTTATCACTACAGGTAAAAGAGACTTGGGGGTCATGGCTGACCACAAGATGAACATGAGCCTTCAGTGTGATGCTGTGGCTAGTAAAGTGAGCAAAACGCTGGCTTGCCTCCATAGATGCTTCTCAAGCTGATGCCTGGATGTCATTCTCCTGCTGTACTCGGCCTTGGTGAGGTCGCAGCTGGAGTACTACCTCCAGTTTTGGACTCCACAATTCAAAAAGGATGTGGAGAAGCTTGAGAGGGTGCAGAGGAGAGTCATGTGCATGATCAGAGGTCAGGAAAACAGATCTTATAATGAGAGGCTGAGAGCAATGGGGCTATTCAGCCTGGAAAAGCGCAGGCTCAGAGGTGATCTGGTAGCCACCTCTAAGTTTATCAGGGGTGCTCATCATGATCTGGAGGAACGGCTGTTCACCAGAGCCCCCCAAGGGATGACAAGATCGAATGGTCACAAACTCCTCCATGACCATTTCAGGCTGGACATAAGAAAGAACTTCTCCACTGTCCAAGCCCCCAAGGTTTGGAATAGACTGCCACCAGAGGTGGTTCAAGCACCCACTTTGAATGCCTTCAAGACATATATGGATGCTTATCTTGTGGGGATCCTATGATCCCTACTGACTTCCTGCCCCTGGAGCAGGGGGCTGGACTCAGTGATCCTCCGGGGTCCCTTCTAGCCCAAATGTCTATGAAATCTATGAAGACAAATAAGTTTCTGTTCCAGACTCAGTTTTTTCCTTGATTATAAATTGAAACCCCTTCCCAGACCTTCAATTATTTATGGTCATGGTTCAGTGCATATTAAAGGCATGCTATTTTCTGTGCATTATACTATTTATTCATCTTAAATTATAGATAATCTAATTGCAATATGTTAAATGGGGAGAATTTAGCCACAATAACTGTCAATCTTCCTGCTCAAAATGGAACTTATCCATAAATGAAATGGGGCCATTGAACAACTACTGCATCTCAGTTTCTCCAAGTGAATCAGTGAATCAGTGTCAATAATTGGGGGTGCATGGGCTATCCTACATGATCTTGAGTTAATTTTATTGATGCAACACACATAATCTACATATATATAACAGCAAGATTTATTTAGCCTTATCATCCTTATGTTTATAAGCATTGTGGTATTTGATATAAAATTTCATAGATTTCATAGACATTAGGGGCTGGAAGGGACCTTGTGAGATCATTAAGTCCAGCCCCCCCCCCCACCATAGGCAGGAATTCAGCTGGGATCAAGTGACTCTAGCAAGAAAAACATCCATATGTTTTTTGAAAGAGTCCAGAGTAGGTTTTTGCAGCACCTCAGGGGGAAGTCTGTTCCAGACCCTGGACACTAGCACCATAAAGAACTTTTTTCATATGTTTAGTCTAAATTGGCCTTTTTGGAGTTAATGGCTGTTAGGCCTTGTTATCCCATGGGAGCTCTGGTGAACAGCTGTTTTCCCAGGTCCTGATGTACCCCTCTTATATAATTGTAGGCTGCTACTAAGTCCCTCCTGAGCTTTCTCTTTTCCAGACTGAAAAGTCCCAAGTTCCTCAGCCTCTTCTCATATGGCCTGCTCTCCAAGGCTTGGATCATATGTGTGGCTCTCCTCTGGACTTGCTCAAGCTTTTCCACATCCCTTCTGAAGTAGGAGGCTGAAAACTGGATGCAGTACTCCAGCTGTGGTTTCACCAGGGCCAAGTAAAGTGGGAGGATGACATCCCTGGTTTTGCTTGAGATGCATTGGTGGATGCACGCCAGAGTTCAGTTTGCTTTGCCAGCCACAGGATCACATTGGTGGCTTATATCCATCTTGTGGTCAATCAAGACCCCCAAGTCTCTTTCAGTCATGGTGCTAGTGAACATAGCACTGCCGAGCCTGTAAGTATGTTGGGGGTTGTTCCTACCGAGGTGCAGCACCTTACACTTCTGTGCATTGAACACCATCACGTTTTGGTTGGCCTACCTTGAGAGCATTTCCAAATTGGTCTGTATATCTAACACGTCCTTCAGTGTGAACATCCTCCCCCATAATTTGCTATCATCTGCAAACTTTGACAATTATCATCTGACTCTCAAATTGAGCTCGTTATTGAAGATGTTAAAGAGTACCAGCTCAAGTACTGAGCTCTGAGGGACTCCACTGGTCACCCTGCACCACGTTGATTTGCTCCCATCAACTAGTACTCTTTCGGTCTGACCCCATAGCCAGTTACCCCATCAGGCCATAAGATGATCAAGCCAACAGTTCCCCAGCTTAACCATGAGGACATCATGGGAAATGAGGTCAAAGGCTTTCTTGAAACCCAGCTATATAACATCTACATCATCTCCCTTGGCCAGGGCATGTGTTACCTAGTCATAGAAGGAGTTGAGGTTGGTCAGGCAAGACTGCCAGTCACAAAGCCATGTTGGTTGGCATTCAGGTGCTTGCCTTCCATTAGTTTGGTGTTGATGCATCCCTTGACAATTTTCTCCAGGATTTTTTTAGGGATGGACATCGGACTGATTGGTCTATTATTCCCTGGGCCATCCCTCCTCCCTTTCTTGAAGATAGGGATCACGTTGTCTCTTTTCCAGTCTTCCAGGACCTCACTCAAGCACCATGAGTTTTCAAATATCTTTGCCAAATGGGGTGCCAGCTCCTTCAAGACTCTCAGGTGCATTCTGTCTGGGCCCAGACTTTCTTGAGGTGCTCCCTCACCTGATCCACATCAATTTGGGGCTTGTCACCCACTCCCAGGGTGGCACATGTCTTTTCTGACAGTGTTATTCTCTTTGGGAGGGTGAAAAACTAATGAGAAAAAGCCATTTAGGAGATTGCCCCTTTCTTGGGCGTCAGATGTTATTTGCTCTGTTAGATCTCTCTGGGGCCCAGTGTTATCTTTGTTCTTTTTTTGACTTCCCACATATCTGAAGAAGGACTTTTTGTTGTTCTTGATTCCTATAGCTAGCCTGAATTTGGTTTGTGCCTTGGCTTTTCTGGACTACTCTCTACAGGTGCAGACAAGTGCTGAGTAGTCCTTTTTGGTGATGCTTCCCATTTTCCAACTGGTTTAGGCTTCTCTTTTGAGTTTAATGAGGTCCAACAGTTCCTTGTTCAGCTAAGGGGGCTGTCTTGCCCATTGACTGCATTTCTTGTGAGATGGAATGGCTTTCCCCTGTGCTTCAGGGATTATGTTTTTTGAGAGATGACCATTCCTTGTGTACTCCCTTTTCAAGGAGGGTATGTATGTCTCTAAATGCCTGACTAACCAAATCTCTGAGTTTGTTAAAGTCAGCCTTCCCAAAATTAAGGATTTCTGTTTTACTGAGGGGTTTGCCTGCTCTTTGGTGAACTAAGAAGGCGACCAATTTATAGTCGCTGTCACCAAGCTTCCCCTCAATCCTCACATCACTCACCAGGTCCTCCCCTTAGGCCAGGACCAAATAAAGCAATTCCTCTCCCCTAGTCAGCCCATAGACTTCCTGCATTAGGTAGAGGTAATCAATGCAAGCGAGATCTGTCAGTTTTGGCCATGTACTCATCCTGTCATGGAAGTCGAAGTTGCCCATGATGATCATGCATTGGGAGCATGTGGCCTCGACCAGTTCCCTATTGAATTCCCAATCTAGTTCTTCCTCTTGGTGGGGAGGTCTATAGTACAGTCCTACAAGTATGTCACCCTCCCCA
>NW_017728906.1:100188973-100212520 GCF_001723895.1 Crocodylus porosus
TTCCTGTGACAAAGTTTAACTTCTTCTTTATGAGCTGCAATTTGATCATTTGTCCATAGCCTTATGAACACATACCCTTGTGCTAACACATCCAAAGCTTTATTTAGAAAATTTCATTTCATACATATTTGTGGATAAGCAGAGGAATTGTGTTTGTACAAAAAGTGGAACAGTCATCTCTTACTTAATTGCATTATTCAATCTATCAAGAAACCAACTACATCACAGAAAATCTCTATCTTCACTATAAAAGAAAATGATTAGTAAAAGGACACTGCTTGAATCCAGGAGGAACAGTTATCAGGTCTATTACTGTTCACAAATATCTCATTTAAGTTGCCTAGCAGCTGTAAGTAACTGAGCTTACTATGCACATGTCTGACTTGAGCAAGAAAGATATAGAACCAAACACTTTATAATTGGGTTCTTTATAAATGTAAAAATCAGGTGTCTTTTTGTATAGAAAAAAAATCATTGCTACTGAACTCAGGAAATGGTAATATAAGTGATGGCAGCCTTAAAAGAGGGGCCATGCATTAAATGGACATAGAAAATTAAATTTATTTATTTGTTTACAGTAAATTATACTCTGCCCTTTAAAAGCATCCACATCCTAAATTAAGATAAAAATCATCTTTTTCTGCAGTTATCTGGAGTTGATAGTAACTAATACAAGGTCTGAAGTCCACTCAAAGCACCTGATGAAATAAGTTGTTGCCTATGCAAGATACTTTAAAATACTAACCCAAAATCCACATTTGTCCAAGATTAAAATGAAACACCACTTTCTATATATGGAGAGAGAGAGAGGGAGGGAGGGAGGGAGAGAGAGTAGTGTTTAATTTTAATCATGGACAAATGCGGATTTTGGGTTCATTTTTTTAATTTGAAAATTGGGAGTCTGGAAAACATTTTCTGCTGTCTCCTGGCCAGGGCTGGAAAATTTCTCCCTGCCCACAGGAGCTGCCTGCTGCTGGAGCAGGGTCCACTACCAGAGACTAGGTGGGGCCAATGTCCCCCTACCCCAGCAACAGGGAGCTCTCAGCCCACTGTGATCATGGGAACAGGACTGGGAGCTCCTTGTCTTTCAGTGCCAACTCTTCAGTCACAGAACCCGGGATGGGGGAGCCTTCTCTCTTAGCCTGAGTCCTGCAGTCATGGGACTGGCACTGGGAGATCCTTATAAGGATAAGGATCTCCCAGCTCTGCACTCCCAGAGCTAGTCCCATGATTGTGGGGCTTGGGTTGAAAGAGAATGATCTCCCAGCCCTGGCCCCATGATCATGGAGTTGGGGTTGGGAGGTCCTTGCTACCAGGGCAAGGGGACATTGTCTTTGCCTGGGATCCAGTGGTGGAGTTTTCCCAGCAGCAGACAGCTCCTGCGGGCAGAGAGAAAACTCATGATCCTTGTTGCCAAGCTGACCAGGAACACATTTGCTTCCAGTCAGGGTTTTACACATGCAGTACTGTGTAGTTACTAATCATGAGTAAATTTACTACTTGCATTTGCAGATAGCAAATGTATTTGTAATTAGAACCAATTATTGTACACATGTAGACATGGATGCTTACTGCGCAGTAATTAGCTCCACTGTGCATTAAAGTGTCTTGTGTAGATGTGTCCTATTATCTTCAGAAATTCCATAGTGGGAGTGTGAAACTATTCTTATTGAAGCAGCTGGTACACACATTCTCATGAAAATTTTCATGAAAAATGTATTTTGGAAAAATTAGCTATTAGTTCTATTAATCAGTACTCACATATGAAAATGGGGTACTTGTGCTGTTTTCATTTGCTTTTACTTTTAGAAATACTTTTGTAAAAATGCAGGAAAAGAGAATTCAGTAACAAAAAGTTAGCTTTGTAACCTGTAATTACATGATTGCTTTTGGCAGGATACGTTATTGTAGTTTATCCACTGTGTTTGTAATCAAGCTTTCCACCAGAAATACTTTATTTTGAAACAGTTTGTTAATATATAGCCTCTAATTTAAATCTAGCAAAACAAATAATTCATAATCATGGTTAAAATTTAAGTAGATGCTTTATTAATGCATGTCATTTACCTTCCTTCTTTCACTACAGGTTTATGCCATAACAGTGGATTTTCTCTTCTTTCTATGGATTCAAATTAATCTCAAACTTTTATTATTTTGTAGGTGAATTTCCATGTTACAACAGTGTTATTTCTAAAACTGCAGTTATCATAGTATTTGCTACTTTAATTGTAGACAATTTTAGAACTGAAGGCTACAATAAACAAAAGATAAATACAATGTATCATATGACTTTTAAGCCCATGCTTTCTTGACATAAAGTCTCCTAGAAAACGACAGATATTCAACTAAAAAGCTGTTGTTGTCCTAAAATATATTCCTTTGTTATATTCATACTGCTAACCCTTTAGGGTATTGACAGCCTATTATTTCTTATATGTGCCATCTTTTCCAGGAGACTGAAAGAACAACTAATTATATCCTTTGCAAATGAGCAGACTAGCTTTTGTTCACCCAAATTCTTAAGTCTATTCGACTTGAATGAAGAATTCACTATGGATTTTTTTTCAAATGTACAGCCACTTCTGTGGCATGTGAAGTTTGGTATTTAAAGCTAATTGTATACTTTGCTTTCACAACTGCAAATTCAGCCAGTTTGCCTGCCTGTATTGCATTTGTATATAGGCCTTAATTGATCATTTTTCAGAGGGGTTTTTGTGTGTTGTTTTTTGTGTGATTGACATTGGCACCATTATTTTTAAAGGTTGCACAAGCATTGTTGGAGCAAGACGTGGTGGTAAGCAATTAAAATGAAGGTCAGTAAAATAAATCTATTAACAAAAGCATATATTTTTAGAATGTTTTATACCCCAAACCTTACAATGATTTCTCAGAAATAACAACACAAATAATCTCCAACAACATGTTTGTCTTTGGTGATGTGAATACAAAAGTGCTTTACTAAAAAATGAGGGGTGCATTTGGGATTTTGGAAAAATACTAAACTCTAACTCAAATGTGAAGCAAAAGATGATGCAAAGATACTGTGTGCTATGGGGGATATTCCTTTCTCTATAAGTCAGTCAAAAATAATAAGAGGAGGTAACAAAATTATTCATCAGCAACATAAGGCTTGTCTTTCTTTTTGTTTATATGATATTTTATATTAGTATCCATTAGCATACTATCTAAGCATTTGGGATAATACTACTATTCTCTCCGGCTAAATACAGACATTTAAAAACCCCAAGGTGAAATCAACCAAGTTATATAGTTTTCTGTAAGTGGCCTAGTTCAGACTGGTAGCAAACAGAAGACATATTTGGCCTTTTGATGGCAGGGGAGGGTGTAAATCTTTGAGTTCTGCCATTTTTAAATCAGTCTGTGTGCGCCAAACTTCTGTTCCATTATGGGTTTCTGATCACTTATAATGACCAATGTGTCCCTTTCTGATTACTTATAATAGTAAAAATGTAATGTCTGTACCTGGCCCCTCTATCTTTCTCTCCATGTGTCTCTTATGGAATTGTGTTTGTGCATTTTCCATAAAAACAGTCAAATATGACAACAACAAGGATAATTTCCTCATCTTCTTTACATAATAAATAAGAATCTAAAATTATTTCTGATTTTGATGAACTCAGGTGACTCTTTTCTGTTTCTCAGCAAAAAAATTGCCATGGTTGAAAATGAATTGGAACTCCTACTTGTTGTATTAGTCCAAAAATGTTGGTCTTGTGGCATAACTAGTAAGAGAGGTGTATATTTTGGAGGTATAGATTTGTCATTTTATTTAATTTAAGCCACAAAAAAGGCCTTTTATTGATTATAATTCTATTCTATAACAGTAACTTTTCATGGTATAATTACTATTTCTTTTCTCATTTTGAATGTGTTATTTCCTGCTAAAAAGTTATTTTAATCAGTTGTTATATCATTAATCTCTACTAAGCTTTGCACTGAGAAAATTACAAATATGTGCCTTTATTATAGGTCTTGGAAGATACTGTAGGCTGACATTTTGACAGGTTGCTTGCATACAAATGACTGAAAATATTGCTAGCATTTTTTTGTGATTTTCTCTGCTTGCTGCTTTGTTTATTTTCTTACAATGTTGCTTATTCAATTTTATTAATATTTGAGGAGAATTAAAATAACTGATTGAACTCTCCCCATCCCCCAAAAAGAGTACCTGCAGTCATTTTTTCCATCTACCATTGCTGCAGTCACATGGTACATGTTGTTTTTCAAACCTGATATTTTCAAAACATCTTCTGAAATTGGGGATTCTGGTATATGGATGAGAGGGAACTTTCTATATCAAGGCCTAGGCTGCTTTATCTGGGTCCATTTTCCCATAAATGCCCACTTAGGAGATTCTTCCACCTCTCTCTGAAGAATCTAATGCTGGTCAGTAAAAAGAAAAAAAAGAAACACAGATCACAGGTATGAACCTGTATGGCAAATACTATGTTTTGAAAATCAAAACATTGTGATGCATATTGGATATGCTTTTCTCATTATTCAATTTAGTCAGAAAAGGAGCTAAATATTTTGCTCTTCATACTAAAATGGAATGCCCATCTATTATCTCAGGTGTCTGACTAATAAAATGGCATCTGATGGATTAGTAAAGGATGGTAAGAGTTAAAGGGGGATCTATAGCAATTGGGCATCCTGGGGCCATTCTTAAGCACAGGCCTGCCCATTTGCTTCTGGGCAACCACCCACCCACTTTGCCTGCAATGCCTTGATGTTCTTGATTGAGGTTAATCAGGCTGCCCTTTACTTGCCCTAATGATAAAGGTCTATGTACATGACTCCGACCTCCCCTTATCATGTCCCATGCTTCACAGATATTTTGTGGCCTAACACCCAGTCTTAACAAGTTTTCTTAATATAAACTTGGGGACCCCTGGCTCCACACTGGGCTCCCAGCCCTACACTGGGCCTACAAGCCCCATCTCTGGGCCAGAAGCCTCTCACTGGCTCTAAGCTCTGTTCCTCTGGCTCCAAGACCTGTCCCCAGGCACCAAGTCTCTCACCAGGCTCCAGGATGCTCATACCAGGCTCCAAACCCCTCACATCAGGACTAGGGCTCCAGGCTCCATCCCATTACACTCACCACATCATTACTCTAATCCCTTCATCCAGCAGCTCCCCTGTTAGCTCCCCAAGACTCAGGGCCCCATGCCCATGGACCCTTATTCCCAGCTCCTTAATGTGACCTCAGGCTGCACTGTAGGCCTGGGTGCTGCCACAGATCTCTCTATCTGGCCTGGGCCCTGACTCAGTGCTCACAGTGGGCCTGGACTCCCTCTGTCCAGATCTCACTATCCACCAGGGATGTGGGGGCTGGATCAGGAGCCCCTACTCACTTTTCACCAGGGCGGTATCTGGCCTGGCACTTCTGGTTGGACTGTCCTGCCACAGACAGTCAAACCAGGCCACCCATCCCTGGCAGGGTGCAGTTTCCAGTCATGCCCAGGACCAGGAGCCTCCTGCCATCCCCAATACCTCCTTACTTACCTCTGAGCTGTACTGAGTACCAGCTCAGCCAGTGGTGCCTCCCCAGCCCCTAGTCATAGACTGCTGCCTCTGCTGTCCAGGGCCCAACCCTTATATTTAACAGCTGGGCCCAGTTCCCCAATCAGGCATCATTACTTAATCAGAATAACAGCCATCTGCGAATGCCTGGTTACTGTCCATGGCCCCAGGAGTAGCAAGGCACAGAGTGCTCTGTTACTGGATGTTAAAAAACTGAAAGAAGAATTTAAGGTTGAGTTGTCTATTTAACTCTGTGATGTGCTGAGGTGCAGCTTTTCTTTTTCAATTTTCTAAATTTTAAATAAATATGTTATGACATATGATATTGTTATGTGTCTCACAGCAGGAAAAATCAGGGAGCAGTATGCAGAGCTGTGCTAACTGTTAATTTGGATTGCAACTCCAAGAAATCCCCAACCCCTGGGAGAAAGGTGAAAAGGAAGAGGACACTTGAAGCTGGAGGACGGGGAAGAGAGAACAGCATGCACACGGAACCTGGTCAGCCCTACACAGTGGAGCTGAAGGTCTCACTGGCTTGGTCAGCCAGGACTGTGGACTGAAAGAGCTGGATTCAGACTTGGCAGCAGAGCACTCTAGGTAGTAAAGGCTTGTTTGGGGATACCTCTAGAGGTGTGTGTGTGGGGGAGAAGGGGATGAAATTAAGGTTCTGAGTATATGTTATCATAGCGTTGATGTTTCTTTACCTTTTTCCTGTCCCTCCCTTTGACCTTCTGGCTTGTAACCCTATTTTCTGTGTGAAAGTGGGACTTGCCTCTTGTTTCTTGTGCCAGTTTCTGGGGCTTCAAAGTCAGCACAATATATATTTCCCAAATTTCTAATTTTATATACATACCCCCAAAGAGATGCACACATCTCTCCTCCCTCCACGATATTCTTTAATTGCATTATATACTCAGAACTTAAGAGTTTGATCATAAACATAACTTCATATTAGGTTTACATGAATGTCTGTGTGTTCAGAGAAAGGAAAAATTAATATTTAGAAATATTTCTAAAATCTGTTGCAGAAAAGGAGGTCATCAAGAGGAGAGCCCTGATGCACTTTTTTGGCTTATGCAGGGGAATACTTTGCTGTTAAGGAATTTTCCTGATATGTCAAATCTCATTTATCAATTGCAATAAGAAAAACTGGAGCCTGGAAACCTCCTAAGATCCACAAAAAAGGAAGGTCCCCCTTGGGAACTTATTTAAGTAATCAGATTCAGGGTTGAGTCACGAGTTAGGTAGGTCACTTAAGATGCAGCAAGAGGCACACTGGGAACAAAAAATATTCCTTATGCTGCATCATGCCACATCCCCCCACAACTCTTCCCAGCTGGAGCT
This sequence comes from Crocodylus porosus, assembly GCF_001723895.1. NCBI lineage: Eukaryota > Metazoa > Chordata > Crocodylia > Crocodylidae > Crocodylus > Crocodylus porosus. The sequence goes on from NW_017728906.1 coordinate 100,195,862, forward strand.
GGCTGACTCTTGGCCATTTGGGGCCAGGAGAACATGCTTTGACAGTTCAAAGCAGACCACCACACTGAGAACATCTTCTGGACAATAGCTGCCCAGATGGCAGTGTTGTGGCACACATGGCAGTGGTGCCACACAAAGGCCAACTGTGCAGCCATGGCCCACTGGCAGCTGGCCCAGAGGTACAGATGCCTTTGCTGCAGCCATGCAGTCCCCATCTGGGTCTGGCAGGTACATAGCCTTCGGGCCACATGGTGTCACAGGAGGCAACAGGTCATAGCCAGGTAGCAGACCCCACTGCCAGACTGCTGCAGTGGGTAGAGGGTACAGGAAACTTTCAGTTAGGGTTGCTTCAGCAGTCCAGCTGGCACAAGGGGTAGTGTCCCCAGATACCAATTGGCTGGGCCCCAGAAGCTCCTAACAGCAAGTAGCCCTGGTCTGCTTGCCAGGACAGGTTTTTATACTGCTGAGGCCAGCACAAGTGCTGGCCCCAGGCTCTAGCTCCCCATTGGCTGAACCTCCAGGAGGAGCTGGGCAGGATTATTTTGTCCCAAGTGGCACAATTTGCCCCACACCAGAGTGCATGTCTGGGCACGTACACTGAGGCAAAAATCCCCAACTCAAATTTGCCACTCCTATTTGAGCTGCTTTAAGTGTATGTACCTGCATGTGTGGACGTGCCCATTAGGATTTTCAGCTGTCTGATATAAACTCAGTCATGCTTAAAAGATTTGGGACATGGGATTAAATAAAAACTTGTCTGCCATGTTTCCTGGACCTATGCATGCAAATTAGGAAATGGCTTCTTCACTCATCAAAAAAAAACGGGTCTGACAAGTAGGAAGGAGGGGGCAAGAATGTATGAATTCCTTCCTTTCCCCAATTCCATGCTGTATATGTTCCCTATATTTTACCCCCAGCAGATTTCCTTTAGTCCTGAAGAGAAGAAAAGAAAGGGGAGGGAGTATAGTTATTGTCCTTTCCTCCTCAATCAAGCTCACCAGTAGGAGGGGGGGGAAAGAACCTTCCTGACCTATATGCAGTCTATTAGCAAACTTGCCTTTTAGTATACCAAAGTCTACACAGGTGTCTACATAAGTCTACAGCTGTATACCTTTTGATACCCAATTAGATCAAACTAAGTGGCTAAACTTCAATGGCTTGACCCAAACACCTCTCTGACAAACTAATCATCCAGCTGGTCTCTAATTGAGGCAGTCCCAACTCCTTTATTCTCCTTAATAAGTAGTATCTTTAAATTGTAACTTTTATCACTACATTTTCCTTTTAACAATAACTGGAAAAAATCAACACCTAATTCATTTAACACACATTTTCAGAGGTGAGGTTACTAGCACTTTTCCATTCCTCTTTTCCTGCAGCTCTTTTAGCAATTCTCTATTAATCTTCTAGGACATTTCACTTTCCTTCCAGACTAATGAAGTATCTGAACTAAATTGTTTTCAGGGAAGCCTTTCTTCCAAATCTTGATGGACTTGGGTCCTTGCACAGGGATCCAACAGACTTGCAATTCTGACAGCTGTGCTTCTGCACATAGCAAAAAATTCATTAGCTACAGACTGCTGAGGGTGATTTCCTCTTTTCTGAACATAGTATTTGCATTTATGTCTGTAGGTACATTTCTTTCTGTAAAGACATGATTGCTTCCTTTGTTCTGGAATAATTTCTTCCTTCCTAAGAAAATTTTTCAGAATTGGGCCAAGATAGTGAAAAGGATCATCAGGAGGCATGAATGTTTTGTATTTTTGTACTGCAAGCACACTCTTGACTAGATTCAGTTTTTCAAAAGCATCTAGACTCAATATTGGTGTCATCTCCCTAGATACCATATTGAATGAGAGTTTCTATGCTCTGTTTTTATACTGGATGCTAGCAATGCATCTCCCTTTCACTGGTCTCTGTTTCTGAATAGCCACGTATTTTATTGTTTGTTTGACTTGCTTTTGGTTTCAATTTTTATTTTGTTTATTCATGCCATGAGCTCCACTGCAGGCTTGAAAACTTTCCATAAATTTAAAGATGGTCAGTAAAAAATCAAACTAAAAAAACCTGTCCATAAGAATCCATAAAAAACTTTAGGTGTCCATAAAAGGCGCTGGAGCTGATTAACATCCTGTGGCGGGAAAACAGCTAGACACAGTGTTGAAGTATAAACAGAGCCCAGCAGCACCACCTAACATCCAGGTAGAAGTGCAGTTCCCTGCAGGCAGTTCTCCTCAATGCTTTGTATGCCACTATACCCAAATCATGTGCTGCTACCGCTGAGTCCCATGTGTTGTCTATAACACTGCTGGGTTGCAGGTAGGTTTCTCTGGGGGTTCATTCTGGGATGGGAAGAGTAGGTGTAAGGCTGTGGGGTAGGTGTCACAGGCCAGCTGGGCACTGTGAGTGTATCAATTTTATCACAGGCCAACTGGGCTGTTTGATTCAGTTTCAGACCAAGAAGGCAAAGTTGGGAGTGAAATGAAGACACATTTATTATAGCTTACACAGACACAACAGTTAACAGAAAGATAAATGTGATAAGCAGATAATGAAGTATTAAAGAGCTAATAGTAAATAACAGATAATAACAACAGATAGATAGATCAGTTCTGTTGCAGACCAGCTGGGCACTGTGAAGGTATTAGCCACTGGGCTGTTCAAAAGAACAGAGAGACAGATATGGGTTGGCAACTTATTGATAGTCCCTCAATGCCAGGTATGCATCAAGTGATTCCAGTGAAGTCAGGTGTCCCTGAGCAAAGCTGTCAAAGTCCCTTGATCAGGATCCAATCCTCACTCACACCGGAAATCTGGGGTCCAGGTGTGGAACAGAAAAGACCATTCTGTTCCCTCCTTCCTGCTGGTTATCTGATGCACATGCTTTTTATACCTAGTCTTATGTTAATCTGTTGGCCTCACAGCCACTCACAATGTTGCCCTACAGCTGTTACCGTATGGGATTGGAAGGTGTTAAAAATTGTCATTAAAGGTTACTACCCAGATTCAAGTTTATCCCATAAGCAAATTATGATGCAGCACCTTTAGGTTTGAAATTGACATTGCCCCGCCTACGTCCCAACCCCTTTTAGGTTTCATTCGAATATGCTTTCTTGGGATGTTTTTTCCTGGAATGTGCTGGGTGTACCAGGCAGTTGGATCCAGTTATCACTAAAGCTGAACCCTGAGCAGAAACCATTAGATCAGCTAATCTCACAGCTACAGCTGTGCCTATGGGGCCAGTCAGTTCCATGAACAGTTAATTTATCATTTTGGTTAAACTTATGACAGACAAGTTACATTTGCAGTTTACAAACTTACAAGCTTTATATTAACTAATATTACCTGTTTAGGCAAAATACCAAATGCCTCCAAGAAGCACATATTTGTTGCCTCTTAATCCCTCTGGTTCTGGCTGTTACAGGTAGGTTAAGAGAGGCCGCATGGTTCAGGGTACAGCCAGAGGAATGAGGGTATGAGGGTGAGCTGGGGACCCCAGGGTGGTAGGCATCATAGTATAAAATCATTCCTGCAGTCAGAGCTGTCAACTTTACATTTTTTTTTACTAACAATGTTTTTTGGGGTTGTTTTTACTTTTACTATGGTTGCTGTTAAACCCTGAAAATTGAACCTGCCCTTGTTAATTAGCCTGGGAGAAGAGTTACATTTACATTGTGTAAAACACATATCAGCAAAAACATGTCAGTAAAAAAAGTTTTGTTGCCAGTGAGAAGTTTACAGATTGTCAGTAAAAAAAGTCTTAGGTTGGCAACCATACTCCAGTGTCCTATTGAAATTAAATCCTTGTTCCTTGCAATTCCACTGGCAAAATCCAGTCCCTGTCATTGATTTTGCTTGATTCAATCATATCTTTAAAAATAAAATAAAATAAAACTTCTTCGCCAGTACATGCTCAACTATGTACATTTGAGGTGTATGTGTTTGGGATCTGCAGCACCTAGAAAATTGGTTCCTCTTTTTACAGTTAAAACAGAACTTTCCAAATGCAGCACATTTGGGCCCTTGGTGCCTTCTATTCCAGGTACACATCTACATATTTGCTATCTTTCTCTTAGCATTCTGCTGCCCAGTGGAAAATTCCACTCTGAAGGGGCTTCTTGTGGCTGTATTCTTTTATGTGTACTCTTTTGGTGTATTCAGCTCTGTAGCTTAGACCCTCACCATTTGTGCTTCCCTGTACATTTGAATAGTCTTCTCAAGGGACAAGTATCCTTCTGGCTTTTCTTGTAATGCTGTGTCTGCAATGACACACATAGTTCTCTCTCTCAAGTTCACAAAAGCACAGCTCTTAGCTCAGTAACATACTGATCTATTCTTTGTTCTGTTGTTTGTCGTTTCTTTCAAGGGTCTCATTCCTTTTTTTGGCATGCAGTACTCCTCAAATTTGTACAACATTAACTTAATTCATATTTTGACTTTTTCAAAGGTCAAAGTATGAAAAACATAAACAGCCAGGTTTCCCTCCCCCCCACAATATGCACGAATATTGAGGATTTGATTTTGTAATTTTTCTCCTATGCCACTGTGACTGTTAGGTACCACTAAATGCTTTGTCTGAATGTCCTCCTGTTCTCTGCTGTATTGCACACCAGAACAAATACCTGTTTAAGCAAACTCTGAAGTCATTATCTACAAGAAAAAAGGGCTATGGACTTATCCAATTCAACTCAAAATAAGTACAGACATTCTACCTTGGGCCCAGACAGATTTTGGCTAAATCTGCAATTTCCTTGTTGCTGAATTTAAAAAGAAGGAAGGGACAAGAAACAGACTTACAATGGGAATTTATTATAACTGTTAAGATAATATTGCCACTCTATAATGAGTATTAATGAGATTTGAGGGACAGGTTAAAGTGTTTTTTTTTTCTTTAAATTGGGGACTTGGCATTTTGTTTAAAGTAAAATAGAGATGGAAGTGGACAGGAAAGCGATGACTGGTTCACAAAGAAAAATGTATACAGAGTTGTGGACAACTAACAAATACTTAAATCTAATCACATTTAACAGAAAGTTGTTTCATGTGAGACTTGCCTGCTACAAAATTCTCATGTTAAGGGTAGATTTTGGAAAGTTGAAGTGTAACATTATCACATTGCTCTGTTTGAAGCAACGCAGCCTAAGGGGGTTGCAGTATAATCCAATGCAATTAAACAAAGAAAAAAAATCTTAGCATTAAAAATGTATTATGCGCTAAAATTCTTCTACATTTTCAGTGATGGCAGATGTTGAAAGTATCTCCAATAATGAACGTGCTAGGTATAGGATTAAAAGGAGACAGTTAAATAAACAAAGCAGACAGGATGGTGAGAAGACAGCAGAGGTATTGCTTAGCAGGTACGAAATGGAGATGCCACATTTCTCACAGTTGTATTTTGTCATGAATGATTCTCTTGTGGGACCCATATAATCACATGGCAAATCCAAAAAGCATTAGAAAACTACTACTCTGTCAAATGTGCAACTCAGTTTGACCTTCTTTGAATTCTTTTCCCCATACAAAATGTAATATAAATTCTGAATTGCTGCTGAAGAAGGTGTACAAGGTAGTTGTCAAATAAGAAGAGGCAAGCTACAGAACAGGTAGGAAATAAATAGGTATAAGTTTTTCTTTTTATTAAACCAGTTATTCTGACAAGGGTAGTCGTTGAACTTCTGATTTTAAAAAAAATCACAACAAATAAAACCCTCAAGATATTTTTCACTGAAAGTGGCATCTCAAAAGATGTTTCAAACCATTTTCATTTTAGTCATGTTTCTGTTTTGTCATAAAGCAAATGATTTTTATTTGTTTAAATATGTCTTTATATTATTTAAATTTTTCTTTTTCAAAAAGATTGTTTTGTTTTCTGAACAATAAACATATCTACTGTTGTCCCTGATAATCCCCTGGCCCTGCTTACTTTCATATCCTTCATGCTCTTGTAAGATGCTCTTTGCTTATTCCCAGAATCAATCCCTTTATGTGGAATACTACCTCTAACTCATTTCTTTTTCATTTTCAATCTTGAATAACCAATCATCCACTGCCTCTTGACATCCTCTGCTTTTAAGTACCTTGTATATGATCTTCTCTCCTTTCACCATCTCCAGATTTTTATATCACTTGTCCTGTATCTCATTCTTAACTTAGGCACTGTGCATGTTCTCTCTTTCTTTCTATTTTTGTAATCATTCCAGCTGTGCTTATCTCTCTTTTTTTGCCAGACCCTGCATGTTTATTTTTTTTGCTTTGGTGGATGTCTGGATATGGTCATCCCAGCACCATGCTACCCTATACTGTCATTGATCACCACTTCTTCCATATACTTCAGTTACTATTTGACAGTGGGCATGTCTACACTTCTATTAGCACATAACAATAAACTCTGGTGCATACTGTAGTAGATGTTATTGTTCCAGGGCATGCTATTTGAATGGCAGGGAATGTGCCTCAGAGCATGCTGAGCTGGGTCAGAGCAAACCCAGCTGGAAGGTCACCTGGGGGGTCAGCCTGCCAGCCTGGGGCTGCTCCAGTCCAGCTCAACACTCTGTGGAGGGGCTACTGGGACACAAGGGTGCTCCTGTGTGGGGCTAGCCAGCAGACAGCCCCTACACTGAAGCACCCTCATGTACCAGCTAACCCAGTCATCTACATGTGCACTGCTGTATAGGAAAAAATTCTGCAGCAGGGTAGTACCTGTATTTACAGTTTACTTGTATTTACAAGTACTACCCTGCTGCAGAGCTAGTTTCCTGCAGTCTAATAGGACCACATGTGTAGATGCAAGATATTTACTGTGGAGCTAGTCTACTCGGCAGTAAATGTCTCATGTAGATGCACCTGGTGTCATTCTGTTTTATGTCCTACATGTTTGACTGTAGTTCTGTTTTATAATGGTATATAAGTGTGTAGTTCTTATCTGTGTACCATTATTAGTATGAAGATTTGAGGTGTTACTTGCACCTATTTTCCATTGTTGATGTCAGGGGTTATGCTGTTTGAAGTTAAAGTTTGTATTTGTAAAGGGCAGATGGATCGGATTTTCTGTCTACCAGCCATCTTTTCCAAATTGGAAAGTTTGAAGGCACATAAATATCGTTGATCTCGAGTTATACGAATGTCTCTGAAAGGTCATCCCTTGCTATAAGCTCTGCTGTGGTCTGCCATGAGGTGGCCCTGTGTTTTAGTGCAAAGCTGATAGGTGTAAAAAATAGGAGAGCTTCCAGACAGGAGATACTTCGTGGTTGGTTTTGAGGCTTGTCAATTATTCAAAAGAAACTGCTTCTAAGCACAAGCACCTATAGTTGTGCTGGGTGAAACCTGACACTTACTAGTGCTAAGACATCTGAAAATGGTTTTTGGACCTACCACTGGTATAGAAGAGTGCCTGAATAGTAACAGTGAAGATACTGCCACCAGTGGAGGAAGAGCAGCAGAGACCATGGGGGTGGCAGAGACCCTGGGAATGGTGAAGACATCTTGTGTAGGTAAAGGCAAAGTGGTAGAGACCCTTGGGGTGGTGGAAGAGGAGTAGTGGACACCCCTGGCAGCCAGAATAACTCTCTCTAGCTTTGCGCACTAGCACACTCAGCCTCCGAGTGGCAGCAACTCTGGTGTGGGCCTACCTACTCAGTATTCATTACATTGGCTTGTGTAGGTGATAGAGTCCATGACACAGAGGGACAACCCCTGGCAGTGGGAAGCAAGAGAGCATCTGATGTAGGTGTTGCTACCCAGCACTTAGCATTTTTCTGGTGTAGTTGGTAGAGTCCCCAGACAGCAGCCCTGGGTGAGACAACTGACTAGGCTAGTTGGTAGCTCTCTGGGCTGGTTTGCCATTGACTGTGACTTTGATCCAGGGAAAGCTAAGTGTGACTGTGTTCTGTTTGAGATATAGTTAAAGGTTAATAATGAAGGTATCCTTAAGGTGTATGCTTATTCCCTTTTTCCTTTATAATAAACCCTGTTTTAGTGCAATTTTGGCTTGTGAGTGAGCTAAGTTTGTTCTCATTAGAATACCCAGTTAAAATATAGTTTACCAGGTTAGAATACCTGGTTAAAATATATTTCACTAGGTCTGGATGACCTAAATTGAGAAGTGGTGTGAAACACCCTAAACTTGAACCTTGCCTTTGTTACAGCCATCCAGTGCCTGCAGAAGGGTTATGGCCGTATTTCCTAAGCATATGCTATTCTTTCTTAGTATCTATAACAGTTTTACCTACTTTCTGCAACATTTTTCCCCTGAATTTCAGAATGCTTTCTCTCATCAGGTTTCATAGTCTAATGTCCAACTCTTCTTGTTTTTCACTTCTTGTCATCAACTGGAAAAATGTCTGTAACAGCACTTTAGTGGTGGGTAATCAGTGCTTCTTGTATGACCTTAGTATCTATAACATTTTTCTGTTTCCTTTCCTAAGCATTACATTGATTGGCTGACATTCTGACCACCTTGGTATCAACACCTACACAGTCAAATGGGTTGCTAACTGGCTGGAGGGCCACACCCAGAGAGTGGTGGTGGACGGGTCATTTTTGACCTCGAGGGATGTGGGCAGTAGGGTTCTGCAGAGCTCGGTCCTCGGGCCCGCACTGTTCAACATCTTCCTCAGTGACTTGGACGAGGGGGTAAAAAGAACCCCGTTCAAATTCACAGACAACGCTAAAATGTGAGGGGATGTAGGCACACTAGAAGGGAGGAATAGGCTGCAATCGGATCTAGACAGGTTACAGAGGTGGGTGGATGAGAACAGGATGGGTTTCAACACTGACAAGTGCAAGGTGCTGCACCTGGGGAGGAAAAACCAGTACCATACCTACAGGCTGGGGAACTCCCTTCTCTTCAGTGCAGAGGCAGAAAAGGATCTTGGAATCATTATTGATGCCAAAACGAACATGGGCCAACAGTGTGGGGAACGCGGTCAGGAAGGCCAACCATACTTGTCATGCATCCACAGATGCATCTCGAGCAGGTCCAAGGAGGTGATCCTCCTCCTCTATGCAACACTGGTTGGAGTACTGTGTCCAGTTCTGGGCGCCGCACTTCAAGAGGGATGTGGACAGCATGGAGAGGGTCCAGAGGAGGGCCACTCACATGAACACGGGCAGCAGGGCAGGCCCTATGAGGACAGGCTAAGGGACCTGAACCTGTTCAGCCTCCACAAGAGAAGGCTGAGGGGGGATCTAGTGGCCTGTTACAAACTAGTCAGAGGGGGCCAGCAGGCATTGGGGGAGTTCTTTTTCCCCCGAGAACTACCACGAGTGACTAGAAATAGTGGTCACAAGCTGGCAGAGGGTAGATTTTGGCTAGACATCAGGAGGCACTACTTCACGGTCAGGGTGGCTAGGATCTGGAACCAGCTTCCAAGCAAAGTGGTGCTGGGTCCTACCCTGAGGGTCTTTAAGAGGAGGCTAGACTTTTTCCTGGCATGGCAGGGGGTTGGACTTGATGATCTGCTCAGGTCCCTTCCAACCCTATCAACTACTAAACTGGGAAAACTATGAAACTACTACTGTTCCTCATTTGTCTTGAATGCTTTCTTTGGAAATACTTGTTCCTTACTCCCTGCCATCTCTAAATTTTTACCTTCTACATCTCTCTTACCAACAGACCCATTTCCACCATAAAATTATTTGCTGGTTTCACCAACATGTCATTTTGGATCTACCTCATGATGATTTCCTTTCTTGAGATATGTGCAATCATATCTTCCAGTACTTGCATAAATTCTACCTTCTCTTCATCACTGTATCCTTGTTTATGGTTCATATTATTACCAATCCTTGTTTGTTGTTGTGCGCTTTACTGTCATCAGTCAATTTGATATATGATACATTTTTATTACCTGTTCATGTCATGAACTATTTAGTATCACTTCCACGTTGTATCATTTTCTCCTTGTGCAGTCACTATTGTAGACTATAACTGGCATCCAGTTATTTAGTACTGTAACTTTTCCATTTGATCTTCTGGATGCAGTCATCTTGTACTTTGTGTCATTCCATAGCGTCTGCCAATTCCCATTCTCTTCCTGTGAAACTTCTGACATCCCAAGTGCCTCTTCTGAGCACTCAAAGGGGTGAGATTCTGTTCCAATTGTTGGTATGGAAGTGAACTTAGAAACCTAATTGCAATTTTTCCTATCCTGCTCAAGTCCCTAAAAATGAGTTCATGGAAAAAATTGGGTATTTTTTCCACCTCTTCCCCCTCCTTCTCTTCCTTCTCCTCTTCCTCCTCCTCCACATTGATTTTTTGTAATTCAGTCTTCAAGACAAAATGCTGATGTATTAAAACATAGATGCATTAATGGATTTTCAGGACATGAACAAGGTGGAAAATAGTCACATTTAAATTACTAAGTCCACTTAGATGCTTAATATGTGGAATAGCATGTGGTACTTGGATTCCTTTGCATTAACCTTGACCAATTCATTTCTTTAGCTGCAACTGTCAACTTTACAGTAACTTTTGTTCATTTTTCACTGCAGCTAAGAGATTCTGTTACACATCATCAAGGAATGCTTTAGTCTTATTTTCTTTTACACACTCCAAGATTTAGTTATAAAGTTGGAGTAGTTTTTAGAGCTAGACAGCCACCCTGACACCAGTAATAGTTACTTGCAGTGGACCTAGCCTTTCATTGCCCAAGAGCTGCTTGTACAGGAGCAGGGATTTGTCACACTCCCTCCATTGACTGGGTATATTCAGGGTTCTTGTTAAGCCTGTACATCTTGCATAATGCACAAGGTGGTATCTCCACTGTAAGCCTTCAATTCTTACGGCATAACCAGTGATTCAGACACAGTGGTCAGGTACAAATGAATGGTCAGGTATAGATTAATTTCAGGATTCCATTTAAGTTCCGTTGCAATTCAAATTGGTGCTGGGAGGAACATTAACTCTGTTTTGAGCTTTCCAAGCTCCTTAAGTGAGGTAAGAACATACCAAACAGCTGGTTGCTGCTGATAGCAAGCATTCAATTTAATACAAAATGATGGTAGGGATAGAACCTACCTTTTCTCCAATGGCTAAGTGGCAAAAAACCCCTTGTCCATTGAACCAAAAATTGCCTAATACAAAATGTATAATCAGCAGTCAGACATGTTTAAGTCCTTTAGGCACTATCAGGGATGTATGAGATCCAGATTTACCATTTTTGGGGCAACTGCTCTTGTGACTTGGTTATTGGAAAAAAAGTGAGTAGTGTCCCAGAATCAATAGGAGATGTAAGTACTGTTCTCATTTAAGCATATTGGTTTATGTTTGTTCCCTCTGAGCAATCTGTGCCCTACATAATGTATCTTTCTTGCATTCTTGAGTTAGCTGTCTAAGTGACTTCTGACACTACCCTCTATTTAGTAGTACTGGCTAGCTGAAAGCATCTTTGTGATGAGTGACTAAGGGACATGGATTGCCCTTTGGGAAACTTCTAGGTCTTACTTTTCACAGAGGAATCTTAGGGGACAGATGCTATTTCACCTATTGCCTAAGTGCAATCCTATTTCACATTGTCTGAGTCCCTGAAAAACAGCTAATGCAAAAAATGAGTGTGTCAGCCATCTTCTCACTGTTTGTGTAGCTCAGTCTTAAGGGCAAAATGATGGTTTTACAAAAGTAGATGCATTAATGAATTTTCAGAACTTGAACAGGGAATAGGATAACTTTAGCCATCAAAGTTCATATACATGTCCAACAGGTAGAACACAATCCGGCTCCCAATACCTAACCTGTCAACTAAGATCTCTGTCTTGGGACAAATTGTCTGAATATTAGTTATGGTAACATTAAGTGGAAGGAGCTTAAAGGTCAGTTAAAATTTGGGTCTTAGGCATTTTATGGCCCTCGTCACCAGAGTGTCTTAATGCCTCAGAATCTTTAATGCATTTACCCACCATCAATATAAACTGGGAGCGGGGTAGGGGGTTAGGTTCTGCCATCAGTTTACAGCTTGGAACTAAGGTACAAAGGGTGACTGCAGAACATTTTTGGAACTTGCAGCTCCAGATACTCTGTTCCTGGATGTGTAGCCCTATCCAAAGCAATGACTCCAAGTGATTACATAGTCACTTTGACTGAGAATGAACAGTGGTGGCCATAGCAATTACATGTGCTCCCTATGGCTGTGTAGCAAATTTAAGCACTTGAAAATGGAGTTCTCAAAAACCTGAGACTGCCAGATTAATCTCAACAGAAACAGAATAGATGTGCCCCACTTTTGACCCATATGGCAAGGGCATTAACATGGGTAGCTGGAGGTCCTGGATTACGAGCCTCTTCTTTACTCTGGGAGTTTGAATCAGGCCCTTTTTCATTTTTCATCACTGTATTCAGAGGTCAGGCAAGAACACTCACTTGAGAAGCTGGAGGCCTTGGGTGTATGGTCAAAAGGCCTGCTTCCTAGCACAGAGCTTTCTTTCTTCTTTGGCAGACTCTTACAGTTGAGGATGATTGTCTTCCATGACGTTTTATCTGTGGGTCCAAAGATAACTGATGAGACTGATCCAGGATCAACAGGCTCTGTTCCAAGAAAGAGTCTAGGAACGTGTACTTGAAAAAAAAACTCTGCAGCAGGTTAGAACTTGTATTTGCAAGTACTGACCTGATACAGAATTAGTTTCCTGCAGCCTAATAAGTCTGCATGTGTAGACACAATATGTTTACTGTGGAGGTAAGTAGTGTACTCCATAGTAAATGTTTCATGTAGATGTGCCCACTGTAATCCTGCTTATGTTCTACGTGTTTGCTTGTGATTCTTTTCTATAGTGGTAGCTTATATATTTCTTATCTATATACCCTTATTAGTATGAAGATGTGAGATGTTACTTTGTAACCAGTGATCTCTTGGTGGCATGCAACCCAGTCCAATTTTCAGTTTTACAAAAGTAACCTAAAATCCACATTTTTCCATGATTAAAATGAAACACCACTACACATGCGTGCGTGCGCGCACACACACACACACACACACACACACGTGTGTGTGTATATATATATATATATATATAGAGAGAGAGAGAGAGAGAGAGAGTTTTCTCATTAGTAAACTGCACATTTAGTGTTTTGTGTAGACCCAACCATATAAAATATATATAGTGGTGTTTCATTTTAATTATGTAAAAATGTGGATTTTAGGTTACTTTTTTAAAACTGAAAATTGGGGATTTATTTGTCAGGAAAAACCAGGATTCCTGGTCATCGATGGTTAGGTATTTGTAGACTTAATTTGGGCATCAAAACTCCACTCTGGGTGGGTCTACACAAAAAGCTAACTGTGTAGTAAACTAATTCTACAGCACATTAGCATGTCACAGTGAAAGCTGTGCTATTGCACTAATGTGCAGTAGAATTAGTCTATTGTGCATTAGTGTCACTTAAAAGGCATGCACCAGAACTGCTGTGCTAGTTGCTGTGCATTTAGTTAGTAACTCTATGGGTAGATGTGCCCAGTCTTCTCTTTTCCAGGCTAAACAACCCGAGTCCTTTCAGCCTTTCCTTATAAGTCTTGCTTTCCAGACTTCTAATCATTTTGTTGCTCTTTGCTGCCAACTTGAAAGCATTTAGCTTCTCTAAGTAATTCCTAACCTGTTCTTGTTTTACTTTAGGCTATTTGTCTCCTTCCCTATCTTTGCTGCCAACTGAACTTGTCATCTGGTAGCTGTCCCTATTTGTGAAGACTAAATTAAAATAGACATTAAATACTTCGGCCTTCTCTGCATCATCTGTAACTAGATTGCCTTTTCCATTCTGTAAGGGACCTATGCTTTCTCTGGTCTTCCTCTTACTTTTGACATACTTGTAGAATCTCTTTTTATTGCCTTTTATGTCCCTTGCTAGCTGCATCTCAAATTGTGCCATAGCCTTCCTAATTTTCTCCCTGCATGATAAACTGCATGCACGAGTTGTAAATCTTTTCCTGGAGTTAGAGGTTGAAACCAAGTTTTCCTGGCCCTAAAAAAATAGAGAGACAGAGAAAGACAGTGAATGGAAGGAATGCACCACTGAGAATAGTTAATAACTTAGTGGTTGGAACAGAAGAGGCAGGCTATGTGTAGATTGTTTTCAAATACTTACTGTAACTGATTCAGAGAAGGGCTTGAACCTACATGTCTCATACAAGTGTCCTAGATTACAGCCTAATGGCTATTCTGAGGAAGGTATTTCTCATTTCTTCCTCTTGAAGTGTTCTGCCTTATTATAACTAATTAAATATTTATTGGATGAGTGAGATAGACTGGACTACTTACTGTCTTGCTCTGTAGCCCAGTTTTTAGTGTGTTAACTTGGAATGAGCTAGGTTTCAAGAAGCTTATTAGCTGTTGGGTAGCATTAGGTTTACCTATGCCCTCTAACAAAAATTTAGGTGGCAGACAAATGGTGGTTTGAGCATGTAAGTGGTATCTCAATGTTGCCTAAGTGATTTGCTGAACATTACTGGAAGCCTTTTGCAAAGCAGAAACTTGAACCAGTGGCTTACAAATAAATAGGGTAAAGGAAGGAGGACAAAGAGGCCAACATTTGGCCTCAGTAATTCAACTTCAGAAATAAATTTTAGGATCAGAAGTCAAAAGCTTACAAAGGCATTAATGTTGTAGTGGCAACAGCCTACATAAAAATGCTGATGTAAAAAAAGCCCCACAACTTAATTTTTTTTTCAAAACTGTCATTTTTATGTATATATAAGTGGGATATGCAAAAACATTTTATATACCTTCATCATTAACAAAGGCATTGAGAGATAAGCAATGTTTCTTAGGATAAGAGATACACATGTCATTGTAAATTGAGTGTCTGTATATATGTTCTATACTCCATCAGCAAAGGGTGTTGCCAGAGTTGGAATATCATGTATTTTGCTTGCTGTTTTGCTTAATAGTAAGCGTAAGCAGCTGTTGTTAATATAGTTCCCCTGTGATGTCTCCAAGACAAGGATCCCACAGATACACTAAACTGGCAATAAGGATCTCATGGCATGACCTGTTATGGGGCTTGGCTGTGGATACAAGGGAGCAAGTAAACTGAAAAATTGCGGCCAGAGAAGCTCAGTAATGTTGCACGTTTCTGGTTATAATCAGTAATCTTATTAGTTTTGAGATGGAAATCTAGCTGGTTAATGTAAGAGTCCCAGTAAATGTATTGGACACATCTACTTTTTCAATGTGGGCAAAAGTAGCCATATTAGAGAGCAACAAGATAGGCCAGCATATGGGAGGAGAAGAGCCATGGTCACTGCTTACTTGTAGCCTGGATCATTGAACCTTTTTTTAATTTTATTTTATTTTATTTTTTGTCTGAAACAGTGGAACCATCCTTCTCACTGGTATCCCATTCTCGTTGCCAATTTAGTGTATGTTTGGGTTTCTTGTCCTGCAGAGATCATGCAGGGAAGAACACAGAAACCATTTTAATTAACAACTAACTATACCCTAAACACTAAGCAGAACAGCAAGTAACAGTACTAGATAATGTAGTTTGGGCAGTGCCCTCTGCTGATGGAGTACAAAACATAGATACAGACACTCCATAAACAACACATCTATTACCTCTTTTAAATTTAATATATTACATAAATATTACTTGGTTTCTTAGAGAGGAGAAGAAACAATAGTAACATCTCCTAGAATTGGAAAATGGAACTTTCCACCGATGGACAAGCTATATATATATATAAGCCCTTTCCTGTATTAATGCTGTGTACAGCACTTTCCTGTTCATAGTCAGTCTTTGGTTACAGGGGTCTTTAAGTGATATATATTATATATATACAAGAAATACACAAGCTACCAATATAGAAGAGCAATATAAAATACGTAAGCAAACACGTGTGTGTGTGTGTGTGTGTGTGTGTGTGTGTGTGTAAAACACTTCAGGACCCTTTATATAAATATATATATATGTTTTCTATAGCCAAAAACTAACTATGAACAGGAAAGTAATGTACACAGCATTAATACAGGAAAGAGCTTATAAAAATATTTATTTTTTTTATAACTGCTTAAATAAGATAAACATCTGCTCTTTCTCAAACCAGTTGTAAGCTGTCATCTATACAGTTATCATGAGAGACAGTTAACTCAAAATACATATTTTTTTATCTTCCAGACCTTTTCCTGACCAGACAGAAAAGTCTCTGGAAACTGACAGTACTTTAGTTTATTTTGTAGGAGACTGTGATTCTCATGTAAGGAATTCACTGATGTAGGCTATTAAAAAAACAAACAAAAACCACCCCCCAAACTATTTCTCTCAAATAATGTATCCATAATAAAACATGTTGTATAGAAAAGGAGAGTTTGGCATTTACTTACCTTTCATGGTGACTCCTAAGAAAACCAAATTGTAAAATGATTTTTAATTAATATTCTAACTTTCTTAATATGCTCGTGAAGTGGTTGAAAAAAGTGGCATGTAGAAAAGATGATCAGCTGTTTGTGTGCCTAGAAAAAGGAAAGGTATTGGTAGGTGACCAGAAAATGATGTGCCAGTTGGTTATATTACTGAAAAAGCAGAGTATAAAAACAGTGATAAAAAGTGTATCTGGGAGATTAAGATCTAAATGTTACATTGAATATTAATACATGTTCCCTTGAGTCAAAAGCATGGGTGGCTACTAGAGAAGAATTCTTTCTTTCTTTTCTTTAGAAAGCAGAGTGAAAATA
>NW_017728906.1:100212900-100216179 GCF_001723895.1 Crocodylus porosus
AGCACTCTTTCCTGCTTATGCAGGGGGTCGGACTCGATGATCTATTGAGGTCCCTTCCGACCCTAGCATCTATGAATCTATGAATCTTTTAAATGATTCTTTCTGTATAATGTTTTCAGCTTTAAATGTATGTTTTGTAATCCTTACATGTCCAAACCAACATCTTTATTCCAAATCCATTTGAATTTTGGCATATGGATATTATGGAGCAGGTATCTACAAAAGTATTTGACCTTTGCTAGGTTTTGACCTAAAATGGCAGAAAGCCCACAGAAACACTTGACCATACAAAACTAACATTTTTGGTGGGAAAAAAATGTCAAATGAATGCTAAATTCTGGCACTAGTGAAGGTGAATCTTAGTCCAGGTTCAGCCACAGGCTAGTTTTTTAGCTTAACTGTATTTCAAGTTCAGATCAGAACATTGCTTCCTTTGCCTTTCTCTACAAATGAGATGTTTAAGGCAAGACTAGTTGAGAGACCATAAGAAGTCTAGAGAAACCAATTGTGGTATAAGGAGAGGTAAAGTTTAAGTTTCTCTAGCAGTTGGTGAATGTTTCTTAATCTCATCAGGAAGGAAATGGGGCTTGATATTCAACAGTTCAGATTATACCCTGAGGTAAACCTTTTCTCCGATACCCTTTTGAGTATCTAGACTGTGCTTTATGGTCTTTGAGAGGGAAACAGTGGGGAGGAAGTAGGAAATTTAGGCTGGAGTGTGAAAACAGAATAACATTGTGGAAGTTATTCCAGCCAACTTGTTAGAGTAGTCTCTGTGGTCCAAAATTACTCTGATCAGTGGCGAAAACTAAAATCATTTACATAATAGCATCTGGCCCCAGCATCAGGCCTCGTTTTGTGCAATCATGCACGAAGCACTTCAAAACTGAGCTCTGTACCAGGTGGTAGTTTTGCTTGATTTCCCTAAATCGCTTCTCAGCTTGCATGGGAGAGTTATAATGATTCCATAGTAAAGAGGGCCTCAAAGCCCCTGCAGAGAACGCTACTGGATTTGCCCTTAAATGAATGTATAGGCAATGTACTTAAATCTGACTTTGAGCTAGTAAATCAATTATTTTAGAAACCATATTCATATATCATAATCTTCTCTATAGGTCCTTATTCTGTTACTATTAAGCTAGGGCATATTTATTTTCAGATGATATGGAAAGGTCCTTTTATTTTAATTTGAAAGAAAAATATATAAAAGTGTAAAAGAAACACTAAAACAATTTTCAGATACTGGTAAGAAATACACCAAGCCACCTAATCATTTTCAATCTTTCAGTTGATACGAAGTTTAAAATTCTGAAGAAATATCAAATGAGTTGTTTTAAGTGTCTTGTTAACAAAGGATATATAATATTATATTGCAGGATGTTTGACAAAAATGTTAAAGTAGACTTTGAGAAGTACCTACATATAAATGAAGGCTTAACTATGGAACACTTTTTTCCTTCCTTTTTTTACCTTTTTTATTTTTAGTGAAAACTCTATGAAACTAAATCTTGATTTGGTGTTTTTGAAAGACAGTTATTCAATATTGCTATTCTTTATAATGTCGTAGCACTGAAAGGTGTCTTAATATTTTGCAGAAGGTGAAGCATGTCAGCTTCAACAACAGTCAACTGAATTTTTCAAAATTTCACATAATTTACAAAAAAGATGGACAATATATTTATATTTTCCAAACAGTTCTGCTTAAACTCCAAATTTTAGAAATGACATAGTAGTTGGATATGGGGAACAGTAGATTGGGTATTGGTAGAAGAGATATGATCATTATTTGAATTTTCAACTGAGGTAAGTAAGTATGTATCTTAGGGCTTCATTGGAGTGCCAAGATTTTGTTTAATTTTGTTTTTATATGTAATATGTATATCAAAATAAGAAATATAATAACAATAAGTCATTTTTAGTCACAGAGGAAGCTGATACAAATCCTGTTTTGTTTGTTTGTTTGTCTTCATTGAATTAAATGCTGAATTAAATGCCGCTTGGAACTGTTGCTTACTGATCTCAGAAGAGATTGAGTTTTCAAGATAGCTAGCAGGAATATACAGGGTACCATGCATAAAAGAGACAGTATATAAATGAAGCAGGGAGACACATGTAAGAGAGATGGATGTCAGGGGTATTGGAGCTAGAGTTATTGACAGAAAACAAAGCGGGCAAGAGACAATACAGTTGCAAGAAACAGTTCTTGGGTCTAGCTGTGCTTCACTTTCCACCACCTTTCTGTTCCCTCTGTCCTAAACCTCCAGTGAGGGTTGGTTTATTTAACAGTGTAAATTAGACCAGTCTCTGGCTGATAGCACAGTTACATTAGTTGTTATATTTGGAATTCAAAGTGCTCTAGCCACTCTCAGATGCTTTGTACTCTAGAGTAAGATGAGATAGAGTCAGCAAAGATCTGTGCTGTGTGGGTTGTTCCCTCTACAATAAAAAACCTCAGGGTTATGTAGTGTAAAAAGACCAGAAAGAATTTATGTAAACCACTTATCAATTCTTCAAGATTTAACCACTTTACATTTTAGTGGTGTTAATATGGGGGGGCGGGAAATATAGGTGTTAATGTAATTCTTTCTTTTAAAAGTCTGAGTGAGTAGCTCCAAACAAGTCTGTTCCTTGGATTTTAGTCAGTGGACTCATCCCCTGTGTCCACACTTGGCTAAAGAGCAGATGGACAGGTTACTACTGTTCAGTAGTGCTTTACATTTACAGTTTATAATGTGTCTTAATGTGTCTTATGATGTGTGATGTTATACAGTTTATATATTTCATAAATAAAATCTGTGCATATTGTAATTTGTCTATACGTTAAGGACATCAAAACTTTTTCCTCCTGGCAAACACCAACTAATTTCAGGATTCTGTTTTCTCTCATTTTCCAGTCAGTCCCAGAATGATAATCTTTCTACTTTAATCTGAACTCAGAAGGTAATTCTGGTAACACGTAAATGAAACAATTACTTAAATGAGAAACTTTTAATGAAATTAAGTGGAATTTACAAAGGATCAGGATTTATATGTGTGTGTGCTACGTAATTTAGGTAGCCAGATATTATGATGATGAAAGCTATGAAAAAATGTACATGCACATCTGAAAATATATATTTTGGTTCAAATAAATATCCATGTTCATAGGCAGACAAGGTTATTTGGATGAATGTGATATCCTTTATTAGACCATCTGAAGTTGAAAAAAATGTTCTTTGCAAGCATTCAGCCACAGGTGCCCTTGTTCAGGCACAGGGAGACTGCTGGTGTTTGTCTTCT
>NW_017728906.1:100216279-100235094 GCF_001723895.1 Crocodylus porosus
TGTGCTTCACTTTCCACCACCTTTCTGTTCCCTCTGTCCTAAACCTCCAGTGAGGGTTGGTTTATTTAACAGTGTAAATTAGACCAGTCTCTGGCTGATAGCACAGTTACATTAGTTGTTATATTTGGAATTCAAAGTGCTCTAGCCACTCTCAGATGCTTTGTACTCTAGAGTAAGATGAGATAGAGTCAGCAAAGATCTGTGCTGTGTGGGTTGTTCCCTCTACAATAAAAAACCTCAGGGTTATGTAGTGTAAAAAGACCAGAAAGAATTTATGTAAACCACTTATCAATTCTTCAAGATTTAACCACTTTACATTTTAGTGGTGTTAATATGGGGGGGCGGGAAATATAGGTGTTAATGTAATTCTTTCTTTTAAAAGTCTGAGTGAGTAGCTCCAAACAAGTCTGTTCCTTGGATTTTAGTCAGTGGACTCATCCCCTGTGTCCACACTTGGCTAAAGAGCAGATGGACAGGTTACTACTGTTCAGTAGTGCTTTACATTTACAGTTTATAATGTGTCTTAATGTGTCTTATGATGTGTGATGTTATACAGTTTATATATTTCATAAATAAAATCTGTGCATATTGTAATTTGTCTATACGTTAAGGACATCAAAACTTTTTCCTCCTGGCAAACACCAACTAATTTCAGGATTCTGTTTTCTCTCATTTTCCAGTCAGTCCCAGAATGATAATCTTTCTACTTTAATCTGAACTCAGAAGGTAATTCTGGTAACACGTAAATGAAACAATTACTTAAATGAGAAACTTTTAATGAAATTAAGTGGAATTTACAAAGGATCAGGATTTATATGTGTGTGTGCTACGTAATTTAGGTAGCCAGATATTATGATGATGAAAGCTATGAAAAAATGTACATGCACATCTGAAAATATATATTTTGGTTCAAATAAATATCCATGTTCATAGGCAGACAAGGTTATTTGGATGAATGTGATATCCTTTATTAGACCATCTGAAGTTGAAAAAAATGTTCTTTGCAAGCATTCAGCCACAGGTGCCCTTGTTCAGGCACAGGGAGACTGCTGGTGTTTGTCTTCTTTCTAGGGTTGAGTTGAAGCTTAAGCCAATAGGCAAAATGCAGGTCTATGAAAATGCAAGTGCCCGAACTAGGTGGTTACTGTTAAATTTTATTTGGAGTTTGGTCATGGAGAGAGCATTGTTCAAAGGACAAATGAAATAAAGTTCAAGGGTGGAAAGTAATGGAGGGTGGAAGAGAAACATATATGATCCATTAAGAACTAAAGGTCTATCAGCTTGAAACACATGCACAACCTTTGAGAACCATATCTTAGTAGAAGGACTGTATCATGAACTACTTGGTATTCTCTTTATGATCACTTGGCCCATGGCACCTTTAAATTACAAGAATTATCTACATGGAAAAAAGAAATGTTACTGACCATAAACAAGGTAAGCCAGCATGTTGTATTTAGTCAACTCTCAACACAACACCAGCTCTTTCTGACTCAAACCTGAAAATCTTCTGTCTGAGTAAATACAAGAAATTAGTATTAATGCTTAAGTTGATCATGAATTTGAACTTGAAACCTTTTTTGAAACTACATTAATAAAATAAAGACTTATTCTGTACATTGTTAGTTTTTTTACTGGCAAGTGAAAAATATTTGTAGTAGACTTTATTTGTGTTTTCCAACTTTTTTTCAGGCAACCTGAACATTAAAATGTTAACTGTAGTTCCTAAAAAAACTTCCAGCCTCATGGTGAAGCACAAACTCTGTAAACTTTTCCATATGGAGTACATTTTATGCATATATTTAATGTAATTACACACCCACACACAAATGCAGAACATAAACAAATGTAACATCTGTATTGGGGGGAAAATAGCTGTAATGTTATCCCCTAAATTTTAAGATCACCATCTTTTCATTATAAACTGTTTTTAAAATTATGGCTACTTAAAATAGTTTTAGAAAAAATATACTTAAAAATCCATTCTTTGCAAACCCAAACATCCACATGAATTTAGTAGCTGTTAGGAAGCATTAAAACGAAATTGATGTACATCACATAAATAATAATATATATATGGCAGGAGGTGTGATTGTGTGGATCACAAATTAGATCCCATAAAGCCTTGTTGCCATACTCCCTCTGCACCACCAAGAACCAAGCTTCTGCAGCTGGAAGCCTAGGTCAGCTGACAGGACTCTTAGCTCTGGGTCCCCACCGCTGGGAGACCACAGCTGGTAAGATCTCCCAACCACAGAAGTTCATGGAGCTCCTGCACCCAGGAGCCCTGTCAGTTAGAAGCTCTGATCAGCTGATGGGGCTCCCAGACATAAGGGCCTATGGGCTTGGCTAAGTACAGCCAATCAAAAACCCTGTGGCTGAACTGATTCAGTGTTTGCAGGTTAGTCTAAGCTGGAGAGGTTAAACTGAGAAACAACTGGACAGCATACACTTTTGATTCAGGAAATGGATCTACATGCCTGCAGTGGCCCAGGGCAGAAGCTATGGGGCACTAGAGCATAGCTCTCTGGCATATAGACAGCATGTGCTGTGTATTCACTTCCTCTTCCTGCTGGCCCCAAGGTCTCTAGGATTTGCAGTCCCATACAATAGCAACAAAACTCTGCAGAGTTGCTCATCACTTCCTTTTTCTGCCTCCAGGTGCCTCTTGGATTTGTAGTCCAGTCACAGCCAGCAGTAAGTTCTTAGCGGGGCACAGCAGGGCAAGAGAGCTCTGTACTCAGAGGAAGGGAAGTTTAACTCCTCTCCCTGGCCCCAGACCCCAGCCAGGGTTTGCCTGGGGGATTGTCCCTTCCTCCCCCCACCAACCCTTTTTTGATGAAACAGATAGCACAGCACAGCCCAGGCTGGAAAGCATGTGGGGATGCGGGGGAAGGGGGCTGTGATTTAACTTGAACAAAGAAGGGGTCTAGAACAGAAGTTTCATAAACCAGTTTGTCCCAAATCAATCAAGCCTGATAATATATTCAACTAGGTTCTCAAATTAGTTTTGCTTCTGTCCCTAGCCCTTAAGTTCAATTAATGGCCTGATAGAAAACAGCTACCAAATCATATCACATATTTTGTGAAGCGACTTCGTACCTTATTCATGTTTTTATCACATCACTAATTGATTGAATGTGTGAGGCCACTTAATGCATGATTAGCTGGTTATCACCCCTTAAATGTAATGTGTGGATGGGGCCACAGTCATGTTGAATAACCTGAATAGGATACACATGCAGAAAATGGAAGTTCCTTTCCTTTCAACTGTTTTTAAGTTTACCTAACAGGAGAATCAGGCTGAGGCAGAATGATACTGTAACAGTCGGGATGAACCTATAGGCAGAAAGTTTACTAAAGGATAAAATTAGATCCAGCTTGGTAACACGAATTAGTCTCTGGTTATCTTCTCTTTAGGACTAAGGACAGCAGATACATATAAACCAGTTTAAGTGGTGAGAAACCAATTTAAACCTGTAACAGAAAAAAAGTTCAGTACACTTAAACCACTTTCAAAATGGCTAAAACTGGTTTAAAATAAACCTGGTCGGATACAGTATCAGACTTAACTGATTTAGGTCAAACCGGTTTATGGAACATCTGTCCCTTATCCCCACAAGATTTACAGAGTAGGACTAATGCCTGCAAGGTTCCAGATATCAGTGACAAAAGCATAATTCTCTGATTTTTTTCCCCCCAAAATTGCTTTTATGTTGAGAAATATAAAGTAAAATTCCTTCCTGGTGTAGTACGCATGGTGAAAGTAAGGCAGCATCATCAAGCATAGTATTTGTTATGCTTTTAAGATCAGAGATTCCAGGAATGTTAGCACAGACTAAGATCAGAGCCAAGTAAACTTAATTTTCAATTTCTCAGCAATACACCCCTGTGAAAGGTAAGAAAAGTAAACTATAGTTGGTTCTATCTGTCTACTTCTGCATATTAGGCCTTTAAAATGCTCATTATTTTGGAGACATAGCTATCTAGGCAATTAAAATTAAATGCTATATAATCAAGAAAAAAATGATACCTGCTAACCATAAAGAATGTAATTAGCATTCTTGAATGTTTCAAATGAGATTTTCCCCCAAACTACAGTAATCTCTGCAATCCATTGAAAAATAATAACCAATAAAAGCAGTACTGTTACTTGACCAAGCAGTACTGTTACTTGACCGCGTATTTAATTCCACCCTCCTCATGTCCCCCACAAAATAGTGCTTTTGCAGTGATGTCAGACCATAGAAAAGGACTGATAAATGCCAATGAATCTCTACTCACCTGTAAGGAAACAAAATACTCCTTTTCTGTTTTTCTATGACTATAGCAAAATTTACATATTAGATATGTTCCTCAATAATGTTAATTTGGAGAAAAATACTACAGAAAAAGGAAGAAAGAAAAGAAAACACTCACCAATACAGAACTAATAAATATTGGTATTTCACGTGTTCCTTTCTTGCACTGTGTTGACTATATTTTCTAAACTGTGATAATCTGACTGTTCTTAAAACACGCATTCCATTTTTTTTCCTGAATGACCTCTGACATCTTTCTTTGAATGTTTGTGAGATTTCCTAGTGTTAACAGCAAGAAATAAGTCATGAAGAATTCCACAATGGCTAGCATCAACAGCTGAGTAAAATAATGCCAGAAGGCTTATCTTAAGGTCCAATCTGTTCAGAGAAGACACAGTAAACTTGTGTTGCCAATTTACATACCTTTGCTTTGCTGTAAGCCAAAGAACTGTGTCTGGTGGGAGGCTGCATCATATGCATATTTTTCTCGATGGTAGAGAGATTTAAACAAGAAAAGAAAAAAAAAAAAGGGTACGGGAAGTGCAGGAGAGAAAAGGAGGAACCAAGACTGAGAATAGAGAGGAGAAAAGATCTTTACACAAGACAGTTGATGAAAAGCCCACAGTTTAACCTGACCTTTTGATAGAGTGGCAAAGGCTGGAATCTGTCTGAATGCTAAGACAGATATAAGGCGTGCCTGCCTTTGTTGTTGTGTTTGTTTTGTTGAAGCAGTTTAGGAAGTACCTAATATAAATGGTGAGAGAATGATATACGAAAGCTAGCTGCCAACTACGCCAAAGAGCAAGGTGCTCTTGTGTATTTTTTCAAATAGAATATAGGTGAATCATACTGCTTTAATAGTTGTCTCAACTTGTGCTTGACCTCTGCAGAATAGGATGATGAACTTTTTTCTCTCTGGCAAACTATTTCATTGTAATTATAATTTAAAAAGAGGAAATTAAATGAATGAAAACAGAAAACTGCATTCACTACATTCAATACAATTTTTGCAGTCATCTTAGTTGGTGATACTTTTAATACAAATGAAGAAATATTGAACTGATACTCTTTGAAAGATGGAAGTTCTTTTATGGGAATAAGACAAATCTATAAGAGTTTGTCATCCAGATTAGAGGGTGGCATTTTATCATTTACTCATATAAGTAAACAGAGAGACTTAAATAATAACCTAATTAATTAGTTAGTTAATGAATGTATTTCTATATGGTGATATTTCCTCCCCCGCTTACATAGTGCTCACCAAGTCTCAGTGCCCTACTGATGTACCAAATTAAATGCTAAATAGCCTGATCATAATCAGTCATAATCAGGTCAACTGGGCTTTTTCACTAGATTGTTATGCCTTCTACATTCTTCTGAGACTTGTGTGGATACACTGCTATGAATTTCACCCAGTGAATAAGTCATTAACTGCTCTTTCGTAATCTATTCTTGGTTGCATCCTGATTCACGGTTTTCCTATAGTGAAATATATATGTTACTGTTACCTTCACGTGTCCACAGAAAACCATTACAAATATAATTTATAAAAATAAATAATTAAAATTCTTCCACTCATCAAGTAGTAATGCTGTCTAATTTGACTGGGTGAGTAATGTCAACCTCCTCACGTGCAGTTTTGCATTAAAGGTGTCCTCTGGTACTCAGGATCCTTTCCTGTGCATTTCCCTTGTCTATATTGTTCATAGAGCTCATTTAGTGAGCTTAGCCTAGGGAAAGGAAAGTAGAATCGCCTCTTACCCCATATACCACTGACTAATTCAGGGAAAACAGGCTCCTGCACACTCTCCTTAGCCCCAGGCATTTACATATTCCTGGGCATACAGCAGTTTTTCTTCTGAAAGGTACTCTGAGAGGTAGTGTGGTCATCAAAACTGGTTTTCCAGGCTTGCTGGAAGGCCTGAATCTCAGTGGGCAAGATCAGTAAAGTATCCATGTTTTTTGTGTTCATTACAGAACCCTGGAGACTTGGAAAATGGAATATTAAGCAGGATACATAATATTCATTACCAAAATACACTGATGTTTTATATCACTGGGCACAGCTACATGAGACTCCAACTGTGTTGTAGGTGAATAATACTGCACAGTAGCGTATCACTGCACCAATGGTGCTAATATGCTACTGCACAGTATTATTAGGCTACTGCACAGTAGCATCACTAAAAAGGTATTCACTAGTGCTACTGAGCAGTAACTCTGACTATACGAATGCTAAATAAATGCACAGTAACCACTGCACATTAGCATCTCATGTAGACATGCCCACTAAATACTGTTTACTTATCACTGATATTTATCCCTGGTAAGGGCTTCAATGAATAATCATCTATGTTAAGTTAAAACACAGAAATCAGGAGCAACTGTAGAACTATGCTAACCTGGGAATCAAGGGGAAGACTTGATCCTTTGCATAGTGAGATCCCACTTGTCTATATCCTCTTTTTCCCCTCCCAAAGAATAGGTGGCCAGCAAGCCTCATCACTGGATTTAATTCCGAATTCAGCCTCAGGAGCATGGCTGTGAAAACCAACCCTTACTCCTGAGAGAAGCCATTTATAGGATATCAGCAGTAACATAATTAGGGTGGGGTGACCGCAGCAGTTGCCACAACTTGGGAGGGGGCAGAAAAAAACAGCTGCTGGAGAACATACACAATCACAATTGTTATTGCACAGTGTGGCAGCAACCACAAACTGCACTGTATAAGGCAGTTTAGTAGCCCTCGGTGCCTAGCCATGTTCTTAGACCTCTGGGCTGCTTGCAGACATTAAAAAATGAAAAGAAAGAAGGAAAGAAAGAAAGAAACACTTTTCTGGAAGCAGCAGCATATTACTTCAACCTGGCTCTACAGTATCTGTATAGATCAGGTGCTTCAGCTGGGCTTTTTGGCACATTCAGCTAAAGCTGATGCAATCAAATATTAGATAAAAGTGCCAAAAAAGCCCCACTAAAGCTCCCCACCTATACAGCTGTTGGTTCAACTGGATCCAACTAATGTGCTGCTTTTTCTGAGCATGTCCTAGGCTCAGGGCAGGAGCATGCAGAGTTTAAAGTAAAGCACCACATTTTTTTTAACATCTGCAAGCAGCCCTGGGTGTCCTTCAGTCTTTAAAGTCAATACATTCTAAGGATTATCGCTTTAAATGCATGTATATACCTTCATCTTCATTCTCTCATACATCCTTACCAGCACTTGGAAGTTCAGTACAATCAGTTTTGGGGCTTTTAGTGAAGAGTTTGAATTATAAGAGCAAGATGTGATTCAGTTTTAGGGAGTATTTTAAGTCCTTTTCTTTTCTCAGTAATAAGCTTCTGTAGCATGGCCTTTACTGTTTTTTCAGCTCTGTCACATGTGGTTCCTTTTTGAGTTGCTTATACTCTGTTCCTAGAAAGTTCTTGTAGGGTAATGTGAAATGTACCACTCATTCTAGAGGTAATTGTGTCAACTCTAGGCAAATAAAATGTGAATGAGAAATTTATTGTGAATCCTGAAAATACCTGTAGAAGTAACCCCACAAACAGCATTAGTGTAGTAAAAACTACTCACCAATCTATTACATATTCTCAGTTTTCAGGACATAATACTTGTTTTTTTCCTTGTTTTCGTAATCCTATAAGTAACTGAATATTTAAACATTTATTTTTCGAAGACCATAAATTAAATAAAATTTCCGCACATAACCAACAATGGGATTTACCCTAAATTATAGTAGTAAAACTCTGCTAAAATGGAAAATTAGGTAATTTTATAAAATTAGATAATTTTATACAGGTCAGTTGTTTACTTTCATCCCCTGCCTCCACCACACTAATAAACAAATACAAAACCTACTCACTTTCATTTGTGAGCTACAGTTTGAACTGTGAAGCGTCATGCCATCACTTCTTTCATTTTTATGAATCTGTGTATGTCAGGTATCCAACAATCTAATTCCCTTTTAAGTACTTATTGTATAAATGACTATACAGCCTGAAAGAAGAATTATTCTCTATAGTCTTTAGAAGCACTTCCAGCAGCTTGTCTCTGGAGTCAAATAGAGCTGTCTTCATCATTTTTACATATAGACTTCCTCGAACACTAAAAAGAATGATAATCACCTAATTATAAATTCACTGTTAATATAGCCTTAGAGCTGAGAACATTTCACTCCAGTAGTTAATTTAGTCTGTGGTAAATTCTCACTGTTATTTAATGTCATTTATCACCTGCTGTTTTGTCTTACTGTGAACATCCTGCCTGCCCTGTACTGTCTACAGTACATGGACCTTCTGTGACTTTAATGTACTCAGAACAAAGGCTCCAAAGTGCTTCTATCGGGAGGATTTTGGCAACTTGCCTTCGATATATTCAAGCCATTTTGCTGCCTGTCACTCAGCGCTTTACAAATTGAACTCTGAGGAGAGGTAAAAAGGGTCTATGAGGCATTTTTTTTCTGGGAAGAATATGCTAATAAAGCGCCATCAGCAGGAAGCAGGTTGTGTCTGAAAGAGTTTTGTCAACTCTGAATTAATTTTGTGTGTTAAGAAACACGGGGGTGCTTCTAGAGCCAGTCTGTGGTAATTAATCCTTCCTGTTTCTGGAAGAACAGAACTGTAATAAATGCAGCCCAGATTTAACAGATGTGTGCACACAATGTCTGCTTTATGAGAAGTAAAACAAAATGATGGGTACAGAACAAAAAATGTTGATTTTAAAAATTAAAACAGTATGGAAAGTACTAAGCGTGGAATTCCCAGTGTTTATGCAAATACTGTATTCCTTTAAATGTTAGCAGACAGGATGGTTTTGGAAACATCTGTCAATATGGGTGGATGCTGTGAAGAGATTGAAAAGGACAGATGTTACTTGTGCTTGTTAAGAAAAACCCAAATTAAAAAAAATCACATAGATACATGAGATATGGGCCACAATGTGCATAAACTGGGTGGTGATGTGAATCAGCCTAATGAGACAGATAGTGACAGTGAACAAGGATAAGATTCTTCATATTTACTTTTAAAAAATGTGGTCTAAATCAGTAAAATATAACTTGTAATTCCAAGTTTCTGTTATGTTCCCAAGTTATGAATTGAATGTATTTTTATTTCATAAGATTTGAAGTATTGTAGAAAGTTTACATCATCTCTCACTAAAATGCTTTCTTGTTTTAAGTGCCTCATCATTTTTGTTTTGTTTTTTCAGTAATAGTATTTCTTTTTACTGACATTAATGATTAACCTGTCATTGATTTCATTGGGACAAGAATTTTCCCCATTGGATCCTAAGAGCAATGTAATCTTTGAATCACCTTAAAAACTGTCAGCCATTCCACTGAATTCCATGTTCATAACATATGCAAGAATTTCTTTTAGTATTAGTCATAGTTTATTTACAGCTTTTGTAAAAATGACACTAAAATCATATATCATGTAAAACAAAAATTATATAAATTATGTTTAGTGGTAAAAATATATAATGAGATTTCACATTCTACAAATTTAAATAAAATTAAAACAGGGCATAATATATGTTCATGCAAAATAGATTAAGTGAAAAATATACGATAGTAGACGAAAAGAATAGAAACAGAAAAAATAATTGATTTTGGCCCTTATTTGGCAAATACACTTAGAAAGTATAGGACAAACAGTAGGTAGAGAAGCACAAAACAGAATGCTCTTCATTAGCCCCATTTGTATAGTCTTTTACCAGTGAAGATATCTAGTTTTATCCAATTTCTTTAAAAAATGAGCAGGACCACAAATAGGCTACAAAGAAATGTTTAATTCTAGCAGTGGAAAATTTCTATCATTAGAAATTATTACAGGAGAGGAAGCAATGTAACTATACCATTGAGTCTTCAAATGCCTCCTCTCCCTTGCATTTTACACCTTCCTGAGAAGGGTGCTACCAATCTGAGCAAAATGTGGGCAGTTCCCTGGGGACTGGAGCTGTGGGGAACTGAACTCCCAGTAGCCAGAAGCCAAACACAGACAGCACTACAGCATACCCCTGCCTCTGGTGTGAGAAGCAAGTGGGGAATAGCTGGCAACTGCTCCACCCTTCTTTTCCTCCTGTACAGGAGGTGGGGTGGCCCTAGTCTCTCAAAGATATGGGACCCTGTAAGTGTGTTGGGGGTTGTTCCCCCATCTTCACTACTGCAGTAATGCAGAAGCTGGGAGAAAGTGGGTAAATGGTCAGTCTCCAAGGATAAATTATTTTGGGAGAGACTTTCCCCGCCCCTCATTGTACTCAGGTTTTTTTTTTCTCACAGAGGGGCCAATTTTGTTCTGAAAGGACAACGTTAGAACGTGTGCACTTTTTTTTTTGCTGGGAGAACATTAGTTTTTCCAGTAGAAACTGAGCATCTGTAAATGGCCAAACTGACTGTGTGAAGACTTAAACAATTTTTTTTTTTTAATCTGCTTGACTGGAAGAAGCAGCACGTTACTTCAATCTAGCTCTGCAGCAAGGACTTTTTTATGCTTTTATCTAAAGCTGAGTCATAGATTCATAGATTATAAGGGGATGAAAGAGACCTCACAAAAATCTTTGGCTCCAGCCCCCCTGCACTAGGCAGGAAAGACAACTGGGGTGAGGTGATCATCCAGTCTCTTCTTGAAGATTTCCAGGGTAGGTGATTGCATCACCTCTGGAGGGAGTTTATTCCACAGTCTGGACACCCTGACTATGAAGAAGTTTCTCCTAGTGTTAAGCCTGAAATGGTTTTCCAGGAGTTTATGGCCATTAATCCTTGATTTCCCCAAGGGAGCCCTTGTCAACAGTTGTTCACCAAGCTCTAGATGTATTCCCTTGATATAGCGGTAAGCTGCTACCAAGTCCCCTCTCAACCTTCTCTTTTTTAGGCTGAAGAGATGCAAGTCCCTCAGCCTCTCCTCATATAGCTTGCGTTATAAGTCTCTGATCATATGGGTGGTTCTTCTCTGGACTCTCTCAAGCTTTTCCACATCCTTGTTGAAGTGCAGTGCCTGGGACTGGATGCTGGACTCCAGCTGTGTTCTCACCAATACTGAGTAAAGCAGAAGAATCACTTCCTGGGTTTTGCTTGAGATGCATTGGCTGATACATGCCAGAGTACAGGTAACCCTCACCATTCACAGGGGATAAATTTCTGTGATCCCTTCCAATGGCGAAATCTGCAAATAAACGCAATTCATGAACACAGTGCCTCCAGTGGCTGGGGGAGGGCACAGCTCCGGTGGTGACAGTGGGAGCATGGTGACGGTGGCAGGAATGTGGTGGCTGAGGTGGGAGCACAGTGGCAGCAAGCGTGGAGCTCCCGAGGAGCTCTGGTGACTGTTTAAAGTGTATTTAAATTCCAGTTCAGTATTCATGAATATTTGAAACCACAAATGCTAAACCCATGAATATCGAGGGTTTCCTGTATTGTTTGTCCAGCTGGCTACAGGATTGCACTGACAGCTCATGTTCATACTTTGGTTTATTATTACCCCTAGGTCTCTTTCAGTCATATTATTATCCACAGGTCTCTTTCAGTGCCCCCCGAGCACCACCAGGAGTGACTAGAAATAACGGTCACAAGCTGGCAGAAGGTAAATTCAGACTAGACATCAGGAGATGCTACTTCACTGTCAGGGTGGATAGTATCTGGAACCAACTTCCAAGCAAAGTGGTGCTGGCTCCTACTTTGGGGGTCTTTAAGACAAGGCTGGACAAACACCTTGCTGGGGTTGTTTGACCCCAGTATTCCTTCCTGCCATGGCAGGGGGTCGGGCTTGATCAGGTCCTTTCTAACCCTACAAACTACGAAACTGTGAAACAGTGCTAGTCAGCTTGGCACCAATGAGCCTGTAAGTGTGTTGGGGTTGTTCATCCCCAGATGGAGCACTTTGCATTTCTCAGTGTTGAACTTCATCTAATTCTGATCCACCCAACTTGCCAGCCTGTCTAGGTCTGCCTGTATCTGCAGCCTATTTTCAAGCATGACACACTCCCTCATAACTTGACGTCATCCGCGTACTTGGCCAGTGAGCTCTTTACTCCCACATCCAAATAATTTATAAAGATGTTGAAAAGCACTGGACCAAGCACGGACCCCTGAGGGATGCTGCAATCCTCTACTTTTCCTGTGAGAACATCATGGGATACCAGATCAAAGGGCTTTTGATCAGCTATTAGATGGAAGCACCAGCAAAGCACGCCCAAATCACCTGATCTATGCCAATGCTGCAGAGCCAGGATGAAGTAACTCTCTGCTTCTTCCAGTAAAGTGCTGTCTCTTCTAGGCATGTGCTGGGCTCAGTGCAGGAATGCACCAGGTTTAAGGTAAAGCACTATTTTTTGGCACTAAATTTTGACAAATTTTTTAATTGTTTATCTCATTCTTTCCACAAGAATATTGTATGTGTGTGTGTATTTATGTATATATATGTCTTTCCATTCCTTGGTGGAGGATGCAATATGAAATGTTGAAATCATACTTACATTATAGGAGAAGCAAAGCATCTCACTATCATAAAAAATGATACTCAATCCTAATACACTCTACTGTCTCAGGTACTACTGTCTGGTAACAATTGACAAAGGCCAACTTTATGTTACTAATACACTTGAATAACATGTTTTTAAAAAAATTCAGTAACTCACATATATTGAATTTCAGAAATGATATATATTTTATACTAAAATCTGCCATATAATTATTTATATTTAAAGAAAGAACTAGAAAGATAAGAAAAATTAAAGATCTTGAAATGTGGTTTTAAGTATAACTTATGTTGTATCACATAAAGTAAAGCTTTTTTCTGCTAACACCACTCCTTATTTAATAAAGTCATAGTCACAGTCCTGCTTAGAATTTTGTCTTGCAAGCAAGACAATACTTCAAAGTTTTGCATATTTAGTAATTTAGAAGGATTAAGAAAATATGTAAAGAAATTAAACCTCCAAAACATATATAATTCCGAGTATGTCACTAATATCCAAAATTCATGGATTTCTAAATGATATTCAGGATTTTCATTTAGAATATTATGTTTTGCATGTAGCTTGTTTTCACAATTCTTCATGATATTAATATCTTAATTTTACCTAACTCACCACTGCTGTTTTCCATCTACTGAACAATGAAAAGTCATTGCAAGATAAATATACAGAAGCTGAACAGATTAAATCATTTTGATTTGAGACATGAAATAAAATCACAATTCTAGGTAGTTCTGAGAACTTAAGATAGCAGGACATTAAAAGTTTTGCATATCCACTGTAACTTATTTTTCTTGGTCAATATTTTAAACATTATTTATCTTACACATAATTGGACATGATGTTTCCAATCCTCAGATAGTATTCTGGACTTCTAAGACCTATCAATGAACCATAGTAGTAATCATCCTCAAACTGAGGTATTGCTGGCAACAATACATTAGTATAGTTCCAGTGATATCGTCAGAGCTCTGAGGATTTGCATACGAATCCTCCTGTCAGCTCATGATACCTGCTGCATTCTATAAGCAGCAAGTGGTAGTTAGTCGTGTTAACCTGACGTCCAGCAGAAGTAGAGATGTACTTTTTAGATTTACTGAATCACAGATGAATAAGCTTTCATGAGCGAACACTCTTCATTTGATGAAGTGAGCTCTTGCTCATGACGACTTATGCATCTCTGACTCACTTAGTTTATAAGGTGCATCTCTGCACTGCCTGCCACATTCCATAACTCACGTTTTGGGTAGGAGTTGGTTATTTGGTTATTATTCCAGTGACATGCACGAACTGATGCAAACATATCTTGAGATCTATGGGAGGAAATAAGTGACTATGTTTTTTTCTCTCAGCTTTTTCTTAGAGGTGGTAATTAGATTTGAGAAGAGGCAATTTTCTCTTGTGTGAAGTGTCAGCCCCCAAAACCTAATGAAATTTAAAATGCTTCTAAGGGGCTGTGAGGTACATTGTTGATAAGACCATTCTGAAACTAGTTTGGGAGAGCTTAAGATTTTATCCTTTACCTCCAACTGCCTACAATAATCCTTAGATGCCCATTTTCCAACTTCATCCTTGCAGGTCACTATGATTGACTTGTGACAGATAATGCCAGAGGGAAGGAAGATTGATTATAGAACTTGTGGTAAAAAGTCTTTCTGAAACTGAGCATTTGTGTCATGATTTTTTTTTTTTTTTTGGAAAAGAAACAGTGTTCTATAGCGTTGTGGGAAGCATACAGATATTCTTCATTTTCACTGTTACAACTGGTGAGTCAGAATGTACTGGTTTATTCAAAGCTATCATTAATACAAGGTATCTTCCACTCAATTAGTACTATGAGTTTCTTATTGTAAGGAACTTCCTGGTTTCTTCACACACAAATTCATTTGGATTCAAATTGTCTGTACTGAATGAGGTAAAACAGTGGAGGTAACAAACACTAGGTCCTCCTGCTTGAGATGCAATTAGTGATATTTCAAGGGATTTTGGAAGTGTTGGCAAAACTCTATATAACAGTTTGGATCATGGTTCTTCTAGGATTTTGAAGGCATTTGGAAAAAATCTTGGTAGAGACTCATTGTTCATTTAGAAGAGATTCAATTGCTCTTGACCCGAGTAAGTTGCTGGTCCTCTGTTTCAGATTAAAAGGTTGGAAAAAGCGGTATGTATACAACTTGTCCTATCTTTGTGCATGGACTTCTTTGGTCTGTCTCAACTGCTATTTTGATATCTGTGGCACAGAAACTGCATTGTCATGTTGTTTCATTATTTTCTTTTGGAAATTGAGAAAGGCCAGCTATTCATGTAGGTGCTATTAAATCTACTGGATCACAAAATTGTGCTAATATGCCCTGTTGTCAGTGACAGGAATGGATAGGACTACCTCTAGGGACTGCTACATTTTTTCTTATACAAATCCCAGAAGAGTATTTTCCTTTAAATTTCTTTTCTTACAAGTTCTACTATATGCGGTGTAAAACTTTGTTAGTATAATCCATAAATGTGTCACCTTTAGATTGGGCTGTACTATACATGTATCTGAGAGCTGTATGTAAGGTGGTAATCTTTGTTAAGAAGAAGAATCTCATTCTAAGTATGTAACACTAGTTTTTTTATGAGTTACGTTGGTTGTTTGTTGCCTTCTGGGCATACTTTATGGTAGAGTTTTGATACAAAAGGATTCTAAATGGCTTAGAAACCTCTATTCTTGAAACTGTTCCTGGTTGAGCTGGAAGTAACAAAGTTGATTTTTTGGGAGCCATTAGAAAGGGAGAGTTGGTTAAGGAGCTGTCTGTGAGGGCCCCTTTACTTAGGAGATATGAAGAGGCATGCAGGGACATCTGAAATAATGGGGAGCAGTACACTAAGATCTTTGAGGGATGGGCTTCGCTTGCACTAGACTTTTGTCATTTGAGGGATCTCAGTGTGCAAGAGTGGAAGTAATAACATTGCTGCTGATTTGGTACCTGGATGATTTGTGTATAATATGTTTAACTGAGGACAGGCATACCTGGAGCACAGAGTATTTGCTCTTTTATTTGTGTTTCTTTAAATCTTAATAAGTAAATGTGCCATTAAAATAGATCATACACATTGTTTGTAATAAAAAAAAAGGTCACTCCCTTTGAAATGGCTTGCACCAAGCAATTACTGAAACACTGCAAACTTGCCACATCTGCTATTCATGCTAATAAACTATGCCATATGAGCTACCACTAAGTGTTTAAAGCAGCAGACAAGGTGGCCACCTCAAATTATTGACAAAAGAAATAACAATATTGTTATTAAAAGCACACAGTGCATCAGATAATAAATCTAAAAGATTTAGTAACACTGTCAAACATTCATTATTCCAGACTGCTGCTTAGGAATGTTCTCAGATCCCAACCTGACACTGCTTTGAGTAACATCCTTGGGGCTAATTGGTAGAACAACAGTTGTAATGAAGTATGCTTATTTCACTTCACCAATCACAGTGTAGCTGAGATGGCATTTCATAATAGAAAAGGAAATCTTTGGGAGGAAAAGGGGGGAAAAATCAATCTGAGTATATACTTTTCCCTGTTGAAGGAAAAAAAAAATCCTAAATACACTTCATAAAGAAAAGTGTTTGCCTCCTTTACTATGCTCCAACATTAGTATAAAGCAATTTGTCAGAGCAATTGAGTACCTATGAAGTGGTACGTTACTAGTAATTAAGGTTTATAACTGCAGCTGGTTTTTTGGTTTTTTTTTTAATCCTGGCTTTTAACCTTATGTTAGTGGGGGGAATCTACCCTGAAAACATCTGGGCTTCTTACTGAAACAATAGCATAGTTTCAGCAGTAATCTCGGATAATTTCTGATGAATAGTAGGGTACATTTAAACAGTTCTAATGGGGTGAACAATACTATTTTAAAGGGCTTTGATCATTACTTATCTTCCAGCTGATTATAGGAATCTTGCTGGAAGCTTTCAAAGGATTTTTAATTTTGAATCTCTTTATGTCTTCAGCTTAGTGATGACATTAATTTCCCCTATTGCCTGTGAAAGGAAGCATAGTTTTGTCTCAGACGTTTTTTGTTCCTTGTGTCATGTCTTTTGTGCATGCAGATGGGACTGATTAATTCCAAAGGCCTTACTTATATTGCCACATTAAAAAAAAATAAAACAACAAGGAATGGTATGTATAACTGTTTCTGTTTAAGTAGGGAAATAAAATATCAATATATTTTTCCTAGAAACAACAACAGTTAAGCATCCTCCACAGCATTCATTACTTGAAATGCTTACTCCCATGGCAGTGAGTGTGGGGTTTGGTTAAAATTTGGTTAAAGCTCAAGCCCTTTGCACCACCAAAGCCTCACTTAAAGTCCTGCATTAAAGGTGAAACTCATCCCTGTGCAGAAGGCCATCAGGCAGGCTGTATAGCATTTAAATCCTACTTATTTACACTTTCAAAATAGGTCTTAAGTGTGATTTAAGTGGGGAATTAGCTTCTGCTCTGGGATGAAAGTTGTGCTCTCTACATTAAGAGATCTCCCCCATCACGCTTTGTAAAATCTGGACAGTCTATAAGAAATAAAATGTGTAAGAAGGCACAGATTGGAAAACCTATACAAATTAGGGTCTATCTTTGTTTTGGGTTATATGTTGCAAGGAAGAACTGGTTAATATCTAGTTTATCTTCTCTTTCCCCCCCCAATTCTTGCATAAAGTCCTATAAAGTCCTAGCCAGAATAGGAAGACATCCATCAATAAATTTGTTTTACAAGACTTGGGGGGGAGGGATGAAAAGATAAACTAGATGGTAACCAGTTCTTCATTGCAAGAAATAATCCAAAATTTTTGTAGTTCTTCTAGTCTGTCCTTAAGAATTAGCCTGTAAGAAATAAAATGTGGAAGGGAAATCTCTTAATTCAGAAAAGACCAAATTAAAGGGGCTTTTCAAACCCTTCGTGTTCCTTCATGTCAAACCCTTTATGTAAAATCAATCTTGTACAGTTGTTAGGTATATATATAGTATTTTTTTAACTGATACTTTTAGAGGTATTTTTAAATGTTTATTTTATCCACTCAGCCTGTTATCCTGTGAAAATCGTCTTTCAGCTTTATTCACGCTTTGTTTAGTTCAACCTTAACAATTTATATAACCATTTTAATGAATCACTGAAATACACTCGAGCATTGACTAAAGTTAGAGACAAGTAATAACTTTCTCCGCATATTGATTTAAAATATGCCACAGAAATATTTCAAATTCTATGCTGGTTTTAAACAAACCCTGGTCATTTTCAATTTTTAAAAATCATTTTTGCCTGAAAATAAATAAACAACCCCCGCCCAAAAAAGCATAACACTATTTGTCACATATTAATAATTAATAAAATTGGGTAAAGATATTTTTATAAAGAAGAAGAGACAGACAGGGAGCAAGGGAGGGAGAAATGTCTTCACTTCACAACATGTAATTTAACAAGTTCTGGTTTCCAGTGATTCTTCATACAAGGCTGAACCAATCCAACTCTCACTTTGTATTAAATAACCCAAATCATTGAGAGTTTCATGCCTTCAATTTAGTTTTTCAATAAAAGAAATGAAAGTTAAAAGCACCATGGCCACAGGGGAAGGAATACTGAAAGAAATGCTGGACCAGTGCTTTCTATTTTCAGAGACAAGAAAACCTTCCCTCCTGGCCCAGAGATTTATATGTTTGAGGATTTTTATTGAAAATAAAGCTAGAAGGAGAGTTTCTGTGCTTCCAGTTTTGTTTCTGGATAAAAAAAATAAAGATAGAAGTTGCCTACCAGAAACTGAAGCAACTTGAAAAGCAGAGGATGGACTAGAACACACTGGGTTCATCTACACGTGCACATTTACTGCGCAGTAACTCAAAATTACTGCACAGTACGGGTGTGCATCTACACATGAACACTCATACTGTTCAATAAATACAGTAACTTATGTCAACTTGCATGACGCAGATATCAAATTTATACCTGATTAGTTACTGCATAGTAACACACGAGTAGACACCTTACTATGCAGTAACACTATGCAGTCA
>NW_017728906.1:100235194-100241382 GCF_001723895.1 Crocodylus porosus
TGTGTAGACTGACTTGGAACTAAAGTTGATGTGTTACTGTGCTTTAATGGCTGCACACGTAGACGCCAGCCTAAAACCAACTTACTAATGATGTGGAAATTCAGACAGGATCACGGTTTGGCTGTCAGGAGTGCTTTATTCTGCATGGCCATGGGCGAACAACAAGGGGCAGCTCATTCTCAACAAAAAAGAAGCACAGACTTCTTTATATACTGATAAATCACATACAGGTCAGCCCGCCCCGTAACATACTCTTGGCAGTCTGACAGCGACTTATCCTTGTGTCTTGCTGAACCAGGCGCATTTTCTCAAGCTGTCTCCTGATAAGCTTATCCTGAAGGCCACCGTGTTGTTCTCACTCGGCCTTCACCAATATCTCCCACCCTATCTCAACGCCTTTCAGTACTTTTCCATTCCTTATCGCTGAGCAGTAATTTTAATGCACACTAAATGCATGTGTAGACACACCACTGAGTGCATCTACACATGCTATTAAGCTGACATATTAAACTCCATAATAGTTTGTGGTGGAGTTAACTTCTCCCTGGCATAGCATCTACATATGTGCCTGGGGCTGCAGCAATTAGAACTGGGGCAGAGCCACCCCAGGCTGGCAGAACAAGGGTAGTGGCATTAGGTAGCAATGGGACTAGCAGGAGCTGGGGGTCCATTTGTGCCAGCTGTCACTGTCCACATGAATTTTTGATTGCAGTTAATTACTCCACCGTAAGATAGTACTGAATATCCAACAGTACTACGTTATGATGAACTTATCTGATTTACTGAACTGTAATACCAGTGCATGTATTGATGGTGATGCTTTACTGGGGAACTAATTAGTCAACTCGCTTTAATGCACATGTAGATTCTCCCACCGGGTGCATCCAGCTGAGTGTGCATGTGCATTTCCCTAGGGACAAGTAGCAGCTGCACATAATTGGGCACATCTAGATGAGTGAGTATGTGCAATATATGGTGCAAGTTGTGAGGGGTAGGGGAGGCTGGAGCCAGAACCTGAGCTGGCCCCAGACTCCTTACCAGGGGTCCTGGGGTCTCCCAGGGCTCCAGAACTGGTGATCCAGTGAACAGAGCCTGGTCAGCAGCTGGAATGTGGATCCAGCTGGCCAGGCTCTGGTTTCTGGTGATCCAATGAACAGAGCCTGGTCAGCAGCTGGAATGTGGATCCAGCTGGCCAGGCTCTGGTTTCTGGTGGTGCACACTGCTGCCACATGCACCAGCCCACTTTTTATGGTATGGGTTTTTTTGACACCAGGTTTTGCTACCTATGCCTCACTGTATTGAACATTAGCAGTGCAGCAAATGCACAAGCAGTTTGTGGCATTGCAGATGGGTCTGGAGCACCATATATTGCACATACTCACTCATTTGGATGTGCCCCCTTTGTATAACAATTCATAGAATTCTGGTAAGAGAAAGAAGCTATAGTTAATGTCTCACTAAAAATTCATTTGATTGAAATTGTTATCTTTCCATGTTTTGAGACCATTAGAAAATATAATAAAATAGGGTTTTTTTCGTTAAATGGCTTTAAATGTATACTTTAACTAAAATGGTAATCTTACAAAGCATCTTTATAAAAATTGATAAATAAATTTAATGTAATTTAGCATTATAAGTACAATTTCAATATAAAAAGTGGCTTCCTGAGAAAATATAGCATAAGACGCCTGGTGTCATGATAAAACACTTTACTTTATGAAATATGTTGCATATTCTTGCCAGGATCTATTATATAGTAACAAAGAAAAAGATTAAATTCAAGGTTTTCTGAGAGTTTTGATTGATTGAAACTCTCCGAATTTTTAATACATGTATTTAAGAGTGTCTATATCTAAAGTTCAACCACATTTCTATTATGAAATAGCTTGAGAGAGGACTACTTATTGAAACTGCAGGAAGAATTAATGTAAATATAACAACCTAACATAGAAATAATTTGGCTGACTGTTTAAAAATGTCTTGTTTTAAAAGTCCTCTTCCATAAAGTTATATTTAGTTGGGTGCATAGGCTGAGGTACAGGTGTTGGCAATTGCTGCCTATTTGCTATTGCCTGAGCTCATATATGCTTTTGATTTCATTTATTATTATTACAATGCCTTGGTGCCCTGTCTGAAGCATGTTTTGTTATGTATTTTACACTCCAATGATCTCCCATTAGGCTATTGTAGTGATGGGTCTGGATATATCACATTTTGGCTACTGTGTAACCCAAAGGGCTGCTTTATCCTCCCGAACACCTTTTATGTAACTTATTTTGCCACTTCTACAGAACTAACACTTTTATTTATTAGACCAAAGTGTGCAGCCTTTTGTAGTTTTAAATGGTGATTTATGTCTTTGACATACATTGGTCCACTGCCTTTATCTGCTTTTAAACAGATGCTTTACTTCATCAAATCTCTGGGTTTTGCAGTGTCTTTGTGTTTCATGGGTTCTCTAACAATGACTATGAATAAAAATATGCCCTTGGACAGGCTCCTAGCTATTCTTAATGGTTAAAGCAATTGCAGAAGGAGGAAAAGAATATTACTGCATCAGCAAATATAGGTTATGCAAAAATATTTGGGTGCTAAATTCACTTGAATGTCAACCTTGTAAAAATGTATGAGTTGACCTACGCTGACCTTCTGTCAACACTACCCAAAATAGAGAAATAGATTTCTGTCTGGAGTTTCCTCAAAAGGTCTTGAGTATTTCTGTAGTACCTGTTCATTTTCCTTGTCCTTAATGTTCTGAAATATGAAAACATGGGAGTAGATTTGGAACATTTATTACATCCACATTCCTGAATGTATTTACATCTGCAGAGCTCATACATTGTGGACTGAGAAGGATGGAGAAAAGTATAAATATCTAAAATCTGAAAACATATTTTTAAATATTTAAATATGTTTAAATGTAAAAAAAATCACTTAAATTTCTCATATATCACATCCATGACATAATTTTGTAATATGATTTTATTTATTGTACAACATTTAGTGCTTTTGTAACTCTTCTACCAGGCAAGAGAAGGACCAGGTTTGCATCCCAGGTTATCCAATAAGTTATACCAGAGGCTCAAATCCCAGTCCAGAAATCTGGGAACACTAAATTTGACTGGGGTATCCCATATAGACAAATCCCCATTCTCACAAACAGTATAAACCAGCAAATGCAAATTTATTACCAAATCAATAAATAAAAAAAAGAACAAAAACTTAAACGTAACATACACCTTATAAACAGCTACAGTTCATAGGTTGAACCCCTTTAGAAAGATTTCATCCCAGCCTAGGCCAGTTTGCATTTTGAAGTTCCGCAAAGGATTAGTTCCACGGTTGATGTTGGAGCTATCTTAAAGTTAAGGTTCACCATGAATCAGGAAGCTGCTTGTGGTCAGCAGTTTGATTGTGGTTCAAGGGACCCCTTGCTGCTCCTGGACAAATGGTAGAGCACCAATCTTTGCTCCCTCAGGGAGGCTATGTGAGGGGGCTACAGCTCCAGTCAACATACAACCCTTCCTTCCCCCACAAAAGAAGTCTGGGTTGGATTATACAGCCTACTGAAACAGACATTGTAAGACAAACTCATAAGCAGGGATCCTGGTTTTCTCTGATAAAAAAAAAATCACCAGTTTTTGGATTTAAAAAGTACCCCAAATTCACATTTTTCCATGATTAAAATGAAACACTACTCATTGTAAATTCCCTTTGAGGATCAGGCCTGAGAGACTGGAGACAGAGTGGCTTTCTTGTGACAAATGTGACCCCACAGGTAGTTGGGTATTCTTGTCTATAATAGTTTGGACTAGTATGTTGGCAAGTTTTACATTTCTTGCCATGGCATGGTCTGGGTTCATTCGGTATACTTTGGGCTGTAGGAAGTTAGCTTCTGATGATGAGATTAGTGAGGTTCAGTGCTTGTTTGAATTTAGAAAATACTTTTCACAGATGAGCCTATGAACTTCACTTGATCAGCCTCCTGGATACAAAAACTCATGAACTCAGTATAGACATTGGATTTATGACACACTATAATCTGCCTGACATCTGACTCCTCAGGTACCTCTACACTTTTATCTGCTACATTCCCCTTCTCCCCCCAGCCTGTCCTTCACCTCAATTTACATTTTCACTGACTGGCTTTCTTGCCTGAATTGCATACCAGCCTCTGGATTCTTTACTATTACTTCCATCCAGAAAGAACATATACACATCAACTAGATGCTTCCTCAGCCTGACGAAGGGTTTTTAAACCCGAAAGCTTGCGAAGATATTTTCTTCAGCTATTCAGTTGATCTAATAAAAGATATCACAGGTACCCTTGACTGGTCCATGCTGGGGCAAGGACTCAAAGTGGGGTTGAAAGGCCAGGAGCCCACCATGGGGAATGCCCAGAGCAAGAGACTCAGGATTCTGAAGGCAGGGCCAAGGCCTAAGGGGTAGCCAAAGGTCCCCAAGAAGGGACCACAGCTAGAGAGGGTGAAGGATGCAATGTGCAAGTCATGGGCCACAGTGTAGGGAAGGTACAGAGCTGTGGAATGGATGTTACCCCAAAATAC
Organism: Crocodylus porosus; assembly: GCF_001723895.1. Taxonomy (NCBI): domain Eukaryota; kingdom Metazoa; phylum Chordata; order Crocodylia; family Crocodylidae; genus Crocodylus; species Crocodylus porosus. The sequence goes on from NW_017728906.1 coordinate 100,239,760, forward strand.
CTAAATGGGCAGCCACCTGCCTGGGGATCATATGAATCAGTTTTCCATTAAGGCGTGGGAGGCAAAGAGGGGTGGGTGGTTCGCCTAGAAACAGGTGGGTGGGTGGATATCTAACTGGCACTGGGAAAGCCCCCTTCTATAGACTACCATCCCTGCTGATTCCATCCTGCTGTGCCTTAACACACACACAGTCACACAAGTGTCAAGAGTTTTGCTTTGAACAGTTTGAGGTGCAGCTTCACAGAAACCCCTATACCTATCTCCTTGAAACCTGTCAGGCTTCATGGCCTCAGAAGGGACTACCATCCCTGCTGTTTTCATCCCACTGTGCCTTAATGCATACACATGACATGATTTCATAGATTTCATAGACATTAGGGCTGGAAAGGATCTTGGAAGATCATCGAGTCTAACCCCCTGGCCCAGGGGCAGGAAGTCAGCCAGGGTCAAAGGATGTCAGAAAGATAGGCATCCAAATGTTTTGTAGAACAGTCCAGAGATGGTATTTGCACAACCTCCAGAGGGAATCTATTCCAGGCCTTGGAGGTTTGGACAGTAAACAAGTTTTTCCTTATGTCCAGCCTAAAATGGTCTTGAAGGAGTTTGTGACCATTTGACCTTGTCATCCCTTGGGCACTCTGGTGAACAGGTGTTCCCCCAGATCCTGATGTACACACCTTATATACTTATAGGCAGCCCCAGGTCACCCCTGAGACTCCGCTTTTGCATGCTGAAGAGTCCCATGGCTCTCAGCCTGTTCTCTTGCCCTATGCACATGGCTCTCGTCTGGACTCTATCAAGCTTTTCCACATCCTTTTTAAATTGTGGAGCCCAGAATTGGATGCAGTACTCCAGCTGCAGCCTCACCAATGCCACGTACAGTGGGAGGATGACATTCTGCGATTTGCTTGAGGGGCATCTATGGATGCAAGCCAGAGTTTGTCTGCTTTACCAGCTGCAACATCGCACTGGTGGCTCGCGAGCATAGCACTGCCGAGCCTATATGAGTGACAGGTTTTTTCTCCCAAGGTGGAGTACCTTGCATTTTTCTGTATTGCCTGTCATTGGGTTTTTATCTTCCCATTTTCTAAGCCTGTCAAGGTTGGCCTGGATCACTAGCCTGTCCTCAGGTGTGGTTGCTTTATCCCAAAGTTTGGTGTCATTGAAGAACTTGGCCAGTCTGCTTCTGACACCAACGTTCACATTGTTAATAAAGATGTTCAGGAGTATAGGTCCAAGGACAGAACCTTGAGGGATACCACTGGTCATGGAGCACCATTATGATTCACTTCCATTGATTACCATTCTCTGGGTCTGATCTCAGAGACAATTCCCCAACCATCAGACCGTGATGTAGCTGAGGCCACAGTTAGCCATTTTGTCCAAGAGGAGATCATGGGACACCAGATAAAAGGCATTTTTTAAAGTCCAGATATATGATGCCAGTCTCCTCTCCCTTGTCCAGGTGATATGTCAGCTGGTCATAGAAGAGGTAAGATTGGTCAAGCAAGACCTACCTGCAACAAACCTGTGCTGACTGTCCCTCAGAATGTTGCCATCAGCCAGTTTTTCAATAACGGTTTCTATGTTTTCATAGATTTCATAGACATTTGGGCTGGAAGG
>NW_017728906.1:100243636-100261488 GCF_001723895.1 Crocodylus porosus
AAAGGCTTTTTTACAGTCAAGGTATATGACATCAATCTCTTCCCCCTTGTCCAGGTGATAAGTCACCTGGTCATAAAAGGAAATGAGATTGGTCAAGCAAGACCTACCCGCAACAAACCCATGCTGGCTATCCCTCAGGATATTGCCTTCAGCTACTTTGTTAAGGATGGCCTTCTCGATAATCTTTTCCAAGACCTATCCCTAGGATAGAGGTCAGGCTGATGGGCCTGTAGTTTGCCGAATCTACTTTTCTCCCTTTCTTGAAGATAGGCATGACATTGGCCATCTTCCAATCATCGGACACTTCACCAAAGTACCAAGAACTCTCAAAGATTCATGCCAGGGGCTGAGCTATGATGCTTACCAGCTCCCTGAGTACCCTTGGGTGTAACCCATCAAGGCCGGCTTACTTGAAGGTATCCAGCCTGTTGAAGTGTCCCTTCATGAGGTCAGCTTCAATGCATGGCAAGGAATCTCCCTTGTCCCTTGACCCATAGTGGGCAGGCCGTCCCATGGAACTGGTGAAAAACTGATAAAAAATACCTATTTAACAAGTTTGCTTTTTCCTGGGCATCAGTTGTCAGTTTCCCCATCTGGTTTAGCAGTGATCCAATGTGCCCTTGCTTTTCCTCTGGCTCCCCACATATCTAAATAAGGACTTTTTATTTTCCTTGATATTTGTAGCTAGTTGGAATTCCATTGCAGCCTTGTCTTTCCTGATTTACTCTCTGCAAGTCCATATTAAAGCAGAGTATTCCTCCTTGGTGGTGGTTCCAGTCCTCCATCCTTTTAAGACACAGGAGATCTGCCAGTTCCCTGGAGAGCCAAGGGGGCAGCTGTGCCCTTTTGCTGCCTTTCCTCCAAGATGGGATGGACTTTGCTTGTGCATCTAGGATTGCTCCCTTGTGGAACAACCACTCATCCTGAACTCCCCTCTCCATTGGGTTGTGGCCTTTTAGGGCCTATCTGACAAGCCTCCTTAGCTTGTCAAAGTCAGCTTTCCTGAAGTCAAGGACTTCTGTATTGCTGACTGGCTTGCCAGCTTTATGGCAGATGGTGAAGGTGATCAGTTCATGATCACTGTCACCCAGCTTCACTTCGATTGTTAAGTTGCCAATTAGGTCATCCCTGGTTGCCAGTATGAGGTCGAGCAGCGTTTTACCTCTTGTCAGCCCGTAGACTTCCTGTATCAGATAGACGTCATCCATGCATGAGAGAAATCTTTGCGACCACTCGGATTTGGCCAAGCGCTCCTCCCATGAGATGTCTGGGTAGTTAAATCTCCCATGACAATCAAACACTGGGATTGTGCGGCCTCAGCCAATTCCCTGGTGAACTCCTGGTTAAGGTCTTAACTCTGGGTAGGGGGTCTGTAGTAGACCCCCACCATAGTATCCCCTGTGCCATGTTCCCCACGGATTTTAACCCAGAGGGTCTCAAGTCATCCATCGTGGGTGCCAATGTCAGCTTGCAGGGATGCGTAGCTTTCCTTGACATAGAGAGCTATGCCCCGCCCCTTTTGTCCACTCAATCCCTCCTGTACAGGTTATAGCCATCTATACCTGTGGTCCAGTCATGGGTGGAGTCCCACCAGGTCTCCATTATCCCAATGACATTGTAGTTGTTTGTATTTAGCAGGAGAAAAAGTTCTTCCTGTTTATTCCTCAGGCTCCTGGCATTTCTGTATAGACACGCAAGTGTCCCCTTAGGGTTCCTTGCCTTGCCTACATTTTGTTCCAGGGTTGGGGCTGGGGTGAGATCCCTTATGTGCCTTGGCCTGCTGGCTTTGCAAGGGCCACTCAGTGGGCCAGCAGTGGCAGTAGTTCCCCCATCCCCCCATGGGCTTGGTTTAAAGCTCATACCTATTGCAAAGCTCCAGCGGGGCAGGGGCCCTGGTGCAGCGGGCCCTGGGGCCCTTGACCACCTTGGTCCAACCCCGTGGCTGGACAGAAGGGGAGATCTCCAGGTTCTCCCTTGTCCTGGAGGGAGACCATGGTCTACCTTCCACCTCCCGGGGGAGAAGGGCCTGGCAGTAGAAGTCTATCTCCTGCTCACAGTCCCTGATGGCACTCAGTCTCTGGACTGTGGCCTGGAGCTTCTCCATCTGGCATGCTAGAGACCCCAGTAGGGAGCAGACCCCACAAGGGGAAGTAGCCATGCTCCCAGGCCCCAGAGCCTGAAAAAGGGACAGGCAGCCCCTGCAGCTGAGAGCCAAAGGCTCTGTCTGCATGAATCCTGGAACCATGGGTGGTGGTCTCTGAGGTGCCAGATTTTTTCCAAAATCTTCCCAGGGATTGAGGTCAAGCTAATTGGTCTGTAGTTCCCTGGATCTACTTTCCTCCCTTTCTTGAAGATAGACACCACATTGGCCTTCCAATCTTTGGGTACTTCACCTGAGCACCATAAATTCACGAAGATCCTTGCCAGTGGCTAGTCTATGATGCCTGCCAGCTCCTTATATACCCTGAGGTTCAAACTGTCAGGACCAGCTGACTTGAAGGTGTCCAGCCTCTCAAGGTGCTCCTTTACAAGGTCTGCACCAATGTTGGGTATAAATTCACCATCACCCTGGCCATCCCATATCATGTTAGGCAGGGTGGTCCTTTGGGCTGGTGAAAAAATGATGCAAAATATCCATTAAGCATATTGTTTTTTTCCTGGGTGTCAGTTGTCAGTTCTCCCTTTTGGTTTAGCAGGGGTCCACTGTTACCCTTGTTTTTCTTCCAACTCATCGCATATCCGAAAAAGGACTTTTTATTATCCTTAATACATGTAGCCAGTTGGAGTTCAGTTACAGCCTTGGCTTTCCTGGTTCACTCCCTATAGGTTGGACCAGTGCAGAATACTACTCCTTTGTGGTGATTCCAGTCTTCCAGCCTTTATAAGACTATCTTTTTAGATGCAGGAGGTCCACGAGTCCCCTGCTGAGCCAAGGGGGTTGCTGTGCCCTTTTGCTACCTTTCCTCCAAGATGGGATGGACATCTCTTGTACTTTTAGGATTACTCTCTTAAGGAGCAACCACTTATCCTGAACTCCCCTCCCTGCCGAGTTGTGGTCCCTTAGGGCCTCAACAACAAGCCTCCTGATATTATCAAAGTCAGCTTTCCTAAAGTTGAGGACTTCTGCACTGCTGACTTGCCAGCATTGCAGTGGATAGTGAAAGTCATCAGTTTGTGGTTACTGTCTCAGCTTTCCTTCAGTTCTTAGGTCACTGACTAGATCACCTGCTTTGGCCAATACTGGGTCCAGCAGCGCTTTACCTCTTGGCAATGCATAGACTTCTTGAGTCAGGTAGAGCTCATCCATGCATGTGTGGAAGCTTCATGACCATTCAGATTTGGCCAAGTTCTTCCCATGAGATGAGTTTTGCTTTGAACAGTTTGAGGTGCAGTTTCCCAGAAACACCTCCACCTATCTCCTTAAAACTTGGCAGACTTCATGCCCTCAGAAGGGGCTTCCATCATTACAATTTTAATCCTAATCTGGCAATTAATAACAAAGCAATAGGTATTTTAATAATTCCCCATTATAGCCTATGGCCGAATCACCAAAAGAGAGTAGAAACTCTGAAACAGATTTGGCAGCATTGAAATGGAACAGTGATCCAAAACACCAAAATGAATCACTGTCCTCCAAAACAGCTGAATCTGAAATCGAAATGAGACATTTTGCACAAACCTAGTATGTGTTTCTGTAAATATATGAGTATGTGTTAGGATTGTGGGATTGTAATATGCTCCACTTAAAAGAGTATGACTAAAGTTACCTATGGTCTTTATTTCTCAAAAACAGATTAAAATGTTGGGCTTTATACATGTTCAGCAACAACTATTAGAAATTATTCTGTCGTATATTCATTACCAATATTTAAGTTGCAGATTTTCATGGTAAATTTCACTATTTGAAACAACCTGAGAAATTTTTCATGGTCACAATAGGCTGTAGCATTTTTGATATTCTACCTACTGTTGATTTACAGTTATGTTTCTGATTATAAATCCTATCACTTTTTTATCTTCTTGAGAGCTATGATTGAATTTCCCCTTTTTGTCTGCCTTGTGATTCTGGTATTCTTTTCTCTATTGTATGTAGTTTAACTGTAAATGTAGTTATGCCATTGCTATTAAGAATTTTGTAACAAATACACCTTAAGTTAAAAGACCAATAACATCCTTGATTTGAACCTATACATGGTAATCTAGTGTAATCGTCCTATTTATAAATTCTAATTCATTATCTATCACTGTACCTACTATACAAGCATTATGCTATACTTTAAAATTAAAACTACCACTAAGAATTACTACACTTTTCTCAATTATATTTGCAATAAGACTTTGATCTTGATGTATTGAGAACTGAAGAACTGCTGCATGATGTATCCTGAATAATTAGGAGAAGGGAAAAAAGAAGAAATAAGTCAGTTTTCCCCAAGTAAAATTTTATACTGGTGCTTCCTATGCCAGCCTGCCATATGGACCAGTTTTAAATAATGAGTAAGAGTCATAGCTGAAACTTAGTCATGACTGCACAGGAGCCAGCAGATAATTTTAATTTAGTAGCCATAGACATTTTTATGTATTTTCCTCCTATTAGTTTTAATGATCATTAGCAATGATAATTTTTCTATAGCTATTCCATCATTTAGAACAATGCTTATTTTGAAAGCATTCCCTTTGAACTATCACATTTCAGTCAAATATAGCTTATATTTAAAGCACATTAAGTATATGAACAGAAGGTAAATGTATCAAATTAATGGAAAATGAATCCAAGAAAAGTTGCTTTCTGAATACCTTTCCCAGATGGGCAAAATCACATCAATTTTGCTTTTTTTTTTGGTCTAAAATAGCAGATGAACTGTCTTTATATTAAAAATACATTTGTTCTGCATGCGTTAGAGGAGGACTTCTACTACATAGTTGGCCTTTTGAAACTTCTTGGCTTCAAGCCTGGTTGTGCTGTATTAAAGGTGAACCCAGCTCTCTCTATAGGCCTACTTTCCTTTTTAAGCATAAGGATAAATAAAATTTGAATGTCCTTTGAGTAGCAAAGGCTGCATTCTATCTTCCTGGCAGAAAACAATATACAATAAAGCATGACTCCAGCTTTATGGAGTGAAGAGTGAAAAATCCCCACGATACTTACAATTGCTTGTCAACCCACATATTTTATAGCATAAATTTGCCAAATTCCAACATCCAGAGAGGCTAAACATTATGCAGAGTGTAAAAGCGTGTTCTTCAAAAAGATTCACTGGCAAAACTTGGGTACAATATAAAGAATGTGTGCAGACCCATAAATTGTGAAATGCTATCTGTTAGTAGAGAAGCATCAAAATGGTGCAAGATGCACTCTTTTGCTTAAAAATCAGCATGTACAATGCTGGCCACTGAGAAGAAGAAAGATGCTGTGGAGCTCAAGGGGAAATTTGTAATTTCTCAGTACTGCCCTGTAGGTGCACTTCGCTATTCTGTAGTTAGGAATGTAATTCATTTTCAGAACATAAACAGTGTAGACCTTTACCCCTAAAATATGTATGAAAAGTACTTGATAATTTTTTTCATGTGCAAATGCCAACAAGCTACATTTTATGCAATGACACTTGAAATGAATCACTGTTATTTTGCATAACGGAAACAACAAATATTTACTTTGAACTCAAAAAAGAACATTGAAAATGTACAAAGGGGTACAGCAGAGCTGAATATAATATCTAGCTTTTGTATTATACTTTTAAATGGTAGCTCTCAAAGTGCAGGAAGGAAGTATTTTTATTTTCACATTACAGAAGGTGAAACTGTATTCTAGGAAAGCAAAATGACATAGCTAAGGTATTTTAGCAGATAAGGGGCCAAACAGAAAGAGAACAGTCTCCCTGTGCCAGATGAACTCTATCCCCTAGATCACCAGTAGGCAACCATTTCAGGCTATGAGCCAGAGTGATCAGCTCAAGTTAAAGGTGGGCAGCAACTTGGACCCAGTTGCCCTGAGGCATGGGGGAAGTCCCCACCACCAAAGCCTCCCACTGGGCCCAAAGCCAAAGCCCCATGACTACAAACTGAAACCGATGGCTCTATTAACTAAATCTGGCCCATGAGCTGTAGGTTGCCGACGCCTGCCCTAGACCACACATTATCTCTTTATCATAGACACAAATAATTTGGATGCATGTAAAAATATGTACATAAATAATAATTGTTATAAAAATTTCAGGGAGTGTGGAGAGCCAAATGTCTACAAGCAGCCAGTTGGATAAGACATGAGGGTAAATAATTGACTTTGGTTGGGTTCCTGCAACAAAAAACCGGGAACCAGTTCTGACTGAACTTACACACACACACACACACACACACACACACGGTTCAGTTTGATTTCTTACAGAAATGAACAGCTGAAAAGGTTTCATTTCATCATTCTGTTTTGGGCCTTTTAAAGAGAAACAAAATGAAAGTCTGGGTTCACAAGATTGCCAGAGAAAGAGACGTTGTTTTTCCCCCAGTAGCTCAGTGTTTAGTGTCTTGATGTGGGAATTCCAGGTTCATTTCCTGCCTCTGCTTGAGGGGAACTAAACACATATTTTCCACTTTTCAGGGGAGTCTTAACCACCAGGCAGAAGCCAAACTGTGATGGGAAGAAGGAATGCTTTAAATACTTTCTTTTGATACTGTTTCATAAAGAAAGTATAACTAAAGAGTCTGGATTGGAACCCAGGGATCATGCTCACCACACTGAAACATCATTCTCATGCTCTTTCTCAATGAATATTTAAATACTGCATGGAATGCAAAACAACTCCACCAAGAGAAAATAAAATATGCTACTCAGGCATACTCCCACATAGATAGGTGGCTGGGTCACTCATCTGAAAGGGAGACCTTAACTCACATCCCTGCCTTTGAACTTCTGAAGTGAATTTGAATATGAGCTTGCATTTCTTAGCCACTGGGCTATAGAGGAGTATTGTTAATCTGTCACCTTGGAGCAGTTAACCTCTGTTGACATCGCTGTTGTATCATATTTACTTGAATCCAAGACAAGGGTTGTTTCCCCAGTTAACATGGGGAAAAAAGCTCTGTGTCTTGGATTTGAGTACAAGGGGGGGAGGGCAGGCCTTGGAGCTGGAGCCCAGCTGTTGTCCATCACTCCACCACCTCTGTTCTGTCTGTCCCCCTGCCCTTTCCCCCTTGCTGCTTTCTCTTCTCCCCCACCTGCCCTGCCCACAGGTCCTGCCCTCCCATTTGCCTCCTTCCACTGCTTGCCCTTCACCTCTGGCAGAGCTCTGGCCCCACTCCAGTCTGGGGCATGGCACTCAAGGTTACTCCATCCTCAGCCCAGCATGGTGGTAGCAGCTTTGGGCTGGGCTCTGCCAGCACAATAGCTTCTGCACAGCCAGGCTGGAGTTGAAGCAATGGCGTGGTCTGTGGCCCACACTGGAGCAGGGTCAGAGCCCTGACACAGCTGAAGCTTGAAGGTAAGTGGCAGTGGGGGGAAGGCAGCATGGGTGCAGGTGCCAGTGGATACAGGCATGAAAGGGAAAGTAACAGAAGGGTAGGGGATCTGATGCTGGAGGGGAAGGAACCATGGAGGGGGTCAGGTGCACACACACTCCAGCCTGGGACAGCAAGAGGGGAAAATGATGGGCGGGGGCTGTGCCCCATGCTGCAGGAAGCAAGTTGCAAGGGGCCAAAAGGCAAGGGTCAGGCTTTCTGACTTCCTCACTGTATGCTTCCCTACCATCTGTCCCCTTGCTGCAGAAGTGATAGGGACAAATTTAAGATGACCTTCCAATAATTAGATTCTAGACATGGAAAATGATAACACATTTGCAAACTATTTTTCCTTGTATTGAATCTAATTAATGTGGGGGTCATCTTAAATTCAAAGTTGTCTTTGATTCAGGTAACTGTTGTATTTTGTATTAAGCTTTGGTGGCTTTGTAGACTTGCATATTCTTAATATGAATGTTTAGCGTTCAGATCCCAACAGAAGCTGCTGTTGCATGATCTAATAAGCCCAGGTCAAATGAAAATTGCATAGCATGTATTCTATTGAAGGGTTTGTCTTTTGGAAGGAAAACATGGATAGGTTTCTTTAATCCCTGGGGTTCTATTATATGTTTATTGAGACAGAAAATGAGAGCTTAATAATGACTCTTGATTCTAGCTGAATATTTGAAACACACGCTTTGGAAGAAGGATGCCTGGGTTCTATTTCCTGTTCTCTTGTACATTTAATTAGTATAAACAAAATAGAAGATCATCAACAGGAAGGAATATTCACTCCTAGAATAGCCTGATTATTAGAACATTCTCATGGGTCACCTGGTTCAAATATGCTAAAACAGAAGAAGGTATTGATGGTAGGTCCCCAAAATCTTGTGTGAGCTTTTTAAATCCTGAACTACCTGCCAAAAGGGCAGCAGACATGACACTGCCCTTTCCTCCTCTAGGACTATGAATCTGGCCCAGAATATTTTTTCCAGAGAAGAGAATTTGGTTAATGGCACATGAATCTGAAAATATTGTGGGGAAAATTAAAACATTTTTGAGACCCCAAATTGGGCAAATGTACTATTCAAAATAAAAAAGAATGAGACCAGTTCTAATTGTCAGGGACAGGGAATAATATAAAGTGGCAAACAGGGATCCTGGTTTTCTCTGTTTTAAAAAAAGTCCCCAGTTTTCAGATTAAAAAGGGTAACCCAAACTCTACATTTTTCTGTAGTCAAAATGAAATACCACTAATATATTATTTTAACACCAGTTTAAAAAAATTACATTTTTTTTAATCAGAGAAAACCAGAAATCCTGGTGATAAACTTTAGAGACACAGAGGATGCGTCTATATTTCTGCTGGTATAAGGGAACACTAAACTAATTACATCTGCAATAAGATAGTATCATTGGGGACAAATTGACCTGAGTACCTCACAGTACTATCTTATGGCAAAGTAATTTAATGTGCTGAAAAGCATGAGTAGAAGCTGACCCTGGGTGTAGATTGTTCTCAGTCAGCCCAGCTGCCTGCTCTGCCCCAACTTAAATTGCTGCTGTCCCAAGTACACATGTAGACACTGCACCCAGGACCAGGTCACTCCAGCTCAAACCGCTCCAGAGTTTATTGCTTTGCATGAATTGCACATGTAGATGCATCCAGAGTGTTATAAAGTGACCATGACACATATTAACATTGAAGTTGTAACACAGGTCAGCCTGTGGCCATTGAACGCTATATATGAGATACAAGAACAGCAGGACCAAACTATTTCATTATCAAACCCCAAATTCTCCATTTAGATTATATATGGTTATGAAGTGACTCAGAACCATGATAGAAGTTTGCTTCATTCACTAAGTTCTCATGGATCAATATCGAATGCCAGAACCCTCTTCAAAATATAACAGCAACTTCCAAGTGGCTGTAAAAATACAGTTCTCCATATTCCACTAACTATTATTCCAAAGTGATGCAAAGCAGACTTAAAGCTGCCATAAAATTGCAAGTATTAAAATAGCCCATAAGGGATAATTCTCATATCTATGCATAGAGCACCCTTTTGTCCTCTTAAACTTACATTAGTGTCTGGTATGGTATACCGTCAGCTTGGAAGTCATGACAAGGACACAAAAAGAAGAAGCAACAGCTCAGAATCATAAGCATCATAAAGGATATTTAAAACTACTCTTGCCTTGTCCTTAGAAGTGTAACGAGCAAGGTTTGCACCCTCAGGAGATGCCAGTGAGTGTCAGAAGGGAGGGAGTGCCAAGAGCCAGTAGTTGGGGATGGGGATTGGGATAGGGGCAGGGAGCTGGGTGCAAATGGAAGCCTTGCCTGCTCCAGGAAATCAAAACAAATAAATAAATAAATAAAAAAGCTCCAGCAGCTACCATTGTTTCCACAGCATGGTCTACATGCCAGGTTGTTGCTGCTAGTGATAGAAAGGCATGCATGCCCCAGGTTGCTGTTGGAAAAATGATGTTATAGGGCTACTTCTACTACATCTGCTGGGGCAAAGACTCCCCAGGGGTGCTATTCAGGTGATCCAACTAATTTGGTGCTTGGTACTGATGAACCATGCACCCCTACCATGTTACACTACTTACTGCTTGTCCTTTCTCAGCCTCACTGAGCATGTGCTTGATGCAGTTCTGGATTACAGGTGTTAGCATGTATTACAAAGTAAGTATACTAACATTTCTTTGCATAGTTTAGAATTTACTTGTAACTCAAGAATTCTTCAATAACGGAAAAGTGAGCAGAGGCCATCTTTGATGTCTCAGTTCACATTTAGCAATTCTCAACTTACAAGAAGACAATTTTCACTCCGGATCATCACAGGATAATTACAGTGGACTTTCCAAATAGCTTCAAATTGGACTTCAGCAATGCTGTTGATGAAACAATGTTTAACCTAGAAAACTCCATTAAAGGAGTTAAGAGTATATGTGTGGTGTTATTGATACTGCTCCTTTTAAAGTTTTCCCCTCAAGGCTGGTTTTATCAATTAAACTTGTGATCTTATTAACACTTAACACAGATTTTCTGAAACTAGAGTGAAAGTATTCTTGCTAAAGCTCACAGCTGTTCTGTGAACAAAAATAACACTCTCTTCCTTGCTATTAATGAAGTTCCACAGAGTTTGTTGCATCAAGGGTAGGAACTCTTTTGAACAAGACATCATAACAACATCTTTGTGTGGCTTTCAATGCTCATTTTCATAAAATAAATTTACTTTAGTGTCCCTGATGTAAATTTATCCTCCACAGACTGTTCAGCCATTTTCTAGTCACTTGTGAGTTTTCACCCTCCATGGTGAAAACAACTGTATTTCAGTGGCTCTGCAAATTATATATGCTTATAGTACATAAGCCTTAGATATTTGATAGAAGTACACTGTTGTGCACACATTCAGAAGTGAAGGGACACAATATATATCTTTATTTTGAACATGTCTCTTACTGCAAGGTGTCAGATGTGAGTTTTAAAAAGTTGGAGACATATCACTGATAAAAAAATGAAGCCATAATTCAGTTAGAAGCCACCGTATGCATGCATGCATTTAATTTAATTTTATTATAATAATGGAAGGCATTGGTATTCAGGAAAATGCTTGGACAGACAGGAGTTTATAGCACGTCAGTGAAAATAAAATTGGAGAGGAAAGTGACCAAATCCTCCCTCATGCTTGTACAGGGGATAGATATAGAGCTCAAGAGGACATTGCTATGTTAACTGCAAATCCAAAGAGGACAAAGGAAATGTAGGTAAATCCTGGCTGTACAAGGAGAAGACAAACTCAGGGGTTGTGGTTTAAGACAGATTATTATTTTCCTAATCATGTCCGTATGATGTAGAGTTGTTATCAGCACCCACCTGGGCCCTGCACAGTTGATCCCCAACTTGCTGCTGAGACTTTATTGTCTTCCACTTTTATGAGAGTTATGGGGGTAGGAGAAAAGAGCATTGTCCACTTGCTGTGCTAAACATTAGGAACCCCAATATAATTCCTTAGCTTCTCCAGGGAATGTGTTCACTTAAATCCACTTCCAATTTATCTAGGAACTGGATTCCCTAGATATGCATACCTATGGACACCTGCCAACCATTAAGATAAATGTAACTAACTGAAACAAGCCTCCTCATCTATTCCAAATGACCTCCTGTGGGCTGGCCAGTTTGGCAGAAAGGGAAAAAAAAATCTCACTTCTAAAAAAATGGCCAACAACAACAAAATCCAAGTCTTTTGCTAATTTATGGGAATTGGGGAGTGGGACTTGATATTCCAGGTCTGAAAAAGACATGAGGCAGGAAGTTTAAGATTTATATAACCTCCCATAGTAGGGTGGTTACGTAAAGTGTGTTCCTAATTTGACTACAACCTTCAGAGAAAAATGGAAGATTATATAAAATCAATTTCAAAACTGTAAGCCTCCCCACCTCCTCCACCCCCGAATTCGAGTTTGTTCTAAGAGGAAATGCTGATTTAACTACTCTATAGGAGTGATAAGTAGAATGTTTTATTTTTGGATCCTAATCATTTTGTCTTCCAGAGATGTAATGCCTACATACATTACTTAGAGAGTATATACTCTCTTTGTTTGGTATGACTCTGCCTAAAATGAATCCTACACAACTAAATATAAAAAAATTGTTTTATCCCACAGCTTCTACATCCTAATAAACTGGAGAATATTCAAACAAGATAGAATAAGCATGTCTAAATCAGTATGCCACATACTTGGCTATGCATTCATTTTAATTAAAAGGCAAATGAAATCTGTAGCCTGCTCTTTCACAGTATGGACTCATATGACCAAGATGAACAAACTGCATTGATTTCTACAGATAAAATTTATTTGTTGGTGTAACATGCCCTAGCTTTGTTTATTTTAGTGGAACTAGACCAGTTTACATCAGTTGAGAATTTGGCTCACTGCTCATGAAACTTGGCTCACTGCTCATGAACTTCAGATCCTTTGTACTTACAGCCAACAGGGCCCTGGATTTACTGGGTCTTGGGTGCTGCAGAATCAATGTCCCTGAGTTTGTGTCTACCTATGGTAAATGATATCTAAATCAGGGTAACATCCCTGTTTTATTCAGTTATAAATTTCTCTGGATTAACTCTCATCATGGGGCAAAAGTGGGGAAAGGAACAGGCACTGCAGAGTAGATGATGTTCAGTCAATCCCCATCCCCTGAGAATTGTAGACACATAAATCAGTAACTATGCATGAGGTTGTCTGAAATTACTGGGTTGCAGATGGAGTCATGAAAGGTAGAGAGGCACTGTTCTAGGGCTATTGCAAACTTGTATCAACTACCGTACAATTTTTTGTTAGATGTCTCTATTTTTTTTACTTGACTAAAAAATACAATCTACTTGAATAAAAAAAAGCTGTTTTATTATTTTTTCCTTTTCAGCTTTTTTCAATTATCAACTATTTTAGGCTTGAATGGTTTTCAATCCTTTATCAATCATATTTTAGCAAATTATGTTATTTCTTTGAATATCTCTGTTCTTTGCATGCTTTTCATGTGCAAATGGAGATAAAAATGGAAGCAAGAAACTGTATTTTACTATTTATATTATATGAACCTACATGGTAAATTTCAATTTTATCATACATAAAATAAGGATTACAGAAAATATAACCAAAATATCTTCAGCTATACAGCTACCATTGCATCATGCCAAAAGTAAAACAGATTAAAAATATAGATATAGAATTTAAAATATAGTAAATTCTTGAGAGAGAGAAAAAATAGTGGGAAAGTACACAATCCAAACCAGAGTGGCAATACACGCATTAACAATAAAGCAATGAAACTTAGCAAGTATTTTTTTTTTCATTTTGAACTTATGTTTGGATTTTTTAAAATTATTTTTCCCCCTTTGGTAGTTGTCTTTTATAATACTAGAACTGATTGAAAAAAACCCAAACCCTTTTAAATTCCCCCCCTATCAATAGTAAAACTGTTTGTGATTATTTTTTTAGAGCAGAAAAGCTCTGTAATTGAATAAGGTCAACATTTTGTTGAGAAAAAGAAACCATGAAAACCCCCAAACCCCAACTATTTTGATCGTCAGAGACCAAATAGAGAAAATTGTTGTTTTGAGCTTGACAAAAACATGGACACTTTCAAAAGAAAAGCAAATCCCAAACACCTTGGATTTACAGAACTCTAAAGGAGACTATATTCTAAAAATAAAGTTTAAAGGAAATAACACACAAAAAAAGATGCATGGCTATATGTGCAAAAATGTAATAAGCATAGAAAGTGTACTTGGAATAAAAAGTATAGATGTGAGTGTGTAGGAGAGATATGAAGAAAACATGTATTAGGGAGAAATATGAGGGGTACAGTAGGAAGGAAATGAAACGATATGAGAGTTGGAAACTAATGCATATTACAGTATTAAAGAGGAGTATATAACATACTTAAATATGACATTGAAGGGATAGCCATGAAGAGAACAGGTAAAAGTGAAGACTGAATTGGGATTTCAATAAATAGACAAAATTATTTAATAATGAAAAAGACCACCAATCCTAGAATAATTGGTTATATGTGTGCTACTTATTGCCTGGTGTTAAATGTAGCAGTAACACAAAAGCATTTGCAAAACGTTATAACAGTGAAGGTTTTTTACCTATGCTGTTATTTCTATACCTTTAAAATAAAGTGGAGATTAGCTCTTAACAAAAACCTCCAAAAGTACAAATACTTAATGAACAGGAATAGTCCACAGCTAGGAAAGTTTAAGATAAAAGTAAAAGCAGACCCCTCTGCCGAGAATCCTATTGACTCTGTTTAACAACTCCCTCCAAACTCATTAATATTGCCACAGGCTGTTTTCTAAATTAGTATTGCTATGTATTTCTAATGATCCTGTGCAGTTGCAAATCTTATTTTCAGATTAAATTTTATAATTTGTTTTCAATGTTTTCAGTTATTTTCCTTCAGTTTGTGTGTAGCTGTATTCAGATAATTGAAATCTTTAAATCACATCCCCATCCTAACTTTTCAGATGCTAAAACACATTTGGTGTCAGATACAAGCAGCTGAATTAATTACAAATACCATCTTTGGAAACCAACGACATCCACTTTCTCAGCAAAGTTCACGAACAAGTTGTTACCGTCTCCCTCCTTATCCATCCCCTCCCCCTAGTCAATATGATATGTGTTTAGCATTTGTTAATCTTCATTTGAAGGCTGCAGGCTTACCACAAAGATACTATTTCTAGTTATATTTTTAATGTATTTCCTGTGTGTGAAAAACACTGGACTGATAACCTTCAGTGACTGAAAAATGTATTCCCACAAGCAGAAAAGCAGGGGGCCCTATGTTACCCTGCCTGTGTGCCATTTCTTATCTGGAAGGACTATCTATTGAAGTGGGAGTACTGTTCAGTCTATACACTAAATATGTCCTTGACATCCCTATTGAAAATACCAACATTTGTGTCAACTAGTATTAACTCTAGTAGTAGTGGGTAATTTTGTGTGTATATGTAGACATACCTCTACACAGACCGGGGCTGAAACCATCGACCCATCAAGCAATATCTGTCTTAATATTTAAAATCCCTTTATGAGTGTTATCTCAACACACTACTAGACTAATGATGGAATTCTGCTATCAAGGATGACAGAATTCTTGGTTATTAATATGGTGATAGCAACATAGACATTGTTTAGAGCAGTGGTTCTCAACCTTTTTAAACTCAAGGCACCCTGTGAAAAATTCCAGGTCTGACTTTTTATTCATTTTTTGACTTTATTCATTTTTGGGGGGGGGGGGGGGAGGGGGAATAGTAGACCAATTTTTTGGATGCACAGAACTTAGAAAGATCATGAGTCAAGAATGTTTTTGATATTATGGATTCCATTTTGAAGTCTCTGAGCTAATCTTATAAATTGTGTTCGCACCCCTAATGTTGTATGGCATCCTGTAGCACCCTGTAAAGGATCTCAAGGCACCCTAGGGTGCTAGAGCACCCTGGTTGAGAATCACTAGTTCCGAAAAATGGTAGTAAGACTGCTCAAGACTGTGTTTGTGTTATTGTAAACTGTTATGATTTTACTGTGAATCTCAGTTTCTATGAGCTTTTAAAGGTCAGCAGATTTTCTCTTCTAGTATTTAAACTTGAATTTTGAATCTGAGATAATGGTACAGAAACCCCCCCCAGCTTATCCCACATATTAAAAGATAGTAGGAATAGTAGTCATAGAAGAGGAAGAAGTAGATGGGCAAAAAGGAATATATTTTTTCAAAAGCTCTGATTAAAACAATTTTTGAGTGGTAGCAGGATCGTGTGTCAAGAATTTTGACACACGATTTTGATTATTAAAAACACATATATATCAGATCACATAATATATCACACAATTTTGATTATTGAAAACACAAATATAGATCAGAACCAAAATTATAAATGCCATAGATGTATTTTGAATAAAGAAAATAGAATTAAGCCTATATTGGTCTATCATAAAAATGGATCTTTAACCATCAGGGATTCTCCAGAGATTTATTGTTGTAAATATTAAATGAGATAAATTTCTGGCCATAAGTGAATATCTATTACAAACCTGGTGAGTAATATATCTGAAAAAGAAATGAAGGAGACTGCAATATCTGTAATATCTGTAACCTAGACAATGGTCCTTGGGATTCTCTAAGTGTTTGAATTAAACCCGAGTAATTAGGTAGATATCTCTCCTCTTTTGTATGTGTGTTCGTGTTTATATATAGTATGTAGCAAGAGAATCTGAATTCTTGAAACACACAAAGAGGTCTCTTTGTTTTACAATCAGATGTATGTGTTTGTGTGGTTTCAGTTTTATTTCTTGGCTTTAGTGACTAAAGCTGCTCAGTAGTAACACAATAACAAGAAAAATAACAGACTTGACCTTTAAGATGAAATGCATGACTTATTCACGTAATTACAATTAGAAAACAAGAAAACCTATTGATGTTAATTGTGTAACTCTGAGCTTCCCAAACTGTAGTCTACAGAACCGTTTCTGCCACCCTGTAGAAAGAACTGGCTGTAGTACTATGCTACTATGTGGCTTCTGTAACTCAGTGCTAAGTCTTATGAACAGAATCTAACAATTAGTTAAAGTACTCTGCAAATATTAGCTTTCCATGTAAGAATTCCCGTAGTTACCGCAAGGACACTATGCATGCATCCACACATGCAGGCATGTGTGCTTGTGCGAGCTTAAATACGAGGGGCACAAATTTTTGCTGGGGGTTTTTGCCTCAGTGCACATGCCTGGACATGCACTTTGGTTTGTGCCACTTGGGGCAAAATGACCCTGCCCATCTCCTCCCAGATCTGCAACCAGGGGGAGCTAGCAGTATAAAAACCTGCCCTGAGCTGGCCCCAGGAATATAAAAACATGCCCTGGCAGCAGCCCAGGACTACTTGGCCTCAGGAGCTTCTGAGATCCAGCCAGTTGGTATCTGGGGACACTACCCCTTGTACCAGCTAGACTGCTGAAGCAGCCCTAACCTAGAGTCGCCTCTGTTCCCTCTACCCACTGCAGCAGCCTGGTACTGGAAGCTGCTGCCTAGCTGTGACCTGCTGCCGCCTGCAACAGCATCCGCCTCCTTAGACCTGTGCCTCTTGGCTGCACACCTGCCAGACCCAGATGAGTACCCCCGGTCTACCATCTGGGCAGCTATTGTCAAAAGCCCTAAGCTCCCGCCACACAAGGCCCCTGCCCTGCCGCAACTTTGTAAATGTAAAGTGTTTGTTGTGGGAGACGCCATCATCCATCGCTCTTTGGTGAGAGAGGCAGTGAGCTGCTGGGAAGAGATGGCCTCCACCTCTCTCCCCTGGGGAGGAGGCTCTTTTCAGCCAGACTGGCTGACCTGCTCCACCGGGCTTTAAGCTAAGCCCACTGGGGGATGGGGGGACTACTGCCACTGCTGGCCCGCTGAACAACCCTTGCAAAGCCAGCAGACCAAGGCACTTAAGAGAGCCCATCCCTGCCCCAGCCCTGGTACAAACTGTGGGCAAGGCAAGAGCCCCCAAGGGGACACTTCCCTGCCTGTACACAAATGCCAGGAGCTTCGGGAATAAGCAGGAGGAACTCATCCTCCTGCTTAATGCAAATAATTATGGTGTCATAAGGATAATGGAGACATGGTGGGACTCCACTCCTGACTGGACCATGGGTATAGATGGCTATATCCTGTACAGGAGGGATTGAGTAGATAAAAGGGGCAGGGGTGTAGGTCTCTGTGTTAAGGAAAGCTATGCATCCATGCAAGCTGATGTTGGTGACCAGGGTGGACGACTGGAGACTCTCTGGGTTAAAATCCGTGG
>NW_017728906.1:100265520-100279991 GCF_001723895.1 Crocodylus porosus
CCTTCAAGAGTAAACTGGATGCTTATCTTGCGGGGATCCTATGACCCCAGCTGACTTCCTGCCCTTTGGGCAGGGGGCTGGACTCGATGATCTTCCGAGGTCCCTTCCAGCCCTAATGTCTATGAAATCTATGAAAATGGTGGTGGAGCACTTGACTAAAGTAAATTTGATAAGCTTTAGTTCGAGTGCCCTGCCACCACTTTGAAACACGGGAACACTGAATACATGTGACTCTGAGACTACTGGAACATCTAATCAGAATGTTCTAGCAGAGGGGTTCCCAAAATTTTTATGTCACGGCCTGGCAAACTGTGGCCTGGAAGTGGCCACAGCCCAGTAAACTGAGGCCCAGCAGTCACAGCTGACCGTGTCCAGAATTTGTAGCCGGAAGACAGGTAAGGATACTCCTACGTGAAGAGGAGGAGGGTGGGCCAAACCCTATTCTGCTGCGGACCCTGCAGAAGGAGCCCCGGCTTCTCCTCCCAGCTCTGGGGTTTCTGTGGTTTGCTGGTCCCCAGCCACTTCCACTGTGGCAGCCAACTGTGCTGTGGACTGGCAGCTGACCTGCCATGGCCTGGCATTGGGCCACGGCCTGGGGATTGAGACCCACTGGTCTAACAGTTGTGATTAATCTGTTTTTTCACATTGGAGCAGGTCTCAGGCACTTGTATAGGTGCCTTTAGTTAGCAGCTAACATTGTTTTTTTTCCATAGCTCAAGGGTATCTATAAACTCCATATATATGCATTGTTCAGTTCTGAATGTACCTGTTCTTTCTTGAGCCAGAGAATAAAACACCTTGTGTAAAGAATGCAATAAATTTAGCAAAATATGGTCTGTCAATATGTTTCTCTTGCTATTACAATAGGCATCCTGCAGTGAACTATACAAATTTAAGGCTTGCCATAATCTGTCCTATGTTACGTCCCCTCTTCAGAATAGCTCATTGTAACACTAAAACTAAATCTCACTGAAATATCCTGAGGTTGTGGCAGGTTCATGCTGAGTCCAGAAAGGAGGGCAATGGAAATATAAAGTTGAAATGATCCAAAGCTTTATTGATAGAATAGAGTTACATGGAAAATTATCAAATCAGCAAGTTACACGGGAATTATCAAATCACCAAATTATTGGGGACTGTGGTCATGCTGGAGGATAGACTGGGGATACAGGCAGACCTGGACAGGCTCGCAAGGTGGGCAGATCAAAATCTGATGATGTTCAATACTGAGAAGAGTAAGGTGCTTCACCTGGGAAGAAACAACCCGCAACATGCTTACAGGCTTTCCAGTGCTACACTTACTCGCACCGCAGCCAAAAGAGACCTGGGGATCTTGATAAACCAGAGAATGAGCATAAGCCACCAATGCAATGCTGTAGCCAGTAAAGCAAACAAAACACTAGCATGCATCTACTGATGCATGTCAAACAAGACTAAGGATATCATCCTCTCACTTTACTTGGCCTTGGTGAGGCTGCAGCTGCAGTACTTTGTCCAGTTCTGGGCACCACACTTCAGGAAGGATGTGGAGAGGCTGAGAGAGTCCAAAGGAGGTCTACATGTATGGTTAGAGGTCTGGAGAACAGGCCATATGATGAGAGACTGAGAGGCATGGGTCTGTTCAGCCTGGAGAAGAGGAGACTCAGAGGGAACTTGGTAGCAGCCTGTAAGTATATAAGGAGTACATATCAGGGACTGGGAGAACATCTGTTCACCAGGGCTCCCCAGGGGAAGACTAGGATTAACAGTTATAAATTTCTAGAAGACTGCTTTAGATTAGATATAAGGAAAAACTTCATTACAATTCTAATGTCCAGGGTCTGGAATAGACTGGTGGTACAATCACCTACTGTGTATATATTCAAAAAATGTCTGGATGCTCACTTGCTGGGGTCATTTCACACCAGCAGTCTTTCCTGCCCACATGCAGAAGGGTTGGACCTGATGATCTTGAGCGGTCCCTTCCAGCCCCTAACATCTATGAATCTTTGAATCTATGAATCAAAAGTTAAACTAAGTCAAAATCCAAAGCTTTCATGGAAACTATCCATTCCCTGGAAATTTTCTATAAAATAAATATTAATATGTAATGATATTTTGGTATGGTCAAGGCATTCTGTTTTCATTCATAATGAAAAGTTAAAATGGCAAAGTTGAAACAAAATATTATTGACATAAAGGTCTTTAATATTTCCAAACCCAAATGTTGGTTACATTTCATTTCATGGGGGATTTTGAAATTTGGAATTTTCCTCCTAATTCACAATGGAAAGAAATCTCAAAATATCAGAATTTGACATAGAAAAGAAATCCCATATTCAACTGCATATACTATAAAGATGTGGCATGTACACTGATTTTCTTGATCAATCTTCTTATAATTTATCTTCTGCAGCTACCAAAATTTGCAAATATCTGCTAATGCCAGTAATTGCTATTACAGATTTCAATATTGGTGCATATTCTAATTTCACTGAGCCATTTTGGGATGGACATTGCCCAGCTGCCAAGAGACAGGTGCCAGAGCACTAACAATTGGCTTCCCTATCAAGGAGAAATCATCAAACCTTAGTCTAGTTTAAATGTAATTCATTTATTTATACATATTATGCCTATGCTACTTTTTGAACAGTGATGGAGGCATATTCAGCCTCTGACCAAAAGCCATTTATCAGAGAAGTTCTCTGTCAAAAATTAACTTAAATTAGACATTAAAAAAAATTCTTCCTCTACTGCTGCTGCTTTTACCCAGAATATTTTGAGCCTGAGACAATACAAATATTTCTTCCAAGTCTAAAAACTTTCTTTCATGCTAAATATAACAGCATCTCCTGGTGATATTCACCATCAGAGTGTTTTCCTAATTTTTAGCACTTCAAGGGACATAGTCATAAGAGTCTTAACTAAAAAGTTAAGGTCACTTTTTATTGCTCTAGAAATTTGAGTGAGGATTGTTTCAGACCTGTGTTGAAGGATTCACTCAATTGATGTAACTGGACAATGGATACTTGGTCATTTGAAAGTTGAAAGTCAGAAGGAATCAGGTATGAATGCTAAACATATCATTCTTCTTTGTATTGTAGGAAACTGGCATACTTTATCTGTATATTGTTCATGGACCATAACTGATTTCAATTTAGGTTGTGACATGACATGACACAGAATCAATTCCCATATTGCTTAAGAGTAGATGAAATATTATGTGAGAAGAGATGTGTGTGTATGCATGTACATGCTCACACGTTTGCATGTATGTGTGTGCATTTGTATAAAGTGCATGGAATATAAATTTGTATATGTAACCATATATTGTTATTTACTGTTTATAGTGTCTGGAGATCCCAGTCATGGACCAGGACCAGGACCAGGACCTCACTGTGTTAGTCTCTGTAAAAGCATACTCTAAGGTTTCCAGCCAATGTTATTTAAAATAGTGTTAAGCTATGTAAGCCCCAGAAAACTGGGTTCATCATGGAACCATACAGAATTCCTTTGCAATCATGGTGACTTTAAACATAGCTGTAAGTAATGAAGTACAGGTGATGTGAAAGTAAAGGATTACTTTACGATGAAATACAGCAAAATAGTCTCAAAGGCACACTGACAAACTAAGTGGTCTTTAGGCTTCTCCGAGGTTACTTCATACTCCTAGATCCAGATTTAATATAACATTCATATAACCTGAGGTCTATAATTTCACAGTGGAAACAAAAAGGGTATCACTTTCATAGTCTGCATCCATACCTCATGGTTTGTTAGAAGCAGTTAATTCTGTTGTTTTTAATGTGTATGTTTCTAGAAGAATTTGAAAGACTAATTTCTCTGGATCTAGAAGAAATACAAACCTTCATTTTATTACAAACAATTAAACTTCTGTGTCCTGACATTGGATTGATGTAGAGTACCATATTTCATGGATACTTTATATGGAACTTCCATTGCTAGGGTTCCTCTCAGATACCACTTTCCCATGTCCCAGTAACATCATCTAAGGTTAAGAGGCATGAAATAAGAATTTTTTTCTCCCCTGTTTTCATGTTCCTGATTTCTCTGAAAGTCTTTCCTGTTTTTATTAATTCCATATGTAGGTCATTAATTTTTAGGTTTCTTTACTTTAAATTACATTTCATTATCTCTGACCAGCAATTTTGCTTTTAAGAGTAAAATTCCTCCAACTATTTTTTAGGGGGTGAGACTAAAGGGTTTTAGGGGGTCTTGTTTTGTTTTACTCATTTGCTTGTTTGCTTTTTCTTTTGGTGGTTATTTGTCCTGAGGAAGGTACCAGTTTTAAGCTTTCTGGGGTTGAATCTAGAAACATATTAGTAAGTCTTAAATCTGTGCTTCATGGGAATGAATAGAGACCCTACAACATATAAACATTACTGGAAAAAGCCACTCAACCTATTATATCTAGGACAAAATTTTAAATTTGTATTTTAAATGCCTACGTTTAACTGCATTTAAATCCAAACTTCTTACCCTTAAACACAGATGTGACTGTTAGCTGAGGTCTGAACAATCCCATTACATTTAATTGAGAGAGAGGTTATATGTTCATTCTAATCTAATCAAAAGTTTGTGGTCTTCATAGTTATTATGTGGCTTTTCATATGAC
The DNA here is from genome assembly GCF_001723895.1 of Crocodylus porosus. Lineage (NCBI taxonomy): Eukaryota > Metazoa > Chordata > Crocodylia > Crocodylidae > Crocodylus > Crocodylus porosus. The sequence continues at coordinate 100,270,136 of NW_017728906.1, forward strand.
AGGCTGTCTTAGGTCATATCTATACTGTTGCTGACTGCACCTGGCACCACTGTCTTTAAGTATGCTTTGCTGCTCTGCAGTGGCTGAATCTTGAACTGGAAGTGGTTGAGCCACAACTTCTGGGCTCCTTGGAAAGGGAGGAAGAGGGGTGGTAATTAGGAAAGAAGCAGGCTTATTAACACAGTTATTCATCAGAGCAAATTAACATGCTTGCCATTGCATGAACATGGCTTCTAATTTAAGTGGAAGCCCACACAGAGCAATGCAGTGATGTTTGAGGGACAGCAGATGGAAACAAGTTTGCTGTGTAGACATGGTCTTAATGCTATTACATATTTCTATACACTTAAACTGGCTAATAGTGTTCAAACTATAATATCTCTAGGACTGGGAAGAGCTTAAAGGGGACCCATTCTACATATTCAAACAAGAATTGATTCAGGGAAATCCCATGTATTCTACTGTATGTACACAGTATTGTATATATGGTATAATAGCATCTTGTAGTGTATTATGCAAATTAAATTATCATTGTGGTTCCTTTTGGTGTTATAATCTATGAATCTGTACTTTCATATCCTGGAAGATTTATTTTCCTGACTCCATATGCCTTGTTTGCTTCCTATACTCCCTTCTGACTTTTAGAAAATAAGTGACATATAAGAGGTCCTTGTTCTGTCCATCAGCTAGGACCATTTGGTAGACATTTTTTATTAACTTTATATAATATTTTAATCAGTTCTGTTCAACATTCCTGTGAATTTTTGGAAAAAGCATGTTTTTGTTTGGCTCATAAACACTATATTAGAAATGTAATGGGTGGGCATATGCACACACATGTGTGTGTTGTTTGCTGAGGGGAAGCATTACATATCTGCTATAACATCTCCATCACTCTTTGGGACATATTCTGTGTTAATCAGGAGACATTCTGTATATTCCTGCTGTCAAATAAAAGCTCTCACCATTTTTATCTTAAAAGTGGAATTAAAATAATAAAAAGAAAAGGATGAGGGTGTTTGTACCTATATTTCAAAGTAGTAGCTTTAGTATTTAAGGCATTTTTGGGGATGAAGAGGAAAGCTGTCTAAGAATGCAATAGAAGGGCTACAGGAAATGTTTAACTAACTGAAATAATTAGCAGCTGAATATATCTTGGGATGGAATCAATCATGCATATAAAAACTCTTCATTTTTGGATTAAAAAAGTAAGCCAGTATCCACATTTTTCCATGATTAAAATGAAATGCCAATAAAATATATAGTAGTGTTTCATTTTAATCATTTTAAACTGTGGATTTGGGGTTACTTTTTTTAATCCAAAAATTGTGGTGGGGTTATTAGAGAAGACCAGGATCCCTGCTAATAAATTCAATTCACTTCATCAAGTAGAAGGCCTGAAGGCGGATATAAAAGTATACTTTACAACTGATGCTCACAGTTCTATTCATAAGGACCTTAAAATTCACTCATAGAATGACCCATGTTTTGGCATTTTGGGGGGGCAAGTATAGTCATTTACATATTTAAGTGGTTATCAGCCTTCTGTTTTTCAACATAATTTTGTAGGACATAGCTGTGTAAATGAGTGTGTATTACAGCCCGAAGAATGAGCAATGGGTATAGTGTCTCCACTGTGTTTAGGATCAAAAAAATGTTGCACTGTACAAGATGTTAGAATATTATACTCCACCTTTGAGACTGAACAACAGTGACAATCTGCTTTTGTGTGAGGGTGCAATATATAAGCTTCAGTGGAGTTCCTCATTGGTATAGTTGACTGTAGAACCAGTGACAATCTGGTTTAGATTTCTGGTGCTATATTCCTACAGCACCAGAAATCTAAACATAGTATTGTGTTAGGGCAGTTAAGGGAGTTCCAAAAGCTTCCAGAGTATAACTTAAAGCTCTACTCCAGACATATTGCAATAGTCACCACAAGGTGAGCCACCTACTTGTTCTTTTGGCCTGGAACACTAAAGGTGGCCAGGAGTGATGCCAGACACATCACTCCCCTGTGTTGCTAACTAAGGAAACTGCCATACCTTACCACACCAGCTGTAGAGAGTCAGGCAAACCTTTGCTCCTTTAGAGAAATATGAAGAACGTTTTCTCTAAAATATTATCACTTAGTTGTAGTACAAAATTCCAATTCATGGTACAGTAAGGGAATAATAATCATTAAAGCTGGCCAAAACAATTTGGACAGAACACATAATTAAATTAAAAATTAAGTTGAATTTACTATCAGAACAAATGGTAGGAGATGAGTTCAGACAAGATAAAGTATTCTGTTTTGAAATTTTCTGAATAAAATATTCTTATTTCAAATTCTGAAATAACTTTCATTTTATTCTGTATTTCCTATTATATGTTTTTCCCCTTCAAGAGCTGAAATAAACATGAAGCATTATGATTGTTTAAATATGGAATATTTCATTTATCCTATTTTCTTATATTATCTTAATATTGTGACTCCAAAGTTTTTTCTTCACTGAGTAAGTGTAGCCCCTGGGTCATGTCAGCCCTATCTTTTGATTTTGCAGCTAGTTTTTTTAATTTTTTTTTTGGTATTGATTTATTCCTGCCTTCATGTCTGGCCAGCTGAGATTGTTTTTTTTACTCTTCTTATATTTCTTTTTTTTTTTTTTGCAGGGAGGTAGAATTGTCTTGCTCCTGCTGGGTAACTGAATGATACTTTCAGAACTACCCCTTAGCAGATGTCACATTTGAGCCTTTTTGGCCTATTTGTAAGATTTGATGACACTTTGGACAGAGCAGGGAATGTAATCTTAGTGTTTGTAATATTTTCTATAGATACAAGTGCAACTATAATGTCACAGCTGACATTAGGAGAGACTCAAAATGTAAGGTCATTGATATAAATAAATGGTGCTCAATCTTTTCATCCAGTGGGCTGGATTGGCTGTGTCTGGTCCCTTCTCAGTCTGGTTCCAGCCAGCAGACCCACTCTGGTGGTTTAGCTTGGGTAATCATATGTTCAGGTCCAAAAAAGAGGACACATGTTGTGCATGGGGGGGTGGGGGAGGGAGAATATGGTGGTGGGGGAGCCTGTCTCTTCCCCTGCTGATGCTCCTCACTGCCAAGCCACACACTCCAGCCCTGCTGCTGCCCCTCACTCCCAAACCCCAGTACCCTGCCATCCTGGGCCATAATGGTGCCCCTCACTCCTGACCCACAATGCCCCTTTCCCCACCTCCCTGCTGGTGCCCCTCACTCCTGACACACAGCCCCCCGGTGCTGCCAGTGCCCCACACTCCAACCCACATCCTCCTGACCTCCCAGCCCTGCTTGAGGGGCCTCAGCTTCCCCATGCTCACTGGCCCCAAGCCTGGTGACTGATTCATGCAGGCAGTGGCAGAGTGTGTCTGGGCCCACCCTGGGCTAGAGAGAAGAAGAGGACAGTCTTGTGGTACCTCCTACCCTGGGATGGGGCTGCTGCACTGCACCAGGCAGCCTGGCCATGGCTCTGCTCCCTCCACCTTCCCCTGCAGCATCTTCTGGCCACAGTCCCTGCAATGAGCATAAGCACCAGCCCCTGTGCTACTATCCAGCCATGGAGTTCCCAGCTGCCCTTAAAGATTACTCACCCTTTTTCCCCACTGAAGGGGCAAGCAACCCCCTACCCCTCCTGCCCTGTTGCAGCCCCAGCCCTCACCACACCCCCACTGCCCTGACCAAATGTCCAGGTTTTCCGTTTGCTCCATTGATGGGAGCGGGGGGAGGGAAATTGGAGGAAGCAGGGAGTACCACAAGGGTCTGTGTGCACCTCTGCAGCTGCAGGCAGGTAAATTTGTGCTCCCTGCTGCCTCTGATCTTCCTCCCCCTGCTCCCACCAGTGGAACAAAGTGAAATCCTGGACATATGGGCAGATTTAAAAAAGCCCACCTGGACAGAGATCAGAGGGCTCAAAAAGAAGACATGTTTGGGAAAACCTGGAGGATTGTAACCCTAGCTTAGACAAGTGCAGCAGGGCTGCAACCAGCTGTGGGGGATGAAAGGGGGCATGGCCCAGGGAATGTGGCCCAGCCTTGATGTGGCCATGCAGGAGGAGGGTTGTGGCCTGGCTCTAACACACTGTTTAGGGTTTAGGATTTTGTCAGTGAGGAGGGGTATCAGTATTAACTGCAACTGCTTCCCTGTTGCAAACTTTTCTGATCCTTGGGAAGCCCTGCAGGCCAGATTCCAAGGCTCAGCAGGCCACATTTGGCCCAAGGGCTGGAGGTCCAGCACTCCTTGTATACATGAAAAGGAGCCTAAGGCCTGATGGCTTTGAAATACATTCCCTTTTTGTTAGAAATAGCCTGCATTTATTGTAAAGGTCTTTGCTTCACCTTGGCACTGAAAATGGCAATGAACTCTGAGGCTCAGAAATTATTGGAGAGGAAGGGGCAAGTGAGTTTTAATTAGTTTGGTTGCTGATAGTGGAGTATTTAGTACACTGCAGTTTTAAAATATTACTTGTGAGCATATCTATATATTACCTATTTACTATCACCGTGGTAGCTAGGACATCACAATATTTAATGTACAGTATTTAATGTATTTATGTTCACAGAACACTTGCACAAAAAAGTACTTTTGTCCTCATTTTATAGAAGGGAACTGAAGCACAAGCTGTAAATAATTTCAACTGAATGGTAGTCCCATGCAAGGCAGTAACTACTGTGACTATGACTTGGTGCCTTTTTTTCTTGCAACTTGAAATAAATAAACATTTAAATTATATTTAAAAAATAAACGTCTTAGAAACCTGTTTTGGAGTTCATTTTTCAATTCTTGCTACAACAGTTACAATAGTAAATGCCAACTTAAGAAAACACTTGTACTTTTTTTTCTTTTTTTTTGAAGCTTAAGAATTTATTTTAATGGTATATTTTACTTTCCTGTGGTGGGGCAGTGGGGAGAGGGAGATTAGTTAGGAAAAAAACAAAGTCTTCAGCACCCTTCAATTTACAAACTGTTGATAAGAGCAAAGTGGTGTTCAAGTAACTTAAGCTAGGGCTCTGATGTTGTGGTCGGCTTCAATTGCATGAAGAAAGTCATGAATTAGTTGAAAATTCCCTTTACCTGTCACCCTTGATGGTAGGTATAAGAGGGTTGGTATAACCTGAGATCATCTTGCATCTGTCACATAGGATGTATTGTGCAGTTTCATAGCCAGACGACGCCAAAGCAACACACCCCTGACAAACTGATAACAGCCTCTCAAATAGCCAAAAAAGAAGTGTGTGTGTGGGGGGGCGGCGATGCTTAAAAGCTTCCTCCCCTCCCCTTCTTATCACTGAGGCATTTTCTTAAAAAACACTCTGGACCAGCAGTGAGTTTTGTCAGCAAGTTTAATAGAAAAGTATTTGTATATGAAAAAAATGACTACAGAAATGTAACTCCCCCCCCCCAGCTGTAATGTAGCATTCACTGCATAGTGTGCCTCATATCTAGGTGTCTATTTCAATTACCCTTCTACCTAAATGAGCACATATCTTAATTTGTTTAGAATTTTTTCTCCTTCCATTAATAATTTCCCATAGACACCAAAGTGGAAGCTGTTTTTTGTTAAAATGACTTGCCATTTTCAGCCTTCCCATTATCGTAATGTTGTGACTCCAAAGTTTTCTGATTGCTTTCACAAGCTGATAACAATTGATTGCTGCTTGAAAGGCCCAGTGTATTTAGGTTGTAACAAAAAGGGAGGTATAGTGTTGCCAGAATCACAGTGACACATCAATGAGAAAAATGCAAAAGTGAATTTCTAACAATCGAGCCTAAAGGGAGGAAAGTGAGATAAAAGACATGGAGATATTTTGGCGGTATGCTCCATTGCAAGCCTTTGACTGGATCCTGTGTTACTTGATAGGACAACATACAGACCCCAAGTAGAAATTAGAAACTGACTTTCTCAAACTATTTCCCCGGTGTCTGGGCCATACCAGATTGACTCAAAACCAGCAGATACTCAAGTAAAAGCCTTTTCCCTTATGCTTGCTTGCTTTGTTGCTTTGTTGCTTTCTTTCTTGCTTGTTTCCTTTCTTTAAATGTATTTAATTTTGGATATAAAAGTACATAAAAAATTATTAGTAAATTGCACCCACAGGTATATAATGTGGAAACAGTTAATGAGGCCTGATTCCACCACTCTTAAGCTGTGCTTTATGTTACTCTAGAAGTAGTTCCATATTGTGGTGCTTTTACCCTTTACCTTAATCAGCTAACTAAAAAAATTTTAGCCAGTAGGAATACTTAAATGAATAAAGATGATCTGATGCCAGTATAGGCTCCCCACAACACAAGCATACAAAAGCCTGAGGCAAAATCAATCTAAATTACAAGGCTTTTTATAAGCAGTGTAGCTAAAGAGGTAGTGAATAGTTGACCTTTGGTGGTGATGGGAATCTTAGACCAGCGTCCACCATTTTTAAACCAGTCCGTGTGTGCCAAACTTCCGTTATGTTACAGGTATAGACTGGTTTCTGATCACTTATTTCCAAGTGTAAAAGTGTAACGTTTGTATGTGGCCACAATCAGCAGACTTTTCCAGAAGTAGGGTATTATTCACCATGGGGTAAAAGTAGCAAAATGTGATTTTCAGGCAATGCCAAAAATGCTGGACAATCTTTGAAGCTTAAGTAAATAATTTGAAGAAAAAAATTGTGCTACTGAATATAATTAAGCTGGTCATAAAAAAACCCCATCACCTCTGTTTCTCTGGAAATACTACTATGTTAACATTTGGCTGTTATCTGTCACACACATGAGTTAAAAATAAAAGGATTTTTTTGTTAACTATAGTTATCACACACCATCCTATGCAGTCCTTTTGAGGCCAAGTTTCAGAAAACACGTCAATGTTGGGTAAGAGAACATAACTTCCTGTCCTGTTTTGGCAGAAACAAATATCTGTTTTGATAGATTAGAAGTGATGTTTAAGTAAGGCTCAGTGACCTACATCTCTAACATCTGGAAATCTGTCTTTCCTACTGGTAGTTTTGGGCTCTGTTAAATTTCTCTTACTATCATCATTTACATCATCACTTAGAACTTCAAGGTTTTGGATTTGGATGCCTGGCATAATTGGTTGGAATTATATTTACAGATCATGAACGTTATACAATAAAACATAGTTTCCATAATTTTTTCCAACTTTTAATCTTGCCTTTTTTAGTTTCCTTTGCTCTCTACTTCTTTTTAATTTTGTATTTCCTCCAAACTTGGAGCTTTTCTTTCCAATAAGTGTTGCATTGTTTTGATGTCACAGTATAGGAACTGGGAATTTTATTCCTGACTCTATAAGATTTACTCTTAGACACCAGGCACGTTTCTTAACATATAGGAAGAGAAATGCAAATTAAGAGAAGTGAAGCAACTTGTCTAAGAATGTAACCCAGCATGTTATTGGACAGTCAGGGAAAAAAAACAAGGTCTTTTTTTCACAGAGTCCTGTCACAAAGCCTTGTCTGTTATCAAGAATATTATTACTTTTTCTTTAACTTTTTTCTCTAAACTTCTAAAATTGTCCAGAATTCTTGGCATTGAGATTAAAATCATATTTTGCTATTCATACAGGCATCATAGATATGTACACACATATATACATAAAGCAAGTCTAAAACTTTATCCTTTAAAGATCCATTTACTTCCTATTCTGTTTCAAGTTTTTTTTGTTTGTTTGTTTGGTATAATGTTTGACAGCAATTTTTACAGGAATCATTGTCAATTAATGTTAAAAGTGACTTTTGTTTCTAACAAGAATTTGATTTCATGAATATAAAATATTCAAATTTGCTCTACTGGCAAAATTTTTTGATGATGGGTTTAAAGAAGAACAATATAGTTGGGGTTTGCCTTATGAATCCTCCTATATCAAAGTATCTGTGTAAGGAACTAAATCTGTTACCTTTATACAAGCTGACTACTTGCCTATGTTTCCCCATGTATTTACTGGTACAGCTTACCAGAAGTGTCATGGGGCAGCCCCATGCAACTATTGTAGCTGGCTACTTCTGCAGTGGTGGCTGTTTTTGCGCACACCTTGAAAAAGGGCAGCACCCAGGGTTGCCACTCTGGTTGCTCTGCCTTAGTCATACTACTGCTACTTCCAGGAGGAGGCCTTGTTTATGCTGTTTTAGGTTGAGCTAAACTGAAAACAGAGGACGTGTCTACATGAGCACTTAAGCACAACTAAATTTAATGTGCATTAAGTGGTTTTTGGCAGGTGTCCACATGTGCAGGACTGGCAACTAAATCTAGTGTACTTGGCTCTAAAGTTAGTGCCAAGTTTCTGCAGCCCTGCCATGTGCTCCTGCAGCCACTGGGAGAAGCTTCAGCTTCTGGCCACATGGTTGCCAGCACTTGGCAGCCATGTAGAAGCCAGACCCAGCTGCCAGCACTTGGCAGCCACCTTGGGAACTCTGATCACCAGCAAGCCGCTTCCCTGCCCAGGAGCCATATGCCCACTGCAGGAGTAGAATATGCCAGTAGGACCGTGCGAAGTAGCTAGTATTTGCTTCGGATTCAGATTCAGCTGATTCAGGGGACAGTGATTTGATTCAGTGATTCAAATCACTCTCCCAAATTGATTTGGCCAAATCTGATTTGAAGATTCAGCTGCTGCTGAATCTCTGAATCAGCCAGTGTTGCAGAGCACTTAGGTGCCCTGCTCCATTGAAGAGTGGAAACTACTAAGGAAAGAGCCCTAGCTGTGAGTAGGGAGCCCCAGCTGCTGATTACCAAGAGTGAGCTAGTGGCCCACACCTGCCAGCTGTCAGCTGACCAGAAGGGGCAGAGCCTGGCTCACATATACACCAGGGCTGAGGCCAGGATGACAGTTTCCTGTCAGTAGCCAAGGGGGAAGGTGCTCTCCCAGAGCAAGCAAGAGGGGAAGAGGCCTGACTGCAGAAGCAGTTTCTGAGACTGTTGAGGGACAGAGTATCCCCCGGTTGAATGATGTTGCAGCTGGGTGGCTTGAATTTATGTTATAGCCCAGGGGCTTGTGTTTATTTACTGTTTAAGACCGGTGGTTTAGGTGAGGCTGTTGGGGATAGAGAAGGCCTTATAGGGGACCCATGGTAGCATGGGGTCCCCAGCACCAGAGACGGTGCAGCATTGAGGGCGCACAGACTCCGGCGCCAGAGAGGGTGCAGCACTTTACAGGGCCCGAGAGTCCATACGGAGAGCCCGAGTGTCAGTGAGGGCACAGTGTAAGACAGGGCCGCGGAGAGCCCAAGGAGGACCAGGGGACCAAATTGTAACAAGGCCCAGACCTAACAATGTCAGTTCCATCTGCGAGGCTTGGGGTGTGGTAAAGGAGTGGTTGAAGCCACGCATGGCCCATAAGGCTAGGGTGCCCCAAAACACCCACTGCAGAATGAGACCCACAAGGGGTCCAGGAGCCCACGGGGTCAGAGAGTACAACAAAACCGTGTCCAGGATGATGTAAAGGCAGCCTATCTATTATATATTTTACCATCAAAGACATGGTGGGTGAGAATCGAGGGTGCCCTTTGGGCCAACTTGGCATGGGAAGGGGACCTGGGGGAGATCACAGCTCTCCTGCAGGACCCCACACCATGACAGCCAGTTGCATCACCCTCCCCAGCAATTGCTGCTTCACCCACACCAGCTCCCAGTATTTGGACAAAAAAAAGCCCCGACTCAGCGGGTACTGCCAGGTGGGGGGCAATCCCTGCTGGCCCCCACTGCCCCATGCTGCATGGGGGCTCTGCAAGAGCCCCCCAACCAACCCCCACACTGCCCCAGCTCCCCCACGGCTGTCTCACCTATTGCGCTTCTGGCCCTTTAACAAAAAAAAAAAGAGAAAACCCCGGACCCACCATTC
>NW_017728906.1:100280296-100287110 GCF_001723895.1 Crocodylus porosus
GTGGGGGCAACAGGGATCACCCCCCCCATAGCAGTTGGTGAGCAGCAGGGTTTTTCTTTAAAAGGCTGGGAGCTGGGGCGGGTGGGGCATCCATGGTGGAGCTAGGGAAGCGGGTGGGGGTCATCAGGGCTGGAGGAGCAGGCAGGGGCTGGGGGCTGGCAGTGGTCCTCCCATGGTCCCCTCCCCCATTCCCCAGCCCCACCTTTGCTGCCCCCTATTTACCATCTCTGAATCCAGCTGCAGCTTCCTGCTGCATGCACCAGGGGCTGTCTGAATCATCAAAGCTCTCTGAATCTTTTCTGAAGATTTGGAGAGCTGTGAATCAATCTGGACCTTTTAACTCCCCTGATTCAATTTGGTTTCAGAGATTTGGCCACCAAATTGGGCCAAATCTCCTCTGAATCAAATCACCACCCAAAGCTTCACACAGCCCTACATGCCAGCTCCTTCCTTCCCCACCCTACCTCCCCATGCCAGGGATGCCCCAGCCATTACCTCTGCCCCTGCCTGTGACACCCAGTGTCCCACTGCTCCAGCCTGGCTGCTGGCAGTGAAAACCAGTGCCCTGAGTCCTGCTGGCTATGGTGCTGGTCCTGCTGGTCCCAGCAGGCACCCCTCCACCCAGGGCCCAGGGAGAGCCATACACCCACTGGGGGAGGCCCTGCACCCCCTCCTCCTGCACTCCCTGATCTGGCCCACTGGCCTCGCTGCCCACATACCCCTACCCCCTGTCCACTCCAGCACAACTCTCAGGCCAGGCATGTGTTTGAAGCAAAAAAGTTTTAATACCCTCACAACTCCACCCCTATCCTTCCCTCGCCCTCTCCCACAAAAACAGTACCCCTCCACCACCCTCCCCACCCATCAACAATAAAAAACCAACAAGTGGCAAACTAGATAGAGAGCAGGCCAGCCCTGGCAGGGGAGAGGTGGCCATCCAGGAGCCCTGGGGCTGGGCTCAGGCCGGCCCCCTAATGGCTGGGAAGACCTGGCACTAAAGTTAGTATTGGGTTGTATCTACACATGTATTAATGCACTTTAACTAACTACTCTGAAATTTGATACCTGCACTTGCAGGTAACAAATGTAGGCACAATTAGCCTAATTTTGCCATTTTTAATGCACATTAAAGGTGCACATGTGTAGATGTGTGCCTGTAGTGTGCATTAAAATTACAGTAATGTTGATTAATGTGTCTAGTGTAGATGTGCCCAAAGATTAACAAGTTTGTTACCCCTTGCTCTAGGGTTGGAGAGAGAATTCAATTGTGCCAAGCCTTTTCTTGGAACTACTTAGTGTTTATTTCGTGCCAATGCTGCTCACTTGAACCAGCTTCTCTCCATTGTGGGTGAAGGAATCAAGACTCCATTCGTTCACTATCATTGCCTACTCATCTGGATATGAGGGAAAATACCAGCCCTTTAGTGAGTGCTCTCTACTTAGTATTGTCACCTGTAACATGCTTAGTTATTAGGGGTGTGCGAAATGGGCCATATTTGATTCGGATTTGGCCCAAATCAGGGACAGTGATTTTATTTATTGATTCTCATCACTGTCCCCAATTCCATTTGGCTGAATCCAAATCTAAAGAATCAGCAATTCAGCCATAAACAAAACTTTTAATGTTTTTTCCACATACCTCGATGTACCAGGAACAGCTTGTGAATGCTGTGATGGTGGGGCAGATGGAGCATCCCACCAGAATGTGGGGGGCCCTCTGTACCCCCAAGTTGGTGATCGGCAGTGGGGGGATCCCAGGTGCCCCCCAGACTCAGGAGGCATCAGTCACCGTGCGGGGGGGGCCCCACGTGCTCCCTGGTGGACTTGAAAGTGGACTGGAAGTGCTTCTGGTCCATTTCCACATCTGCTGCTGAGCATGTGGGGGAGCTCCCTGTGCTCCTGTGGCATGCTCCATCTGCCCCACCATCACAGCATTTATGAGCTGCCTGGTACTTTGAGGTATGTAGAAAAAACATTTAAAATTATGTCTATATCCAATTCATTGAATCTTTCTGAATCTCTTTGAATTGATTAGGAGGGTCCCAATTTGATTTGGAGAGATTAAAGCGTCTGATTCAATTTGGATTCAGAGATTTGGCTACCAGATTGGGCCAAATCGCCACCGAATTGAATCAGGGACTGAACCTTTGCACAGCCCTATTAGTTATGTGAAGATGTGACATATTACTGTCAGTTCACAAGAGAACTCACTGAATGCTTCAATAATAATAAAAAAAAAGGGTTGGCAGAATTGGCTTAGACTGTCTTAATTTCTTTCTTACTCGCTAATTAATAGACTTTTTGCACTAGAAAACTTACACCTGTGTTCACGCCAGTTTGTGAATTCATTCACTGATTAATTGATGCATTTACATTTAGGACTCAACTATGACTTCAGGCACACACTGTGCAAGGGGTGATGCATAAGATACACCACATGAGAGGTAGCATCAAGAAAATGCTTTGGAACTGTTCTAGACATTTTGATAGGAAAAAAGCCACATTACCCATTTAAAATATATCATTAAAAATATTTTCCTACTCTACATTTATGGTGTGGATCATAAAGAATGAAATTCTGTTTCCTTTTGTGGAAGTTTTGAAGCTGCACATCTAGCCGTTTTTGGCCCTGTCTCTACTCTATGAGTATGTAAGCATGTATGCATAGACTGAACATGCACAGTGGGATATATAGTACTTAGGCAGGGAGGGACTTTTGATATCTTAGCTCCAAAACCAATATGGTTAGGACATTTTCACAGGAAGCAGGAGACCCAGGTTCTAAGCCCTTCTTCTTCAGAGAGGGTTTAAACCTTCATCCTTCTGACTTGACAACAGAGTGTTCTGGCCATGACACCACATGGTAAGGGATTCTCTAGGGCCCTCTTCAGCATTGCTTTAGAAACTGGGACACGGCCCCTTCCATTTAGCAGACATCATTTAAAATGGATATCAAGTGATACGGTAGTCTCTCTGCTGCAAGTTTGCTTGGCGTAAACACATGGGAGATCATTTTCAGGGATCTTTCCACAACTTTGAAACTCCTTTCTCCTTAAGGCTCCATGGGGACATGACTAGTTAGCAGCTGACTTTAATGAGGCCAGCTAAGAACCATACACTCAGCCACTTCCAATGAGAAGATTATGGCAATTAATCCCCTGAACAGGCACCACCTGCTGCAAGCCCAGAGCAGTGCCCTGGTCTTACCTGGGTCCTATGAGAAGTAATCAGGGAGCCAATTGGCAACAGCCCCCTCCCCCACCCCCATCCCCACACACTCTAGCCCTCAAAAGTCAGCCCCAGCCTGTAGTTTCCTTGTCCTGGCAATGAGGAAAGTTCTTGCTTCTGATCCTCCGTTCACTTCCTTGCTGGCTATTTGGTTTTGATTCCTGGTTTCAACTCTGGCTTCTGATTGTGGTAGCACCTTTCGCACCCTCCCTGCCCCCATTGATTTTTTATTTCTGAGGTTGACTCAGCTTTGATCTCTGGTTCTAGCTTTTGACCTTGATCTGTCTTGACTTTGCTGATGGCTCTAAATTCCATTTCCAGCACTAGATTCATCTGTACCCCAGCTCCCAAGAAACCACCCAGGACTGTACCCATACTTCAGACTGCCCGTGTCCCAGTTCCTAAAACTGAATGTGCATATTTGGTCTACACATGTATGCTTAGATGTCAACACTGCAGGGAAAATACAATTTGTTTGTGTGTAAGTCCCCAAAATGCCACTTATGGAGCTAGAAAAATCTCATTTGGATGCACAAAGTGAAAGAGAATTCTTCTCAAAATGTCTTGATTTAGAACATTTCTCTATGTAAATCCACAAGAACATCTGTGGAGCAGTTTAATCTCTCTCCACACTTTTAAGGGATATTAAATAGCTCTTTGAGGAACAGCTGCATTTTGGAAGTATAATTAATCTTTTTCTCATCTCTTTAGGCTAGAGATTTCATAGATTTCATAGACATTAGAGCTGGAAGGGACCTCAGAAGATCATCAAATCCAGCCCCCTGCCCAAGGACCAGGAAGTCAGCTGGGGTCATAGGATTGCAGCAAGATAAGCATCCAAATTTTTCTTGAAGGCATTCAATGCAGGTGCATGAATCACTTCCAGTGGCAGGCTAGTCCAGACCTTGGGGGCTCAGACAGTGAAGAAATTCTTCCTTATGACCAGCCTGAAACAGTCTTGAAGGAGTTTATAATCATTTGGCCCTTGTCATCCCTTGTGGTGCTCTGGTAAACAATCGTTCCCCCAGATCCTGGTGAACACCCCTGATAAAATTATAGGTAGCCATCAGATTATCCCTGAGCCTGTGCTTTTCCAGGCTGAAGAGTCCCATAGCTCTCAGTCTGTCATCATAAGCCTGTCTGTTTTCCTGACCTCTGATCATGCACATGGCTGTTTTCTGGATTCTCTTAAGCTTCTCCACATCCTTTTTGAATTGTGGAGCCCAAAACTGGATGCAGTACTCCAGATGCGGCCTCACCAAGGCCGAGTACAAAGGGAGAATGACATCCTGGGATTTGCTTGAGAAGCATCTATGGATGCAAGCTAGCATTTTGCTTGCTTTACCGGCTACAGCATCACATTGAATGCTCACATTCATCTTGTGGTCAATCGTGACCCCCAAGTCCCTTTCATCTGTAGTGCTAATTAGCATAGCACTGCCGAGTCTATAAGGATGCTGCAGGTTATGCCTCCCAAGGTGAAGAACCTTGCATTTTTTGGTGTTAAACACCATGAGGTTCTCATCGGCCCAATTCTTGAGCCTGTCAAGGTCAGCCTGGATCACCCTCCTGTCCTCAGGTGTTGATACTTTACTCCAGAGTTTGGTATCATTGGCAAACTTGGCCAGTCCACTTCTGACACCAATGTCCACATCATTAATGAAGATGTTAAACAATATAGGTCCAAGGACAGAGCCTTGGGGGACCCCACTGGTCACAGGAGACCATGATGATTGACTTCCATCAACCACCATCCTCTGGGTCCGACCACAGACCCAATTCCCCAGCCAGTGGATTGTGGTGGACCTGAGGCCGCAGTTGGCCAGTTTTGCCAAGAGGCGATCAATGGATACCAGATCAAAGGCTTTTTTGAAGTCAAGATATATGAGATCAATCTGTTCTCCCTTGTCCAGGTGATAGGTCACCTGGTCATAGAAGGAAATGGGATTGGTCAAGCAAGACCTACCTGCAACAAACCTATGCTGACTATCCCTTAGGATGTTGGTGTCGGCCAGTCCATTAAGGATGGCCTCTTTAATAATCTTTTCTAAGACCTTCCCCAGGATTGAGGTCAAGCTGATGTACCTGTAGTTTGCCAGATCCACTTTCCTCCCTTTCCTGAAGATAGGCACCACATTGGCTTTCTTCCAATTTTCAGACACTTCACCAGAGTGCTAGGAGTTCTCAAAGATCCATGCCAGGGGCTGGGCTATGATGCTAGCCGGCTCCCTGATGTACCCTGAGATGTAGATTGTCAGGGCCAGCTGACTTGAAGGTGCCCAACCTCTCAAAGTTTTCCTTCATGAGGTCAGCATTGATGAAGGACAGGGAATCTTCTCTCACTCAGGCCTCTCTCACCCAGGCCCACCTGTCCCATAGTGGGCAGGGGCATCCCGTGGGACTGATGAAAGACCGATGAGAAGGACCCATTTAATAGGTTGGCTTTTCCCTGGGCATCGGTTGTCAGTTGTCCCATCTGGTTTAGCAGGGGTTCAGTGTTGCCCTTTGCTTTTTCTCGAACTCCCCACATACCTAAAAAAGACCTTGTTTTCGTCCTTGATATTTGTATCTAGTTGGAGTTCTGTTGCAGACTTGGCTTTCTTGGTTCGCTCCCTGCAGGACTGGACCAGCCTGGAATTTTCCTCCTTGGAGATGGATCCCATCCTTCATCCTTTGTAGGCCTTTCCTTTTAGCTGCAGGAGGTCCACTAGTTCCCTGGAGAGCCAAGGGGGCTGCTGTGCCCTCTTGCTGCCTTTCCTCTGTGGTGGAGTAGCATTAGCTTGTGTATTGAGGATTGCTCCCTTGATGAGCAGCCACACTTCCTGAGCTCCCCTCCCCTAGCGGTCATGGTCCTTTAGGGCCTCACCGGCAAGTGTCCTGAGATTGTCAAAGTCAGCTTTCCTGAGTCAAGGACTTCTGTATTGCTTTATGGCAGATTGTGAAGGTGATCAGCTCATGTTTGCTGTCACCCAGATACATAGGAGGAGAGCTGCATCAATCTCTTGGGAATGGGAGGTGAGGTAATTCTGCTGCAGCATGTGTGAAAACTGTCCAGAGAAGGACCTCCATGTCTAGGACAACTCTGAAGATGTAACTGTTTCTCCTCTTTCTACTTTGGAGTAAGAAAAGCCATTTCTTTCCCTGGGGCTGAAATATTCTTGTAATTTCTCTCCAAACTGAAGTGCTCCTGACCACCAAAACTACTTACTGGAGTAGAAATATCTATCTTCAAACATGTTTTATTTGTGTTGGAGTGATGTTCATAGACTGTAGGGCCAGAAGGGCCCTTGGAAGGTCATCATGTCCAGTCCCCTGCACCAGGTAGAAAAGATAACTAGGGGTCAGGTGACCCCAGCAAGGTAACTGTCTAGTCTCCTCTTGAAGATTTCCAGGGTAGGTGATGGCACCACCTCTGGAGGGAGCTTATTCCAGTCTGGGCACCCTTGGCATGTCCTCATGAGTGTACACATGCCCCTTGACTCACCTCAAACCCCATTGAGGCAGGACAGCAAGTACATGCAAGAATGAAAAAATGTTCCCCCTGACCACTGCCGTGGCTGGCCCCTCCCCTGCCAGCCCCCCCCCA
>NW_017728906.1:100287210-100319656 GCF_001723895.1 Crocodylus porosus
GTCAAGGGGAAAGAGACTTAACAGTGGGGGTCTACTACAGACCTCCCAACCAAGGGGAAGAGCTTGACCAGGAATTCTTAGGTCAGCTCATGGAGGTAGTGAAATCAAAGAATGTGGTAGTCATGGGGGACCTGAACTTCCCAGACATCTGCAGGCAAGAGCAGTCAGCCAGATCTGACTGCTCAAGTAGGTTCTTAGCCAGAATGCAGGACCTCCATCTAACCCAGGAGGTGCACAGCCCCACCAGGGAAGACACCTTGTTGGACCTGGTGTTGGCCACGGGAGATGACCTGGTGAGGGGGTTGCGGGTGCTCAACGCAACAGTGATCATCGCCTGATGGAATTCACCATCCAGGGCAAGGTGGCAAAGGCCTGCAGCAAGGCAGCAGCCCTAGATTTCAGGAGGGCAAACTTCAGTGAGCTAAGGAGAATAGTCAGGGAAGCACTGGGGTCCCAGAGGGGAGGGGAGCCAGGTGTCCAAGGACAGTGGTCACTCCTTAAGGAAACGATCCTCCAAACCCAAAGGGAGGTAATCCCAACATGGATCAAAGGGAGCAGGAGGGCACACCAGCCCCCATGGCTCACCAAAAGCATCCAGGAATGTCTCCTAGCTAAAAGGGAGACACAGTGGAAAGGAGGGGCCTTTTTTAAATACATAGGGGTAAAAAGAAGGTTCCAGGTAATGTGGGGCCCCTGCAGGACATGTTAAGAAATTTGGTCATCACACCAGACAACAAAGCCAACTTATTTAATGATTTCTTTGCCTCCATTTTCCCAAGCAGGGACCGGAACAGTCACCTCCCTGCTGGACCCCCCTTAGGCCCCAGGGGAGGCACACCTAGGCCAAGGGTTAGTGAGAAACTAGTTAGGAAACTTATGGAAGTACTGGATGTATTCAAGTCAGCTGGTGCAGATGAACTCCACCCTAGAGTACTAAGAGAATTGGCTAAGGTCATTGCAGGACCCCTGGCATGGCTTTAGAAGCACTTGTGGTGCTCTGGTGTGGTGCCAGAAGATTGGAAGAGGGTCAGTGTGGTTCCCATCTTCAAAAAGGGGAGGAAGGAGGACCCTGGAAACTATAGGCCAGTTAGTTTTACCTCAATCCTGGGCAAGCTTTTTGAGAAAATTATTCTGACGCATATCCATGAGGGACCAGCAGGGGAGATCATGCTTAGGGGCAACCAACACGGGTTCATTAGTGGCAGGTCCTGTCAGACCAACCTGGTGGCCTTCTATGATCAGATCACCAAATCATTAGATGTAGGGATAGCAGTGGACATAGTCTTCCTGGACTTTCAGAAAGCCTTCAACAGTCTCTCACCCTGTTCTAATTAAGAAACTGGGGGACTGTGGTGGCGACATCCACACAGTCAATTGGGTCACCAACTGGCTGGAGGACCACATCCAGAGAGTGGTAGTGGATGGGTCATTTTCAACCTGGAGGGATGTGGGCAGTGGGGTTCCACAGGGATCAGTCCTTGGGTCCGCACTGTTCAACATCTTCATCAGTGACTTGGACAAGGGCGTAAAAAGCACCCTGTTTAAATTTGCTGATGACACTAAGATGTGGGGGTATGTGGGCATGCTAGAAGTGAGCAATAGGCTACAATCAGACCTAGGCAGGTTACAAGGGTGGGTGGATGAGAATAGGATGGGATTCAACACCGACAAGTGCAAAGTGATGTACCTGGGGAAGACCAACCGGCACCATACCTACAGGTTGGGGAACTCCCTTCTTGTCAGTACAGAGGCAGACAAGGATCTTGGAGTTATCATTGACTCCAAGATGAACATGGGCCGGCAGTGTGGGGATGCAGTCAGGAAGGCCAACCATACCTTGTCATGCATGCACAGATGCATCCCACGCAGGTCCAAGGAGGTGATACTCCCCCTCTATGTGGCACTGGTCAGGCCGCGGTTGGAGTACTGCGTCTAGTTCTGGGTGCTCCACTTCAAGAAGGATGTGGACAACATGGGGAGGGTCCAGAGGAGGCCACTTGCATGATCAGGGGGCAGCAGGGCAGGCCCTATGAGGAGAGGCTACAGGACCTGAACCTGTTCAGCCTCCATAAGAGAAGGCTGAGGGGGGATCTATTGGCCTGTTACAAACTAGTCAGGGGGGATCAGCAGGCACTGGGAAGGTCTCTGTTCCCCTGAGCACTGCCAGGAGTGACCAGGAATAATGGTCATAAGCTGTCAGAGGGTAGATTTAGGCTAGATATCAGGAGGTGCTACTTCACGGTCAAGGAGGGTAGGATCTAGAACCAACTTCTAAGAGAAGTGGTGCTGGCTCCTACCCTGGGGGTCTTTAAGAGGAGGTTAGATGAACACCTTGCTGGGGTCATTTCACCCCAGTAATCTTTCCTGCCATGGCAGGGGGTCAGACTAGATGATCTACTCAGGTCTCTTCCGATCCTAGAAACTATGAAACTATATAAAATTGTACTATTCATTATGTAATGAATTGGATATGTATGCATTGTATTTTGTATTTTTTGTTATGTTTCAAATTTATACGTCATATACCATGCTTTATATTGCACTGCGTCCTTTAAGCTTGTTCTGTATTATTAAAGTATAGTTTGCAAATATTGTATTCTCTGTAAGCCTATTCTCACCTTAGCTGATCACCCAGTGAATGAAAGTATGAATGGGAATTGATACCGCTGCTATAGACAATGGGGATTTCCCATACCTGCAAGCTAACAAGATCAAGGGTGTTCCTGAAACATTGTATGAACAAGGTGTGGACAGAGTATTGGCTGTAACAGACTGTTAATCATGAACTTACAGAACTGAAACCAGGATTGCTACCTACCTGCCAGAAGGCATGAAGTGACCTACCCCACTGGCTGGGGCAGCCAATCACTAGGGCACCACAGAAGTCAGCCATATAGGTATAAAGGGCAGTGAAAAGTGAGTCCTGGTGGCACCCCTTTTATCCAGCGTCTGACCTACCAAACCAGAAGGATGAAGCTGGTGGATAAAACCACCTCAGAGAAACTTTGACTGGCCATTGACAGCAGACCCGCAGCGTCTCAGATGGGTAATAATTGACACTGGTGCTCCACTGTGTGTGTGTGTGTGTGAGTGTGTTACCTTGGGGGTGATCACTGGGCTAATATTAGATCTTTACTTTCCATTTTAATAAATTTGAATGGTCAAGAGCTCATTTTGGCTTCTTGATGTAACATGTATGGTGGAGAATGTGGCACATTCAAAGGTTATTAATGGCTGTAATAATTAAAGGTACCCAAGAGAAAGTGCACTAGAGATATAGAACTCATTCCAGAGGGGAGTAGGCATACCCAAGGAGGGGTCAGGAATAGTCCCTTAGAGGGCCAGGAAAATTTTAAAGGAACTCCTGTGGGACAGAGGCATGGTCAGTCAGGGAACTGAGAACCAGCAGACCCAGGGAAACATATTTAAGAACCATCCCCCAGCCCACACCAGGCATATATAACTACGAGGCTGAGTGAAAAAGGAGGAAGTATCTCCATTGCATTGAGAAATCCTGAAAGAAGGTTCCTCTCCTTGGAGGGAAGATGCGTGTGTCCCAGGGTTCCCTCTAAATGATATTGGGATGCAATTTTAAAAGTTTTGCCTTTGTGAAAAACTATCGGCCCAAAGGCAACACGGTGCCATGGTTTGGTTATTATGGCATGTTGTTAAAACAACAGTTGAAGGAAAGACCCAGAGAGTCTCAGAAATAGAGGAAAAGGAGAACCAAATTCAGGCTCTAAGGGATAAATGTGCACAATTAGAAATAAACAACCAAACCCTTAAAGGGGTCTTTCAAAATCTGGAGAAAGAAAATGAGGAATTGAAGGAAGTAAACTGAAATCAAGCACAACAATTGGAATCATGGGATGAAGAAAAGACTAGCCGAGAAGTCTTACAAAATTTAGTGAAAACTATGGCAAAAGACCAAGATGAAAAAGAGACCAAAGTTAACCATGGCCCCTATTTAATTCTGGGAGCACAAGGTTCAAATTGCTGCCATTGTCCAGGGAGACCAAGCTTGGGATTTAGATATCCCCTTCACCCTGGGAGAAATCTGGGATGGAGATATAGATGGAGTGGGGACTTAGACAATGTTTTGTACCCCTCCCTCCAGGACATTTACTCTGAGGAGGAAAAAGCACCGGGACCTGAGGTGAGTGTAGTCATCTAAACCTTGATCACCCAAGATGCACAGGGGAACAGGAGGGACATGACTGATATAATGGTTCCCCTCAGTGGTGCCAATCTGGCTGCCCTAGGAAAAACCTTGGGACTGACTAGCATCAAGAATCTTGCTCAATGGCTGCAGAAGTCAATGAGTGTAGTAGACAGTGAGAATTTAAATGCCCAGGAATGGTTCTGCCTGTTAAAAACCTGTGCTACCCCAAACATTCTAGCAGCCATGAGTAGGGATGGTGGCTTTGGAGGGGATTCTATCCTATAGGGCATCCTAAATCTGGGGTTGCATATCAGGAGAAAAGTGTTTAAAGGGCAATTTGGGACTAGCAGTTAGGTACCCGGAGAACCAGTTAGGGTTTATGTAATCCAATGCGATATGTTAGGGTTGCTATTGGGATCAGTCTTGCCCATAGACAGACAGGCAATTGGACACCCAACATTAGAGAAATAGACAGTCCCCTTGGATTCTGGAGAGAAGTACAGGAGGACATGCACCAATCCATTATAGGGTTAATGGGATTGCTTCAAGAAGCTCGACAATACACCTTAAGTGAGGTCCTCTTCCAAGGGCAGTATGTGGAGCGGCTGGGTGGCAGGCAAGGGGGGTGGGGCGTGATTGCAGCCACACAATTTAGAATAGAAAGTAACAACATGCCAAACTGTAGGATCACTTACTCAAATGAAAGTGCCTATCCTGGGTCATAGCAAAGGGTCGGGGAACCAAATTACTGCCCTAACACATATTCAGCCTACCCCAGACTGGTAAAGGGAAGGGAAAGAGAGGGAGAGATGGGAGTTCAAGCCACAGTGTGGATGTTCTTAATGCAACATGGGGAACCCAGGGGAAAATGGCACAAGAAACTGCTAGACAAGCTAATTGAAAGTATGATAGAATTAAGTGATGAGAGGCCAGTCGTGATGGTAGAGGGGGGGCACCTTTCTCCCCTCCTGATGGAGTTGCAGCTACAGCACCGATATCTGAAGAGTACTGATGGGGCCCCCATAATGGAATCCATGAGCGGAGCCCAGGTTCATGGGAAAAATTGGGCACTTTAATTTGGGACTCAGGAGGAAGACCCCAAGTACCCATTACAGTGGGGAAACAAGGGCATACAGGCACTTTTCTAGATACCAGGGCTGCACTAAATGTCTTTGGAAAAAGGTTGGATTTAAATCAATTTGGCACTGGGCAAATAATGCTGTGATCCTTTACCAGACAGGAAGACACGGCAGTAGTCTGTAAGGAGGTAGCGATTTGTATCCATTTCCCAGACGGGCAATGCAAAATTAATAGAGAAGGGGTTCATCAAGAGGGCTCCACTGAGCAATTGATTTTAGGGGCTCCTTTGTTTAGCCAAGAGGGCTGGATCTCAGACCTAGCAAAGGCTCAACTCCCAGAAATAATAGAATCCAACCTGTATTGGAGACTGGAACAATATAAAGGTATAGGAGCAATTAATTTTGATGCAGAAGATGAATGGGTGCAACAGTTCCCAGGAGTGTGGGCTAGAAGCAAGAGTGGCTGCAGCCGGATCAAATCATGTGTTAAAATTGTGGGCAATCTGGTGTTTCCTCAGAAGCAGTATAATTTTCCAAAGCAAACTGAGGAGGCTGTACAGCTAATCATAGAGGACTTACTGCAGTAGGGGGTGCTAATTGAAACCAATTCAGAATTTAACTCTCCCATTTGGTCCTTCCTAAAGGCGGACAGGGAATCGTGGAGATGAACAGTAGATTATGAAGCCATAAACAAGGGAACTCGCGCCGTGGCTCCAATCATGGCTGATATGCCAGCCATGCTCAGTAGGATACAAGAAAGTCCTTGGTGGTTCTCTGTCATAGACCAAGCTAATTGCTTCTTTGGTATTCTCTTACACCCAGAGTCCTGGAACTGCTTCACTTTCATGTTTAAAGGAAGGCAATATACCTGTGCACGTATTCCCCAAAAAATGAATACACAGTGGGAATGGGGAGAGCCTGAGCAAAAGGCTTTTTGCCTACTCAAGGAGGCACTAACGGCTGCACCTGCTCTTGCATTCCCAAACCCCTTTTATATTAAATTGGCATCCACTGATAAAGCCTGTCAGCAGTGCTACTGCAAAAGGATTCAGGTAACAAGCTAGTGCCTGTAGCCTATGAATTGTGGAAACTAATAGGACCAAAGGTCAATTTCAATCAGTATGAAAGAGAGTGCCTGGCTGCAGTGTGGCCAGTTCAAAGATTTGAGAGGCTCACTGAGATGGCCCCAGTAATTATTCAGACACATCACTCACCCCTGAAATACATCGTGCCAGGGAAATTGATGGGGTCCAAAGTATCTAACACCCGCATTGCTCAATGGGCTTTATTCCTAACCAGATGGGGTGTCAGGCATGAAACCCAATCCAAATTAGATTTGCTCCTCTATGTCTTACTAATAGAAGACACTAAACATGAGTGTCCTGATACAGACCTGTGCCAGGGGGACACAGGGATAACTGAGACCCCACCACTGGAAGAAAATCCAGCTGTGCAGAATCACCACACCTGTGTGTGGTTCACAGATGGGAGATACAGCTTTGAGGGGGGGAAAGGTATACAGGATATGGGGCTGTGAATTTAAATGATTGTCAAATAGGAGGTCCCCTGTCAGCAGAATGCTCAGCCCAAGCTGCCAAAGTGAGGGCTATTAGAGAGTTGCTTGAACAGCAGTACCCTCTAGGAAAAGAATTATGGGTATACACTGACTTGGATTTTTGTGTTAAAGCTTTGTTGTACTGGATACACAACTGGAGCAGAGCCAATTGGCACACTGCAGATGGTAAAGAAATTGCTTTAAAGAATGATTGGCAGGCAATTTGGAAATGGATCCAAAATTATCCCTCCTCATTGCATATTCGGCATGTAAAAGGGCATCAATGAAATAACACCCTAGAAGCCAAAATGAATCAACTGGCAGATGCCACTCTGAGAGGAGGGGCTAGAGGGAACATCTCCATTGTACAAACCAGATCCTTGAACCACTTAGAGTTGAAAATCCAGAAGGATTATGCAATTAATCAAAAAATGGGGGAAGCTAGGTAGATCCCACCACCAAGTACAAACAAGAAAAATTATCAGTGCCTGTCATAACCTATGGTATGAAGCCCTTGAGGCTACCACTCCTAGATTACTAGAAATAATAATCTAGGCCAGCGTGGCCAGAATGGCCAGAAATGTCTAAAGTTGTCAAGAGGTGGGTACAGAGTTGCTTGTGTTGTCGGGGGGAAGGAGCAAAACTCAGAGACTCCAGGCCACTCCTACATCAAAAAATACTTGGTCCATGGCAGAGAATCCAGATGGATTACATTGATAAATTGCCACATACAGCTAGAGGAAATCATTACCTTCTTGTGATCATAGACTCTTTCAGTGGGTGGCTTGAGGCATTTCCCATGCATACACACACCGCTGAAACAACAGTGAAGAAGCTATGGTCAGAGGTCATTTGTAGGTTCAGAACTCCCTGGATCATTGACTCTGACTAAGGTCCACATTTTACAGGAACAGTGGTCAAAGAATTGCTGAAGGCTTTACGAATAAAGCAGCAGCTGCATATTCCTTACCATCGCCAGGCATCAGGACAAGTGGAGCATATGAATCGCACCATCAAGTAATCATTGAAAAAAATTGTAAACCAGAAGGGAACCAACTGGGATCTCAGGCTGCTGTTAATATTAGCTGCTTTAAAGAGTGGGAACAGCCTGGCAACCAGTCTCCAGCCCTACCAAGTTCTGTTTGGCAAGTGGATGGCCCTGCTACCCACAGGGATCATCCCATATTCAGGCAATCCCAATGATTCACAGCCAGCAGAAATTATTGATTGGATAAAAGAACTCCCATACCAATTAAAGCAACATTAAATTCAAATTAATAAGGCCATTCAACAGGCCTGTCTGTGCATGAATAATCACCTGGCACAGCACTCCAGACTGTGGGAACTTG
This sequence comes from Crocodylus porosus, assembly GCF_001723895.1. Classification (NCBI taxonomy): domain Eukaryota; kingdom Metazoa; phylum Chordata; order Crocodylia; family Crocodylidae; genus Crocodylus; species Crocodylus porosus. The sequence continues at coordinate 100,295,356 of NW_017728906.1, forward strand.
GCCAGTCGGTCATGTATCTTTGGTTGACCCCGAAAGTACATACCTTAGAAACTAAATGGATTGTACCTTACACTATCATTGACCGATTAAGCCCAACTGTTGTTCAAATTGATAAGGGAGTGCCTGGAAAGTGGGTGCATGTGTCCCAGCTTAAACTGTTTAAAGGGACTGGATAAGTCTAACCCTCAATTTAGCCCTGCTCTAATAGGATCCTTCATCAGTGATAGAGCCTTTCCGCAGAAGAATCCTCATTCAGGCAGGCGCCAGTGATCAATTTCCTCCATGCCTCCATCTCATTTGATTTTATCTTCTGGTGTAAGTAACACTAACCCCCTTTTAAGATGAAAACCCCAAGTCTATGGGAAAATTTTCTCCTGTGGATCTTCAAACAGTTTCAAACCTACGCTGCAACACAGGCAAAGAATTAATTGTTCAAAGCCATGAGTTAAAATGTTGTGTGGAATTCATTGTTTGTGATCCAAAATATAGCCCAAGTATCTATTACTCCAAGTGGCCCCAACTGCCCAAATAAGGATGCAAATGCATCCCTCCAAATAAGGATGCAAATGCATCCCTCCTTGGCAAATCCATGGAGGTCTCCCCACACACTTAGTCGGGGAACCATTTAAATTGACTGTGTTTTCTAAATCCAAATGTAACTCACCAGCAGACTATTCATGGATTGTTCTTAACCCAGGGACAGAAATCAAAGACAGAATGGATGGTATCAAGGTGTGGAGGATAGCCAGTGTGAACTTTTCAACAGAAGGGTCCTGGGTATTTGGAACAATGTGAGATGGGGCCAAAAGCGGGAATGAGTGGTATATAGGGCATACCCAATTTTTAAATTGGCATGGCCCCCAAAACCTACACCTACCCCAACAACGCATCCTTCACCATCACCCTCCCCACTACTCACTTGCTTTTGCATAGCCTGGAATCTCTTTAGCCCCCTGTACACTGGAGAATACCATGTTCGGGCATGCTCAGGCAGTAACGGTTCAAGTTTAAGCTCCCCAAACCCAGTGCAGGCAGCAGTAAACTCTCCACAAGGACATCTCTATATTAATTTCACTTAGCCAGTACCAAAACATGAAAACCTCACACAAAATGCCACTAACTGTGAAAAAGAGTGTACCTTGTTTAATTGTGGCACTTTTGCATACAACTTTTCCCTTCCAAGCTCTGAGACATGGGAAGCCTCTATCTCCAAGGAGCTCTGTGTCCTGGCTATGGAAGTGGTAATATATGAAAAAGCACAAAGATATAAAGTTGGAACTTTTGTTGTTAAACAAGACATAAGCAAACATTAATGAATGTAACCAAGTCCTTGTGGAACATTACCATCAATTTACAATCACACAGTGTTATCCAGAAATATCTGTCTAGTGCTAATTACATTATTCCACTAAACATCGGTTGGCAGGCACGGGTCAAGCAGAACCTGTATAAGCCCACTAACACTTTCAATAGTCAACGGAGCTAACAATTGGTAGACATGCTGCTAGAGGCAACCAGAACAGGAACCAGGATCCCCAATTCCATTGATGTAGAGGTGTTCAGAAACAAATTAGCTACCATCAGGCACCTCCTCCATCAATTAGATGACCCTACAAAGGCAAGTTTCAAAGCATCAGCTCAGATAAGTGTCTCTATAGCCTCATTAATGCAATGGGTGTCCCAAACAAGAGTTCCAGGACTCCCATACATTAATGGAGGCTATCATAACCTTAGAAAATGACACCTCCACCACTCTTATGTGCGTTCAAGCTCAAATATGGTATTAAAATGTAATTAAAGATATTATCCTCCAGGGCATGGGGACGTATTCCACTAGAAATAGAAAATTTATTATTAAACCAAACCAAACAGCTTCCACAGTTAAAACCTATAACCAATTACTACAATTTGGCTTTGACCCAAAGCCATGGACTATTCACCTTTCAATCTCTGGAATAATCAGCTGCAAAGAACATCAAGTATTCCCAGTTCTAACACTGAGAAGTCAAATTAATAACACATTTATGATCCCCCAAACCAACAAACACTGGGCACGAAAATGATCAAATGGCAACATTGAAGCCATTTCAGCTAATAACTGTGACGACATTGGTTCACGTTTCATGTGTGAAGAGTTTATGTTACAAGCAAATACCTTTTTTGACCCCAACTTTTCAGTCTGCCCCTTGTGATGTTTAAAGATTCTAATAGCCGATCCCTAATTATTGTTACTGGTCTCAGATATGTATGCCTCCATACACTATGCACCCATATCACCCTAAATGAGCTCTACAACATTACTGATCGGCAACATAACATGTTTATGTAATATTAGGTCCATCACCGGGGATGACATTCAGTACAAATGGAAAAACATAATTCATCAGTGGCTTACAACAGAATATGGTATTAGTGAACCCAACCTAACCCCAGTTCATTTAGGAATTTCCCCTCAAGCCCTCGGGGATGGCATTGTGCACTCAGACCTTCAACAAGCTTTGCAAGTACTTAACCGGTAAGCAAATAAATATTATCCAGGTAAATAACAAGCAAATAACTCAAATCTAAACCAAGGTTAAAGAAACTACTAACCACAGTCAAAGGGAAACCCTCCTCAGATAGTCCCTGACTGCCACTGGTATTCTCAACATCATGTTACACCCTACTGTAATACTGTTCATTTTAATGGTATTTCTCTTGTTCTTAATTGTGTTCTTGTAATGCAAACTTGTCTCTTTATTGCATACAGTACAAACCAAAATAACTGAAGCTAAGGTGATGGCTCAAGTGCTATAATTAAATGACATTTCCCCACTGGGAATGATGTCAAGGGGGGGGGATATGTAGGAATAGTCTTGGATTTTTCTTTCTTAATTATTTTTCTCTTTAGTTTTGTATTGGGGGATTTTTCTCTTTTCCTTCTGTTCTCCCTCCCCCCTTTTGGTCTGAAAGGTTTAATATAAAATTGTACTATGCATTATGTAATGAATTAGAGATGTATACCTTGTATTTTGTATTTTTAGTTATGTTTCAAATTTATAAGTCATATACCATGCTTTGCATTACACTATGTCTTTTAGGCTTGTTCTGTATTATTAGATTATAGTTTGAAAATACTGTATTCTCTCTAAGCCTATTCACACCTTAGCTGATCACCCAGTGAATGGAAGTATGAATGAAAGTATGAATGGGAATTGATAGTACTGCTGTAAACAAAAGGGATTTCCCATAACTGGAAGCTAACGAGATCAAGGGTGTTCCTGAAACATTGTATGAACAAGGTGGGGGACAGAGTATTGGCTGTAACAGACTGTTAATCATGAACTGACAGAACTGAAAACAGGATTGTTACCTATGTGCCAGAGGGCGTGAAGTGACCTGGCCCACAGGATTGGGCACCAAAGAAGTCTGCCATATAGGTATAAAGGGCAGTGAAAAGTGGGTCCTGATGGAGTCCCTTTTATTCAGCACCTGACCTACTGAACCAGAAGGATAAAGCTGGCAACTCCCTTCTGGAAATAACACCACCTCAGAGAAGTTTCAACTGGCCATGGACAGCAGACCCTCAGTGCCTTGGATAGGTAAAAATTGACATTGGTGCTCCACGTTGCTGCAGCAGCTGTGTGTGTGTGTGTGTGTGTGTGTGTGTGTGTGTGTGTGTGTTACCTTGGGGGTGATCACTGGGCTAATATTAGATCTTTACTTTCCATTTAATTGATTTGAATGATCAAGACCGCACATTGGCTCATTGATGTAACATAGCTACAGCATCGCACTGCTGGCTCATATTCATTCTGTGGTCTATTATTACCCCTAGGCCCCCTTCATTTATGGTGCTAGTCAGTTTGGTGCTGCCAAGCCTATAGGTGTGTTGGGGGTTGCTCATCCCAAGGTGGCGTACTTTACATTTCTCGACATTGAACTTCATCAGATTCTGACCTGCCCAAGTTGCTAGCCTGTCTAGGTCCACCTGTATCTGTAGCCTATTTTCAAGCGTGACCATGCTCCCCCATACCTTGGTGTCGTCCGTGAACTTGGCCAGTGAGCTCTTCACCCCACCTCCAAATAGTTAATAAAGATGTTGAAAAGTACTGGACCAAGCACTGACCCTTGCAGGATGCCACTCCCCACTTCTCACCAGGATGACACAGATCCATTCACTACAATTCTCTGGGTCCTAACCTGCAGCCAATTTCTGACCCATCTGGCTGTTTCAGTGCCACGATGACCCAGGAAATAGGTGATAATCAAGCTATCCTATCTTCTGTGACTTGCTTGGCTGTTACCCCTGGGAATTTCTCTTTTACAATTTCACAGCCTTGCAGACAGCTTTTAATCTTTCTGCTTTTTCCTCAGACTGGAAAAAACGTGTTTGATTTGAAAGCTTGTCCATGTCTATCACAAATGTGTAGTTGATCCAATAAAAATCATCACCCACAAATACCCTTGCCTTTCATACATCAACAAACATAATATTTTGTCATTCCTGTTGATTTTAACCCAATGAATTTAAGGTGAAAAGGCCAGGAATATTCAGGGTAAGTATTAAAAAAAGTGGTAAAAGCTACCCAAAGTGTCCAAAGTTTTACACATTGAGGCTGACTGGAATGTCTCATATGTGAAGACACTGCTCATTTCAAAGGGGAAGGAGTCTGAACTAAAGCTGCAAAGTGGGAAGGAAACTACATTGTTTTAAAAATAAGAAACTCGAGGGTAAAAATAAAGGATGGCATATAGAGGAAAGGCCTGATCTGCTATCCTTAGCGGTAGCGGATCATAATTAAAACATTTAGGGTAGCAGATCAGACCATAATAGGTGTGTGGGGGAGGGAAGGTGCATTTTGTGTGTTTGTTTGTTTTATTGTTTGTTTTCAGACACCTCTGTGATGAGCGGGGAGCCTGGTTTTCTATGATAAAAAAATCCCCAGTTTTTGGATTAAAAAAGTAATGCAAAATTCACATTTTCTGTGGTCTTTCAGTCTAATCACAGAAAAAAGTGGATTTTGGATTACTTTTTTAAAGCTGAGAACTGGGGATTTTTTTTTTGTCAGAGAAAACCAGGATCCTTGCTGATGAAGTTTACCTAACAGAAGTTCAGTATAAGTACTACATAAGTGTGCCAAAAAGAGCGTTGGTTCATATCACCATTTTTTTTTTTTGATGAAAGTATGAAGAAAATACATTACTAGTCAATGAGATGGTATTTATTCTGAACTAGAAACAATTTCTCTGATCTGAATTCCACTGAACTAAATCTTAGAGAATGGCTAAACTACCACTACAAACACCAATAAAAAAATCTGAATCTATGGTAACAAACTAAACTATCCTGCTCTCTTAAGTGGTTTCAGACTTTCATCTAAATGCTGAGATCAGACTCAGCATACTTAGTCTACAACTACACAACTCACGTCTGAGAGATTACACTATTTGATAGATATACTGTGTGAGAAGAGTACTTAAATGGTGCTTGAAGAAGAGTGTCAAATAGGAAGGCACCAATAGATATGTAGATATATTCATCTTTTGCCAATAGAGTATGTTAGACTCTTGATTATAAGTACATATTTTACGGTCAGTATTGTACCTTGGAATGAGAGGAAAGACATATGAACAAATGCACAAATACAATTCTTTATTTTAATTTCATATGGGAATCTGCTTTATATCCTTTATCTTTCTTAAAAGGAGATAAAGACATACATTGAATGATGTCCATTTTAGAAAGTATAGAAAAAGTCATATGTATAATTGTTATTATATAACATTTCTATATAAGATCTTATTTGGCTATAAGATCATGGTTAGTTCTTTATATAAAGACTAGATTTCACATCACAATGCAATATACATATCATTTCAGGGGAAGTGAAGGAGAATAACTTGTTTTAGTTCATAGAAAGAATTACTAGTAAAAATGATCACTCAATTTAGGTTTACTGCCTTTCAATTCTGTTGAAATAGCCAGCAGAATACATAACTCCCTGTGTCATACTATGGGATATGCATGTGTGTAGAGATTAAGAAAACAATAAGTAATTATTTGTAATTGAAATAAAGAGATTTTTCCTGCTCCACATACCCTAGAAGAAAAGATGGTACAGACAGAAGGCTTACCAGTTGGTGATGCTGTGCAATGGTACATTTTGGGGGCCTATAGTCTTTACTAGACAGTCATCCTACTGCAATGGAAACCCCTGACTAGCTTTTGGCACTTTACAGTTGTATGGTTTGCAGTGTCTTGATGCCACCCCTTGTGCCAACACCGTGTCCAATTAAAAAACATCAGATAGAATCCTTCTCTGTTGCTCTTGGAAAGCACAGTTTCTGAGATGCCCCTGCTACACATCAGCATGAATTTTCCACTCTACAGAACTGATCACCTGACCTCTCAGTGATCTTTTTAGATACAATCTGCCTTGGGGAAGTCTTTGCCTACGAACTGCAAATTCTACCTCACCTTTATGTAGGCTTTACAAAACGGGAGGGAAGGCTCTTTGGACATTGGAATACTTTAAAAACATATCCAGGGTAAATCTACCTTCTCATCTGTACTGTGATTACTTGTACCTGTAGCAAGTTCTCAATATTTTGAATTTTATTTTACCACTTTGAATATCTGTCACAGTCATTCTTCACAAGGAAAACTTCCTTTGGATAAAATTGTTGCTTCTTCATTTATGAAGTTCAATGAGCTGGGAGTTTATAAGGTGAAGTTTGGACTTAGGCTTGCTACTAAATAACTTACTACACAAAACTATGGCAAATAGCAATTTTCAAAGACTTTCCAGTTAGCCAAATCCTGATAAAAGTTAGGGAGACAACAAAGTTTATCTGTTTGATCTGAGAACACATTTCATGTTCCTCCTACAAAATATAAGGCTACTATAGACCTTCTGAACATATCTAAGATGAGAAGGGAGATGTTTTTAACTTGATCTCACCATTAGAAATAACTGAGTAATTTTCATTGAAATTAAAAAAAAATGAAAAAAGATCATAAAATAGAAAACAAATATGCAAAATGTCTTCTTAAAGAGTAGGTCTAGCAAAATTTAAAATGTCAGGTCTTACAAAGGAAAGTCCGAGATTCTTATAACTATTGGAATTCATATCCGCTCTGCTAATATGATAGTGTGGTAAATAGCGTAACTATTAGTGGTTCATTAAACAGTCATTGCAAGAGAATACTAATGCTAAGGGACAAGGAAATAACTAAATTGATGTGGATACCCTTCTAATTCATAATAAGTTGCTTCAGTACACTGTTGTCCTTTCACAGGACACCTTTACAAAAGCCTACCTTTCTGGTGTTTCCCCTTTAAATTTGACCAAGTCAAACAAGGGCTGCCCCAAAGTAGCCAGTTATAACTAGCACCTGTGGTGTATCTTTTCCAGCTGATAAGTACCTGATGTTTTTACTTTTGTATTGTTGAGAAGATATACTCTGACAAAGAAGTTCTGGGAAGCTGCTGATTTTGAGGGAGAGGGTTTGAGTTGATCTGTGTTGATATATGGATGTTTCTGTTTATGTAAACAAAGAAATGACAGAATATTTGGGAAGAAAAGAATGGGAATTGTCCTTGTTAGAGACTTACCTTAGCTAGAATCCATCATATTCACCAAAATGACAAATTTTCATTCACATTTATTTCACAGTCTGATTGAATATCAGCATGCTAATTTATTATATTGTTTTGACAATTTAGAAGAATAGCTGCTCAGATCAAACAAAATATGACCAATTAATAATTTTATAAATAAAAGAACTGCATTTAGTTTATTATTCTTAGGAGCTTATGATCAGCTGCTTGACTTTTTTGACAGTCATTAATGTTCTTTAATATATCCAGGCTTCCTGAAAGTTTTGTTTTTTCTTGGTTTTTTTGCATTAATTGTTAGGTATGTGGGAATGTGTATCTTTCTTATTTATTGGTTGCTATTTATTGGCCATTAGTCACTATTCCCCTGCTCAAAAAGGTTCCCAGTCAATCACAGACCAAAGTCACTTACTATTTAAATAAAGAATAGTTAAATAAATGGGCTTGTTATCATTCAGAGTAGTTCATGAACTCTTTTTCTCTCTCTTTTCCACCCCTTCCCCCTTGCTCTAGTTGAAATTGGTTCATGAACTGGCTTACAAAAAACAAACAAGCAAACAAAAAACTCCTTAACATATTCATAGAAAACAGGATCAGTGTGAGCACAGTATCCGTGCATTAAAAGCTAAATATCCAGGCAGAAAAAACTAAAGTCACAGAAAGTATCATTCCCAATGAATAATCTGACTATGCTATAATCAAGATTCAAAGATATCTTATTCACCTGTATAATGCAACAATATTATTTATTGGAAAAAGCCTTCTCAAACCATTTTTTAATCAAACAATCAAGCAATCACAAAAAGACCTGATATATAATACATCTTCTAGTTAGTACAAGATTATCCTCAGCAGCCTAATTTCTACCTAGTACTTTGTCCATTTAAATAATTATAATATCTATCTGGTGCTGTTCACAGAAACCTTAGGAGAATATTTCAAAGCCTTGCTATCAAGAAGGTTTTTTCCTTCCTGATCCCAACCAATATTTTCCATTTTTGTTATTGTGCCATGCTAAATAGTTCCTCTCTATTGCTGATGATTGCTCCTTCATATATCTGTGAACTATCATTGTGTCCAACTATTTCTTTAGTTACCACTTAACAAAATGAACAACTTACAAATGTACTATAATTGTGATACTAGTTTTCTAAGTGATTTGATGTGCATCTTAAGTGTGGCAGGCTGGATGGTGGGTTCACTGGCAGCCCAGCTTGTTGGTTTGAGCCTTGAATGGCTCAGGCCAATTGGTAGGGGCATTTCCCTTTCCCACCAATCAGAAGGAGGCAGGAGGCAGGTTTACCCCACCCTGGCCCAGGGGTGCGGTGAAGAAAAGGACCTGAGGGGGAACTAACCCCTCAGGCTTTCCCATTGGTCCATTTTCAATCTGGGGGTGGAGCCTCTGGAGGGGATGAAAGCCCATGTTTGATGAGGGACAACAAAGAAAGGCTGATAGACCGGACCAGCAGGACGGAGCAATTGGCCCAGAAGCACTCTGAGGACACCTCCACTGAGCGGGAAGCAGGGAGTGACTGAGTCCCAGCCCCACTGCTGAGGGAGCAGAGATGTTGGTGCACAGAACGGTGCATGAGGGAGGTCCAGAAGAAGCTAAAGGACCCCTGCAGCTGCACAAGGTAGGACGGGTCCCCCATCCCTACAAGAGGCAGAGGCCTCAAGGTGCATAGAGTGGTGCACAGGGCCTGGGAAAAGCTAAAGGGATCCCATGACTGCATGAGGCAGCATGGGGCCCCATCCCTGCAAGAGACAGGAGGCCCACGGTGAATGGAGCAGTGCGTAGGGCATGGAAAGAGCTGAAAGGACCCTGTGGCTGCATGAGGTGGTGCAGGTTCCCCATCCCCATACAAGGCAGGAGCCTCTTTAGTGCAGAGAGCTGTGCATGGGGCTGGGAGAGCTGACAGGACTCCACAGCTGCACAAGGCAGTGTGGGTCCCCATCTCTGCATGCAGAAGCCTTGAGTGCACAGAGCAGTGCGCCAGGCTTGGACAGAGCTGAAGGGACTCTGTGGCTGCACAGGACAGCATGGGTCCCCATCCATGCATGAGGCAAGGATCCCTTTGCATGAGGCCCCTTTGGTGCACAGGGCCTAGAGCTGATGAGTCTCTGTGGCTGCATGAGGCATGGATCCCTTTCTGTGCACAGAGCGGTGCACAGGGCCTGAGGAGGTTGACAGCCCAGGCAGCTGCATGAGGCAGCTTGGGCCTTCCTGCAGAATTCAACAGCAAGATGGAGTGAACATCCCCAGTGAGAGGGTGCAGGGAGTGGAAGCCATGCAGCAAACCCACAGAGAGAGAGAGAGAGAGAGATGAGCCATGTTCACCAGAACTGCTGGGAGTTGTGAATGACCTGAAATGTGGATTGCACTCCCAAGGAGGGGAGGATACAAGGATTTCCACAGGGGAAGATGGACTTTCCCTTTTTCGTAATCAAAGGGAAGCTCCATGATGAAGGAAGGGAATGGCTGCCCTTTGTGGCCCCCCTTTATGGGGAGTTAAGGGCCCCCATTCATCAGAGGGTGGCTTTGCCGTTATAGGGTCATGCGGGCCATGTAGCCTAGAGATAGTTTCTTATGGTAACCTGTTGTCCTTGTTCCTTACTTATACTGTTCAAACCTTTAATTAGCCTGCTAGTGGACCTGCTAGTGCATCCCCTACTCAATACCTGCTTTCATTGTATGTGTTATCTTTATGTATTGAATCTATTTAATGTAATCTCACTTATGTATGTTTAATTTAGTCTATTGTTTAATCCCTGACAGGTTTTATCTGTTGACCTATTGTTTAACCCAGGGGTCAGCAATCCCCAGCATGTGTGCTGAGCATGGCATATGAGGCCATTTTGCTCAGCATGCCACTGCCAGCCTGGCCTTTAGGCAGCTGCTACCAGCCACGAAGCCCGGGCTGCTCCCAGCAGGTAGCTGGGCAGTTGCAAGCCCTGCTGCAAGCAGTCTGGGCTCTATGGTTGGCAGTAGCTACCCAGAGCCTGGGCTAGTTGCATCCAGCAGACTGTAAACATCTGCTGTGGGCTCTGGCAGGTGCACGCATGCTTTAGAGCAGACGGTGGGGGAGTGGCCTGAGGCAGAGCAACCCAGGCTTTTCCCCCACTGCACAGAGCTAATGACTAGGCTCTGGAGCCTGGCACAGCTGATTATAGCCAGCTGGGGCTCTGGGTAGCTGTGCCAGCCCCAGCATCAGATCCATGCTGGCAGTGACCGCACGTGAACCTCAGAGCAGACAGCGGGAGAGCTGTGCTGCCTCAGGCCCTATCCCCACCATCCGCTCCAAGGTGCACATGCACCTGCTGGTACGTAACTGATTCCAGAGCCCAGAGCAGATGTTCGCAGCCTCCTGGTTGCAGCCGGCCCAGGCTCAGGTAGCTGCTGCCAACCACAGAGCCCAGGCTGCTTACAGCAGGGCTTCCAGCTTAGCCTGCCTGACTCCCACCTGCTCTGAGCCCAGCCCTGGCCCAGCCCCCCACTAGGATGAGGCTGGTGCTACTCCTTCCCAGGAGTCCTATACCATTTGCGGCCTTAGCTGTGCGGGGTGGGTGGGTGGTTGGTTGAGCTGACGGTCATACTCTGGGCTGGGGCCTCAGCCAGCTGCACTTCAGCCCAGGGGCTGGCTCCCCAGGGAAGCACAGGGACTCTGGTGGAACCAGGGCCCTGCTGGGTCGGCCTTTGTCCAGTGGCCCAGGAGCCCAGCTCCATACACCTGCACATCTGGTTCTGTGTGTTCATCTGCCTTTGTCTGGTTCTGTGTGTCTGTGTGTGCACACGTGTCTGGTTCCAGATATGTGTGTGCATGTGCCTGTTCTGGGTGTGTTCTGGTTCTCTGTGTTTGTGCACATGGTTCTGTGTGTGCATGTGTCTGGTTCTCTTTCTGCTCTCCTTTTTCTTTGTCTCTCTCTTTGTCTTGTCTTTTTTTTCTCTGTCTCTCATTGCAACACGCTCAACAAAAAGGAATACACAACAACAAATGCAACATATATGATTATTAAATATATTAATATGCAGTACATCCTGCCATGTACCCTCCCCTTTTGTTTTTCTGGCATGCCAGCACTCCGGCACCTTCCAAGGTAGACATTGTGGGTTTTTTGGCACTCCGGCCAAAAAACATTGCCTACCCCTCATCTAACCTGTGTTTTTACCATTGAGTGTTCCCTTTCCAGCTGCCTGATGGGCCCTGCTGAGGGTAGGGGCTATACACTAATTCGAAGATCAAAGAAGGCCAAGACCTATGCATATACATATCCATATGTTTTATATATTTATTGACACTGTACTGCAAAATTAAATCTATAAATAGTTAAATATTATTGGAAGTCCCTGGTCTCTGCTCTACTCTGCTCTGCTCTGTAGGGAAGAAGGTGAGCTCGCTTGAAGCTAGGCAGTCACACTCCCACAGCATACTCACACTTGCTAACATCCCATCATTTGAAGACAGGGTACCAGCTGCGTACTACCTGGGCTACATAAAGAAGCCTACAGACCACTGCCTGGTAGGGAAAGAATTTCTATCCTGTGGGAAATTTTGCATTTTGGTAGAAAAGAAAAAATATGGAAGGAAAGCTAAAAATCCAGAATTTCATGAGCATATTATGATATTTTTCTTTTTAAATAAAGGAAAAAAAGAAAGAGAAAAACAGATTATATCAAAAGTTCTCTGGGCCAGAGAACTGTCTTGCTACAACTTGGCCAGCTTACCAGCTATATGATTGGCTTGCTTGACCATCATGCCACCCAGGATACTAAGTATTTCTATGGTTGTCAGACATCCTAACAAGATACCAGCTGGAAAGTCAGCTGCTGGATTGCCTGGGTAGCATGAAGAACAGGTCAGCTTGGGTAGCCTAGGGTAGCCCAAAGAGCCAGCCACCTGCTTCTTGCAGTAACTTAAGGTATTGGAGAATCATCCAGTTAGAGCAGGAGAGGGCAAAGTCTGGCCCATGAGCTGCTTCTGGCCATCAGTGAACTCCATTTCCCAGCAGCTCCTGCCCACATGGCTAGGGCTGGTCTCCATGCTACCCCAGCTGTAGCAGCACTGTGATAGTGTTGCCATGGGGTTGCCATGGAGAATGGCTCCAGCCACGTTGGCATGGCACACAGCATGGCAAGGAAGGGGACTGCTCTAGAGCCGCTGGGATCTTGCAGAAGGGGCAGCTTGGTCGGTGCTAGGGCAGAGCCTCAATCTGCAGCCTCCACGTTCTGGGCAGGGGCACTCAGGCAGTGGATCGTGACTCTGCTTTGGCTCTAACCAAGCAGCCCCTGCCATAGAATCCCAGTTGCTCTGGAGCAGCCCCCTGCCCTGCCCTGCTATGCACCCTGCCAGCACAGCTGGGGCCAGGCTTCATGGCAACCCCAGCCTTACATTATCAGGGTGCAGCTGTGGCTGGGGTCTCCATGGAGACTGGCACCAGCCATGTGGGCAGGGGCTTCTGGGAAACAGAGTCTGGCAGCCAGCCAGATCCGCCATTTTGCCCACTCCTGAGTTAGACACATTGAACCCTGGGAGTGAATACAAATTCACTCATGAATAAGAGCATGTGCAATCCATTATTTGTGTACTGGAAGGTGAGAAATCTCAAGATGTAAAGGCAATGATTTAGTTATATAAGGATATTCTTTTCCTACTGATGGATTTCAAATTTGTCACCATTTGTGTATCTCCACTTTGCTGCCATTAGAAAAATATAGTAAAACATAATATCATAATGCTGTTTTTTTAGCTTATGAGAAGCTTGGAACCATATGTAGTAAATACATACTGCTCGGGGACCTGAAATTAGTAAAATATACACAATCAGATTGTCATTAATAATAATAATCGCATTCATCTTTACTACCATGTCATATCAGATAGGTTCTATCTCACCACTGTATCACATAATGTGACAAGGTTTCATAAAATAATAATTAAGCAATAAAATAGTTGACAGAGAATACAAGTGCTGTCATTATCAGTTTAAATATCTTCTTTGGTACAATCTCATTCCTAAATTTGGGAAATACTGTTTTGCCACGTATTGGCAACATTTCACTTAAATATCAAGGTTCAACAATGTTTTAAATGGCTAAAATTGGTTATTCAACAATTAATACATTATGCAATAATGTTGCAGAACTGTGCATGTTAAATTACTATGATACAGCTTGATAAGAATTTGTATCAGGCACTTTAGGGTGGAAAAAAAAATCAGGAACAACTTGAGAAGATACAAATGTGTGTGTGTTTATGTGTGTGTGTACCTTCACATGCATGCATGCACTGGTAATTATTTACTTTACTTTGCCTAGTCTCTTTCTCTGTTCCTGTAAGTTTCTCTGCTCTTAGTCCCACGAGGTACTTACGGGCTGCTGCTTCATTTGGGAACACTTGTAATATGTTCCTTTGTTTGTTGGTGGCCATTAACATATCAACATTGAACAAAGGCACTGCATGCTGGATCCTGTAGATCTGATATAGAAATCACTGTGGAAAGTTAGGTAAAGATTGACTTTTCAATGGGTAATCACAGGGGACACAATTTAGATAACTAAATGCGAATTTCAAAATTACTTGTCCATGCCCACCTTAGATTAAATCTATGCATTGAACCTAAATTTGCACTCTCATATTTTTCCTCTACTTTTGAATGTTACATGTTATGATATATTTGTTCCTGTTTTGGTATTTCCTAGCTGCATTCTTTAGTATTATTTACACCTAGCTAGTCTGAAAAAATATGCTTAAAAATGGTGTTTGAAAGCCTTATGCTTTAAGCATTATTTTAAATAGTAATTCTAGATGATGAAATCAAGACACTCAAAAAACAACCTTTAGCTCAGTTGGTTAGAGTGTGGTGTTAAAAACACCAAGGTCATAGGCTTGGTCCCTAGTTGGACTAGGTGATTTCTTGAGGTCCCTTCCAGCCTTACTTCTCTATGAGAAGTTCTATGGAAAACTTCCAGCAGAGACATGACTCCCCCATAGTAGATGAGCTGCCTCTGGCTTGCAGAAGGGCTTGATTTCAGTAGAGCTTGGTTTCAGCTCTTTTGTGGTACATGCTGGAAGGCCATCCACTGATTATGTTTAGTGAGCTGGTTAAGGCAACCCCACTGGTTGTCAGTTTCATCAGCTATTCCAAAATGTGTAGTCTGTTAGATGGCAAATTTTTCTCTCCTACCTAAGCAACTGCCTGTCAAACTATGTATTAGATTTTCAGTGTCCTTAAGAGCTGTCTTTCCAACAATATTTTGTAAAATACATAGAACACCTATGTTCTTTTTCTATGATATATGTGCACTTCCTGTGTACTGTGTCTGCTTGTGTGCACTATATTACATATTCACTTTTACAATTTATACAGGATGCAAACGTGTTCATAAGATCAAGCTTAGTTCAAGCCATCTAAACTCGAGCTGGGAGTGGCACATGCAAGAATGTGCCACTTGTTGGAAGAGGTGCAGGCAGCTACAGATAAGTAAGTTGGGAGAGGAATGGGCTGGTGGGTCTGTGATGGGGACTGGTGGGTCCATGGGGGCTTCCTGGTCTTGGTGGAGAACTGTTGGGGAGGTGGGGTAGGGGAGTATAGCCTCATCAGGGTTTGGGAGTGGGGGGAGGAGTAAGAACAAGCCTCAGAGATGTGGCAAACGGCTGGGATTTCCCAGCCTTGGGGCTGTTCTTTGAATGCAGTCAAGTGTTCACCAGGTCAGATTAATCCTTGCTAGATCAGGTTAATCCTTTATCAATCTAATGTTATTTCACCTCTGAAGTGAACTAAGTTTAGATAGGGCATGACATTTTTAGGGCAACCTAAGCCTTGTGAATGTTTGTATGCCAAGCCATTTAGATCACCCTAACTTTGGATCCCAGTCAGGACTGAGGCACTGTGACAGATACTGTCTACTAACAACATGACTGATTGTATTCATTAGAAGACCTGTCTAAGACAAGATAACAGGAGCATGGCTTGGTAGAAAGAAGCGAAGACAGCAGCAGTAAGGGCAGTTATACCTATTACATTATAACTCTCACTCATGACCTTTCAAAACCATTTAACAACATGTCTTTGTCCCTCTAAACTTAAGTTACTTTAAGAAAAACTTACATCCCTAGTTAAGAAAATCGCTGTATTTGAATATATGTCCATATAGACACAATGATAATTATTTCATTATTTAATGTATGTAGCAATTACAGACACACATAGTTTCCATCTTATTGTCATCCTGTAATAGCAGACTAGGTACCCAAAATGCTGACATTGGATTTTTTTTGACTAAAGATAAAATAATTTCTACTAGTGCTGGGTGCCTGGTATGTAAGCCCCAAATGACTGTGAGAACTACTATTTCCTACAAAATATACATCAATGCCAAAATTCTATTTTTTGGCCACACTTACAACTTTTAGAGGATTTCACTAAATTGCAACCAAAACATTTGTGTTTTTTATGTTATCTTATTACTTTGACTTTCATTTCCATGACAATGATTCCCTCCCCCCCTCCAATCTTTCTTTACTTCTAACTTTCTTTTCAACTGTAAGTGTATTGGTTCATTATTTGTGAAATAGTAAAGGATCATTTGAAGGGGGAAAAAACCCCTTATGTTGTCTCTTTAATTTAAAAAAACTGCCGGAGGGCCCTATGGGGTATATTAAATCTGTCTCATTGCCATATATCTTGGTGTACATTTTACTTGAAACCAGGTGTTTTGTATATTGAACTTTTTAACACTGCGGGGAGGTAAGTATTCACAGCTGGAGTTTTATGCTTCGCACATTTTCATGTTTCAGAACAAGAAGCAACCCCTAGGAAAACTCCTCTAGCATGAAAAGAGGCAGAACAAAGCACTTCTGTATCTGGTGGCAGGACATGGATATGATGAAGTCACAGATCTATGACTTGCATATAAAATAGATGCCAGTGAAACTGAGACAAAAAGTTGCAAGCAATCAAAGTGTGTAGACTTGCAGATCAATCACAACCTATGAGGTTGTCACTGTAGGGAGGGAGTGTAAAACAGAATCAAAGCTACCAAAGAAGGGAGGCCAACTTTTGTAACATAGTCAAAGTTTAACCCATGTGTACTGTTCAATAATATTGGAAGCTACCATGCATTGGCTATGAATTAGTGATTTAATCATTTACTACCTGGTATTGTAATATGTTATTAGCATCCATATTACCAAGGAGAAACTATGTTATTAGATATGGAAGAATTGTGTTTTAAAAGTAAATACATTTTCATTCACAATAACAAACTGAATCTGTTGCTGGATGCCACATAGAAATGGTTTTATAAATTTAATACCAATTCTGTCACTTAACTAAGTAAAAACAAAAGGATCCCAAAAGAATATTTTCTTAATAAATCTAATCCATTTGATTGAACACCACCATTTATTTCTTTCAAACTCATTTTCTGAAATGAAAATGAAACCTAATAGGAAATATGTTCTGTCAATAGTTAATGTTGAAAGGTAATTCATAAGTTTGGGAAGGAAATTACTTTTTGGTGAAGGGAGGCTGACTTCAGGAGTCACAAAAACTAACTCATCAATATTAAGACCAGGGAGTTCACTATAATAGTTTGGGCATGCATTATTGTACTTTCAAACTTTCCTGTAATTCTATACTGAATAAATTCACAATCCATCAGACTGTATTACATAAATGGCTACAGTAAATACTTTCATGAAACAGTTAACAAGAGAAGACTTTTCCTTTGTTTTCCTAGAATGTCAAAATCTTATGATGGTGAAAATTAAATCTTGAATAAAATGATGGAGTTCTACTCATCTATAATGATGTTCTTTCTGAGATTGTAAGCAGGCTGTATCCCTTGTTAAAATGTCATTGATTTGATACATGGAACAGCTGAAGATCCTGTCCAACACAGCTTTAACAATGAAGATTGTAAGAGTCCATAAAAAAAGAACTGAATAGAAACTTATTTTTAATGATACAGACTACCAACTAAATATTATTTATTAAAAACCATGGTCTAAAACTGACTTACTGTCTGACTGATTCTGTGCTTACACCTTCACTTAAGGTCTAATCCAAAACACACTGTAGTCGATCAGGTCTGTTCTCTCAGGAGAGACTGATTTTTAAATTTGTGCCAACTCCTTTGTGGAAATATGTCCAGTGACAAATTGACGCAGGAAGAGAGCAAACAAAATGATAAATAGAGATACGTTTGGTCATCATTTTTGCCATGAAATGACATATTGCTTATACTATTTTACACAAATAGAACTCTTAAAAATGGAAAGGGAGGATTTAAAATGAATAATTTGAACTTCTAATATTAAAGAAAAAAAGAAAGTCCTTGACAAAATTCTTCATAACTCTTTTAAAAACAATGAAGTTATATGGGAGATAAATATGAATCCATACCTGCATGTGCCTAGTTTTCCTTCAGTTCACATAAAAACAGATTATCATTTACTCTTGAAAAGAGTAAGTGGGAGGGCTTTGGGTCAAAAATGTCTGTAACCATGTGTTTAATGGATAAAGGATCAAGTAATGTTTCCTTACATCATGATTGGGAGTAGAAATCACAGAGAGATGAGACATTATCTCAGTATTTCTAAATTGACAAGTTTGCCAAGAACTTTCTGCAGTTTTTGTCTTATAGTTTCATTTTAGACAATTTAAAATTAATCCTTCCACATATGTGAATTATTATTAAGGAAGACATTCACCAAATGCTAGAATCTTCATCATACTTAAACTGCACAGTCATACCTTGCAGATGATCCAAGAGGCTCAGCCTGTGGCCATTATTCTAGCTCATAAGCTGGAAGCCTGCTGCAGTCTCCTTGCCCACCTGTGGTTTGAAGAATGGCTTCCTTACTTTCCCAACCCCATAAAGTTCCCACAGTCCGGCCTTTTGTACAGACTTGTTCATGTGCCTGGCTGGGTGAATGTGTGAATGCATTTCATCTACAGATTAGGTATTCAAGAAAAAATAATATAGTCTGCAGACTTTCCTCAGGCAAAACTCTCAATGGGAGTCGGCCTGAGCAAAAACTGCAGGATGAAGCTCAAATTATTTCATGTAACTCCTGATTTCACTTACATAGGTGTAAATTTGCAGTAATTGCATTGGTTTCAGCAGCATTATTCTTGCCTGTTATCATTATAAATGATGACAGAATTAGTCCCATAAACGTTTCACTTTGAGATAATACAGAAAAGTGGTTTATTTTATAGTAATTTTACTTCTAGAATTCCAGTAGTCTTTATTCATCAGCCATTTGAAACTGTTCTTAGGATCTAAGCTCTTGTTGTAGATTTCAGTGAGTTGTAAGGAAATATTAATAATGAGCTTAAATGTACCTGAAACTGCAGCAGATATATATTGAATGATTCTTCTAAACTAAACCCATAGAGCAAAAGAACAAACTGATAGGCACTTAACAAAATTCATAGCAGGAAATAAAATTGCCTCTTTTTGACATGGGTTCATCTCATTAAATTTCCAGTAGTCCCGCTTCTGTGGCAGAAGTGATATTTTATGTAACAATTACCATCTTCACTTTGGTAAATATCATGGGTCTGTGCAAAAGGACAGCCTCATCTACATAAGACAAGGGAATGTTTCCACAGCATCTGACCCAGAGATCTCTGCATGTGGTTTTCCGAACAAATAAATGGCTGAACTGTCTAAGGAGCACCATTTATTAGATACTGAATGCTCTCTGCTCAAATCTTCAAATATAAGAGCTGCTGTCAATCACTAGCAACCAAGAAAGATTTTGCTCAGAAAGAATGTCTACAGTGCTAAAATCTTCCCCCCACCCCACAACTATTTTCACACATGTAAAGATGAGTCCAAATCTGTCTGGATGAACCTTGGATTCTTGCCATACTTATGTAGCTTTTTTCACTGCCAGCATCTTAGTTTTCCTTTTGCTTTTGTAAAAAGAGATATAACAAGCTGAATATTTGTTTTAAAGGCAAAGTTATTTTAAATGTCAAAGGTGGGGCTAATTGTACAGACCAGTCATCAGTGCCTCGTTATGCATTGGCTGCGTGGTACTCCAGTCCTCTTTTTTCACTTTGGTCGGAGATAATTTGAATTTTACCCATAGCTTCTTGGTTTAACTGGATTTTTCATGCCTGCATTAGTCTCTGGGAAATCAGACATGCATAGTCAGAGGGAGAGCCTGACCCTTTTGTATCATTGTGTCCCTGGAATTTAAGATTTCCACTTCTGAATAAGGTGTATTTCACCCCTGGTGAAATCACTATAGCTGTGGCCTGATAAAGTCCATAAAGACAGAATTTTAATCAGTACCAAATGCCACCTCCAAAATAAGTTATGGTGAAATTCTCCATATGTTTACAATGCTGATTGCCCTACATACAAAACTTGAAACAAGATGGATTGCTTACACTGTATGGAGTAAACTTGCTGCCTTGTAGCTGGAACTTTTGTTGGGGACAAACAATGGGAACATGCAGTATAAGAGCTCTTTATCTTAATCTGTTAACTACACTTTTTGTCAGACCTTGGTAAAAATGTAAGGCCCTACTTAATCTCTCCATTTGGGTAAGTTGGCCCAGCAGAGAGTTTGTAACAAAATAATTAAAGCCTGAGGGGGCTTCCAAACAGCATATGTTCTACATTTAATTTCTTTGTTGTGGGATGGAGGCCAGCACTACAGTTTTACTACTGTATGCAAATATTATCATGTCTGGATACTGTGATTTAATCATTTCATAAGCTGGTTTTGTGAAAGGATTTCAAAGCTGCTTATTGTTAACACCAGCATTATATTAGCCAACAAGTGAAACTGTGAGTGTTGCCTGCAATTTATCATGATTGTGGAAAGGACTTTAATTGAAGTGTAGGTTTGAGAATCTCCATAACTACAAATGTGAAAAGGCCCTAACATGATTAGTTTTATAGGAAGAAGGAGTCCAGGCTTTTCCCTGCATAAACTTGGCTTATAATATATTTCTTAACAAGTGTATCATTAGTATATCTTCACAAAATCAGCCTAGATCTACTAGAAGTCAGAGGAGCTCTATTGATTTATAACCACTGATGATTTGACCCTATGTCTCTTATAAACATAGTTACAATATGCATCATTGTAATCATAACAGACAGTAGTTGTTCAGTTAAGCCAACATCTGGTGAAAAGCACTGACTCTGCATGGTAATTAAGTGTTATTTTAAATTTTTTTAAACAAACCTATATTAGATATCTTTGTGTCTTAAAAATACCATGACAGGTATGATAATGCTCATTCTAAATGGAAAACACTTTCTTTTACATTTAAAAAAAAAAGAATTTATGAAGTTGGTGGCATATAAACGTGTTTTGCATTAGCATGTAAGAAAAAAAGGCTTTATTAGTTTGATTCATTAAAAGGCTCAGCTGGCTTCTGGTGTGGTTTTCTGGTGGCAGAAAGATTTTCTAAAGATCTTTAGCGGATCCACAGCCCCCATTCCCCTCAGGTGGCTAAGTGCCAGTCAGCTGGGCCCTGAAAGCAGGTCAAGTTGGCCAAAGAAGAGATGTATCCAGAATAGGTGGGACAGGCATAGTCTGCAATGCAGAGCTGTAATAGGCAGGGTTTGGGCCCTAGGTGGCATGGCTGATGTCAGAAGTTGGGCTGGCTGTGGCACCAGGGCCAGCAGCAGCTGCCTTTCATGTGCCCTTTGTAAGTGTATACTTGAAGCTTGTGCCCCACTTGTCCTCTTCTCATTATACTACTGCTCCAGTGTCACAAATCCTCTGGCTCTCAAACCTGTATTTGATGCTGCGCTCTGCTGGCAAAAACCAGAACTCAGTGCAAATACGATTTGTCCTTTCCCAAGAGTACAGAACATTGACTTTGTTGGCTTGTGATGGGCAATGAAACAGTGTCTTATTACCCAGTGAGAGCAAATCAAGCCCTCACAAACAAGATTCAAGGGCAAGGCCTTGCAAAAAAAAAAGTATTTTCTAAAACAGGAACTGTATTTTGTTGTATAGATTTTCTTTGGGTTTTTTGATAGCTAATGAAGCACAGTGCTATGAAAAGCCCATTATAGCATGAAATAGCTGGATTGAATAGACACAGACTTAGAAGCAGACATGAAGGGAAGGCTGATGAGAGGTTATTTATTACTGGGGGATTAACTAGAATTCTGTGTGGGATATTGATCAAGCGATGTATTTTCAACCACCACTGATGTAGGGTATTGCCATATTATCAGATATTAGAAGTACACATTGTTGGGGCTTTTTTAAAAGTGTTAGATAGGGGCAAAAGAAGGGGAGTAGGATGAACACCTTGTACGTTTCTTTTGGTTCAGTTTGCATCGACATGCAAAGTCAGATCCACCTCAGAAATGGAAATCTCATACTCTATGTGGAATGGTATAACTCAGATGATTTTTAAACATTTGTTAAAAAATGCCACTGCACACCAACCACTCAGTAAGAAGAAATGTTTGCCTGTGCCATGGGCACATTTTTTGACTTACTGTCCTCAGAGCTAAGGCAAACATGTGGCTTGTCTTGTAGATGAATCAGCAGTTGCTAGGTGTATCTGCAATACCAGGTGTTCCGGTTTCTGTTTGTCAGCAACCATAACTGTGAGTGTATATTATCTGGTATATTATATCATTATAATAAATGTAAAAAAGTTGAACACTTATTGCTCAGTCATTTATTGCATACTTATAATTTATGCTTCCCCATCTAGAGACAGAGAGCCAGGCATGTAGGTGGGATTTAAGAAGGAGTTAGAAACCTGGGTCCAAATCCAACTCTACCTTTCAATGATAAAGAAGCACTTGAACAGATAAAGTGTTAAAGCCAAATCAAGCTACCCATGCTGATGTTGGATCCTGTTCTCCCCAGTAAGGCATTTAGACCAAAGACAAGTAGCAGGGAGGCATTTCCACTTTTTAGGGCACGTCTATATGTGACACTATGTCGCCATAGCAATGTGCTACAGTGATGTAGTGACCCCATGCATGTACACATGATAAGCACCTCCTTTGCCATACTGGCATGCTCCCTCATTGTAGTGTGTCACTATGGCAAAGCAGTGGCTAAAAATAATCATGTGCCCCACATACAGCGCAGTAGCAATGTGACCCTACAGTCACATGTAGCTATGTCCTTAGACTAGTTATACTTTCCCTGAGAGTGGGAGACTTGTATTTTAACTTCCCCTCCTACCCCCTTAGAAGGGGATGTGAACCTACATCAGCAAAAAATTCTAATAATTCTAAACATGGCTAAAAAATGGTAAAAGTTCCTTCTACCTCTCCTGTACAAGCTGGCCCAGTAGGCAGACTGACAGGAAGCGTATGTGTGGTCAAAAGGAAAACAAACCAGAAAGAACCTGACTCCATGGTTTAGTGCTGCCTGAAAAGATCTGGCCCATTTTCCTGCAAAGACAGTGGTGTAGCTAATGGCTATTAAATACAAAAAGCAGAAATACTATTGGGGACAGGGGGAAGAAATCAGGTCATTTTGAATATGACATCACTTTGGTACTGCAGTTTTCTTCAGTGTCCTTTTTTTCCATGCTGCTAAGAAGGTGCTGTTCTAGGTTATAATATCTCAGGGCTCCTCTACATTATTATTTTCTCTTTAATAGTTAGCCACACTCAAG
This sequence comes from Crocodylus porosus, assembly GCF_001723895.1. Taxonomy (NCBI): domain Eukaryota; kingdom Metazoa; phylum Chordata; order Crocodylia; family Crocodylidae; genus Crocodylus; species Crocodylus porosus. Next base: position 100,318,590 of record NW_017728906.1, read on the forward strand.
TACTTGTATATAAACATTCTCGTGCTGGTTTGCTGCTAGACCCCTAAAAGCAGTTTAGCTCAAGTTCTATGGTCTTTAAGAGCCCTTTAATCTCAAGTGCCAACTTTTCTTATAATCTGTTTTTTCTATGTTATGTCTCCCTCTTTTTTCTTTTCCACTTAGGAAGCTCTCTCTATTTCTCTTCTACCACCTCTTTTCTTTAACTCCCATCTTCCTTTCTAGCCAATTTTGCCTCAATCATTATATCTTTGCAATTTTCTCTCTACCCCCTAAGTTCTTTCCACCTTTTATTCTAGTTTCTAGGGTTTCATAGTTTCATAGTTTCTAGGGTTGGAAAGGACCTGAGGAGATCATCAAGTCCGACCCTCTGCCATGGCAGGAAAGGGTACTGGGGTCAAATGACCCCAGCAAGGTGTTCACCCAGTCTCCTCTTAAAGACCCCCAGGGTAGGATCCAGCACCACTTCTCTTGGAAGTTGGTTCCAGATCCTAGCCACCCTGCCCCTGAAGTCGTGCCTCCTGATATCTAGCCTAAATCTACCCTCTGCCAGCTTGTGACCATTATTCCTGGTCACTCCTGGTAGTGCTTGGGGGAAAAGGGACTTCCCCGGTGCCTGCTGGTCCCCTCTGACTAGTTTGTAACAGGCCACTAGATCCCCCCTCAGCTTTCTCTTATGGAGGCTGAATAGGTTTAGGTCTTGTAGCCTCTCCTCATAGGGCCTGCCCTGCTGCCCGTGATCATGTGAGTGGCCCTCCTCTGGACCCTCTCCATGTTGTCCACATCCCTCTTGAAGTGTGGTGCCCAGAACTAGACGCAACACTCCAGCTGCAGCCTGACCAGTGCCGCATACAGGGGGAGTATCACCCCCTTGGACCTGCTTCAGATGCATCTGTGGATGCATGACAAGGTATGGTTAGCCTTCCTGACTGCATCCCCACACTACCGGCCCATGTTCATTTTGGCATCAGTGATGACTGCAAGATCCTTTTCTGCCTCTGTACTGACGAGAAGGGAGTTCCCCAGCCTGTAAGTATGGTGCCGGTTGTTCCTCCCCAGGTGCATCACCT
>NW_017728906.1:100319756-100345141 GCF_001723895.1 Crocodylus porosus
GCGGAACCCCACTGCCCACATCCTTCCAGGTTGAGAAGGACCCATCCACTACCACCCTCTGGGGGGTGCCAGTTGGCAACCCATTTGACTGTGTGGGTGTCTACACCACAGCCCCCCAGTTTCTTAATGAGAACCCCGCCCTTGCAATCTCTTTTTTTCTCCTACCACTCCATCTCATTACTTCCTTGATAGTCTTACTAGGCATGTCTACAAGAGATACTTTACAGTCCATTAGACTAATCTAATGTGCAGTAAAGTGTCACTATATACACATGCATGGGGCTTACTGCACAGCAAATTAGGCTAACACAAATGTTTGCTAGTACCAAGAAATACAGGTATAGTACTAGATTAACAATGCATTACCTATTGAATAGATGCTGACTGAGAACAATTTTCTCTTGGTCAGCCTAGGCAGTAGGGGGGCTTGCTGGTGCTTGGCTAAACCAAGGGGGCAGGGGAAAGCTATGCCAGTTGCAGAGGGAGCTGTCTCCCCACCACGTGGGGGTTGGGACCTGATATCCACATGGTTGGGATGCAGCAGTCCTATCTGCTGAAACAGTTCTTCCCTACCCCATGGAGATCAGGACCAGCACCTGTGCCCCTGTCAACACTGAGGGCTAGCACCTGGGATAGCCTGGAGCTTCATCTGGCTGCTGCAGGGGGCAGAGCAGGGCAGGAGCAGCCGTGGAGTGAACTGCCTCTGTCCAGAGCAAATATGCTTCTGACAGGCATATGTTCACATACATGCAGGGCACAGTTTAATGTCCTTGAATTTTCTGAGAAGAAAATTGCACACACTGTTGTCTACCCTCTGTGACTCCTGACACTAGTGTTGTAGTGTTGTTATAACTATGATAGTCCAGAGGATATATGAACAATAAGATTTGTGAATTGAGATCATATCTGCTATTAGATAAACTGTTGTGATTGTTATCCTTGTAAAAATTATTAGAAATGGAAGAAATACAATTTTATTGGTCAGACCATAGGTCCATTAAAAGCAGTAATCTGCCTAGCAGTGACAAAGAGCAGATGCTGAGACAGAGGGTGAACAGAGCATATGCAGAAGTTTCCATGCCCTCCTAACCATCATGCTCCTCTGCCATTGCAGCTTCCAGAGTTCAAATGTTTAGAAAATTCTGATTCAGAATTGAATTTTGATTAATATTCTATACCTAATAATGGATTTTGCTTCCAAGGATTGGTCCAGTCTTCTTTTGAACTGGATTAAGCTATCAGACTCCACAACTTTATGTGCCAAGAAGTTCCACAAGGTAATTACTTGCTCTATGAGAAAAAGAAAGAAAAAAAATTCCTTTTGAATTTTTGTTTTAAATTAATGAATTTAAATAAATAAATTTAAACGAATTAATGAATTAATTTAAATGAATTAATAAAGTAACAAATTGATTTAAATAATTTAGTAAATTGATGAGTTAATGGTTTTTTGTTTATTGAATTAATTTAAAACGATAAATTGAATTTTTTTGTTTTAACAATGATTTTTTTTTGTTTTAATTTAAATTAAATTTAATGGTTTCATTTTATGCCCCTAGTTCTGTGAGATACAGTAAATGATAAATTCCTATTGATTTTCTCTGCACCATTTAATATTTTGTAAATGTCAGTCATGTTTCCCTCCAAGTGTCTCTTCTAAGCTGAATCTTCATCTTCAGAGTTCAGTGATATGAGAAGAAAATTTAGAAAATTTTCAATACAGAAACTTTTTAATGGAGAAGGCATTTCGGGAGCAATCGTCCTGCTGGTGACAGTCATAAAACAGGGAATTGTGGATTGTCTTAAACTCATCCCTTTCATTAACAGGAACAAGCTTCATTTATAGACATGATATGCACCTTTTAATTCTCAGTTTATCAAATATCTTTTGAAATTTTATACTGAGCACATCAAAATGTACTAGCTGAATAATTAACTGCAGGTAAATATTAGTATGGTCTAAGTAAAATCAGGGTGAGGCTTCTACTTCTTGAGACCTAGAAATCCATTGTGTTTGCCCTTGCCAAATTTAGTGGTCCCAAAGATACAGGATTTGTCCCCACAGAAAGGACTGGATATTAAAACACCTTCTGTGAATAAATGGAGAAATCCTTACTATCTCCAGTGAGAAGCTTCATGCTTCGAAGTACACTTATGAAGAGAGATCTATGAAACAAGTCATATAATTTTGGACGGGGAAAAATGTTAGGATGGTCTAATGAAGTGATTCTCAAGCACAGCACACTGGGATGCCTTAATATCTTTCAAAGGTACCAAGGGGTGTCATGCAGTGTTATCTCTGAGTGCAAGCATGATTCCCAAGATAAACCCAGGGACTTTAATCAGGAATCTAGTGTGTTAAAAGCATTCAGACTTGTTGTGTTCTTTCTGAATTCTTTGCAACAGAAAAATTGTTCTATTACTTTTCGGTAGTCAAAAAATGAGTGAAAACTAAGAGCTGGCATTTTTTTTCTGAATGATGCCTTAAGTCTAATGAAGTTGAGAACCACTGCTCTAATGGCTTTATGCTGACAAAATATTTCAAAATAAGTTACCTATGAATCAAGTATTTAATGCTTTTTTGCTAGTCCCAGGAAATACAAGTTCTAGATTAAAAGTGCATTATCTATGCACAATAGCTGCAGAAAGTTACTTCACCAGAGCCACAGAAAACAGATTCATCAGGCTGTTGAATCCGGGACAATATATGTGGCATAAAAATCCTTGTATAAGTGCATGTTTTTTACTATTTCAATAAAAGAATAACAATTGCTGTAAGAGCTTGCCACTGTTGACTTCCCATTTGAATGGTTCTTGGCTCATTCACGCATAACAATTAGAACATACTAATGACTGCCTTTGTAAAATCTTCCCATTTTGGAATGATTTTGTGTCCAAGAATTCAAAACCATTTCAGAAGCAACTTACTCCTTCTAATGCCCAATATTGAATATATAAAGCATGTTTACATGTTGCCATACAGTGACGTTGCTATGATGCTATGCTTTAGTACTTCCTTTTGGACAGTACAATATGGGCAATTACTGCACCATGAGCATGGCGCATGGATAAATTTTGCCACTACATCACTTCAGAGGCCTGCTATATGCAGGGACTGTGCCACTATGGTGATGTAGCTGTGGATCATGTGTAGATACATGTGATTGTTGCATCACCATAGTATGCTGTACAGTGCAGGGCAACATGTAGATGCACCCATAGTGAAGCAAACCCACCTTTGATGTAACTCTTCCAGTTTCAGAGAAATTACTGGAGATGAATCTGACCTAATATCATAGAATCATAGAAGAATAGGGGTAGAAGGGACCTTAGGAGGTCACCTAGTCCAACCCCCTGCTCAAAGCAGGACCAGCCCCAACTAGATCATTCCAGCCAGGGCTTTGTGGAGCTGGGCCTTACATATTTATTGCTGTAGCCTATTTTTATTTAAACAATAGCTTCTAGCGTGTGTTCCATTGATCACGTTTGCATATCATCTTATGCAACAGAATAACTCTCCCTCAAAACTCCTCATGTGAAGTGTTGTAGTATGTAGGAGTTGCATGACTTCAGTTCCTTCAACAAAGCCGGGAATTTCCCCTTAATTTCAACAGAGTTGAGACCTAGCAAATCTTTTAGTGGGATAAATTTGTTTGTGTGTAATGTTGGAAAGAAAGGCTTACATTTCCTCTGTAAATCTCCAATACTATGAGATCACAGAATTATTTTTCTTTCTTTCTTTTTAATTTTTTTTGGGGGGGGGGGAGGAAGCTTTTTTTAACATAGCTTTTGAAGTTTGGAAATCATTGCCACAAAGTATTGTGGAATCTTACACTTTAACCAGATTCAAAAAGGGATTGGAAAAATTATTGGAGGTAAGGTAATTTAATAGCTATTGAGCATATGAATTAGGGGTACAGCCTCTGAATATGAACTTAGGCCCTAAATGCTGGAGGCTGCAAGTGGGAGAGGAACGATGGAAAAAAATCCTGATCATACCCAGTTCATTCTACTGTTCAGCATCTACTCTCTGCCATTGTATGGTGCAGGTTATTGGGCAAGATGGACCTATGGTCAGAACCAGTAAATGGCAGTTGTTAAGTTCTCATGAGTGCATGCACATGTATTTAGAATTTTTATGTATCATCACGTACCTAATTTGCTTGGGAACTTGTATAACTCTTACATTAGCAAATGGTTCAATAATCTTTTCTAGAAGTATATGAAAACTACTATTTCTGATCATGATGCTACATATATTTTGAGGATTTTCATTTCATTTCAGAAAACAATACACACAAAAATAATGGAACTGGTATAAAAATAATTGGAGGTCAGTAGATAATGGGGAGTACAGTCATATTTGGTCGTTGCTAAGTCTTTACTGATGTACTGTACCCTTCTCATGTTTTTAAGGCATAATTGTTTTGTAGCCCAAATGTATTCTAATTCTTCTAGTAGGGAGATAGATTTCTCTGAACAAATAAAAAGAGCTGTCAAAAATGTGATTGCTTCCAATTTTACAACCATGTAATGGTTTGAATGAAAACATAAGTACCTGTCTGAGTGAGTGGATTTTCTTAGACACTGAAGCTGAGAGTTATTTTCTGATCATCTGAGTAATATCTCTGAGAGAGGTAATTGGCCATCAATTTTAACTTCCATAGGGAACTTTATCGACCAATTCAGGTTGTTTAAAACAAGTTGACACTTTATAAGAGTCATAGCTCTAGTGCCAAAGTACACAAGTGACATCTACTTATCTTAAACCTAATTTTAGAGTAAATGTGAGTATAAGGGAAACTATATATTTAAATTAGTGTAACCTCAAAAATGCATTAATGGTGGTTGGAAGTCTGCTGTCATATTGACAGCTATCAAATATTTTCAGGATGACAGAAGAGTCAACTAAAATTTACAAACTCGGATAGGGAGCCTCAGATGGAAAGGGCAGTTTGTTACAGGAACAAAACTACTGTTTTTGAGAAAGCTTATAGCTCCAAATCAATTTTTCTGTTAGACATTTTTTCATTAGTTTTTGTATTTAGAAATAACATTGATTGTTTACTTTTTTTGTCCTTTGTTATGACTACATGTCCATTCGACCTTATTGCTCTTCAATCCTTGTTTTGGAAGGATAGAAGGAGATAATCCATCTATTGTAATACAGTACATATGCAAGCTATTTGACTGATGACACTTTTTAAAAATGCAATAAATCAGAAAATACATCTTAAATTCTGTGCGCTTCTTATCTTTTTCAGGTAATGGCAATGCTGGCTTTTTTGTGTATTTAATTGATTAATGAAAACAAGATCACCTATATTTGGATAAAATACTTTTAGTTTTTAATGCATTATTTTCAAAACCTCATGAGTTTCATTATGGTAGCCATAGCTTACCTACAATACCTACAGTCTTTTAAAGGACAATTCTTCTTGTAGGACTTCTTTATTTCCACCACAATGGTCAGGAAAGAAAGATTTATAATGGCAAATAAAATCTAGAGGTTGCAAATTAAATCAAATTGTTTTAAATAGTGACATTTATTAATAACTACATGCATCTATTTGTCTCATTGGCATGAGAATTGATTCAATTGCTGAATTCCTATCTTTTTGTTAGTTGTGGTTTAATGTGTTTATTTTGTGGTGCATATGCAGTCATTTGAGTGAAAATATATTGGTAGGGAAAATCCCAACGGTTCCCCAAGGTTGTGCATGTAAAAAGGAAAAATCCTTTCAGAAATGTAAAGCAATGAAATAAAAATTAAAAATAATAAAACCAGATACATTAAGATATTAATTTATTCATGAGTGAGTCAAGTGAGTTACTCCTCAGGGCATAATTTGTGATGTCATTTTAATTCCAAAAAGCATGGCAGAGAAAAGCTCAAGAAATTATGCATAGTATAATAGAAAACAAAGAATTCATTCACAGGCTGGTTTATGCTTTGGAATGAAATTCATTCCAGAAGAAGGGGTTAGGACCCTGTTTGAGTAAGAAATTCTCTACATACATGTCAATGTTCTGTAACCAAAAATAAGTGGCTTCATGCCATGCCAAAGTTTTGGGGAAAGGCAAACTGATTGAAAAATCAGGAGGAAAGCTATGTGCTGCAGGCATAAAACCTTTAACCTTTTCTTTTCTTTTCTTTTCTTTTCTTATTCTCTCCAGTGGTCACTCCATACTTTCCTTTTGTTACTTATTTTCTTTTTCCATGTGGTTTTCTGAAGTTGGTGCTTTTACTATTTCTCGAATTCTGCTTTCACAGTTCAGTTGTTTTTGAGTCACACCTAATGGTGAATTGGCTCTTCTTTGTACGTAATTATCTAGCAATGTCTGTTCTACCAACAATAGCTAAGTGTAGCAAGGAATGAGGGGTCTCATGACCATCACTTCTTTAAATGCCACCCAGTTCTTAGCTCCCATCTCCTTTATGCATTGTTTTCACTCTCTCTCTCGCTGACATATTTTGATTTCATCTACACCTCATGGCTTTTTGCCTATTATTTCTCTTTTACTGACCATTAGGGCTGTGCAGAATTTTGACAAGTGTTTTGTTTCAAAGTTTGAAGAATTTTGAAATGTTTCAAGTTTTGAAGCAGCACAGTAGTGGGAGAAACAGGAGAGCCAGTGGTGAAGCTGCTTCAAGCACAGCCCTGGATAGCGGCTCTCCCCTGCCTCCCACTGCCAGGTTCAGCTTCATGGGTCTGTGGAGCCTCCCGCCACTGGGTTGTGCTCAGCAGGGCTGTGCTCCAAGCGGCTCTGCCACTGGCTCTCCCCCAGCTCCCACTGCTGGGCTGAGCTCTGTGGGGCTGGCAGAGCCACTCAGAGCACAGCCCTGGCTCTCCCTTGCCTCCTGCTACCATGATGCACTCTGAGTGGCTCTGCCAGACCCATGGAGTGGAGCCTGGTGGTGGGAGAGGGAGAGAGCCACTGGCCAGGGCTGTGCTCAGAGCCAAGGTTGTGCTCCAAGCAGCTCCTCCACTGGTTCTCCACTGCCTCCCACTGCTAGGTTCAGCTCTGTGGGGTATGGAGCCTCCAGCCACTGGGCTGTGCTAACCAGATCTGTGCTTGGAGCTAGGGCTGCACTTTAAGTGGCTCCACCAGCCCCATGGAGCTCAGCCCAGTGGTGGGAGGCAGTGGGAGAGCCAGTGGCCGAGCTGTTCAGAGTGCAGCCCTGGTGAGCACAGCTCAGTGGCAGGAGGATCTGTAGCCCCATGGAGCTGAGCTTGGCAGTGGGTAGTGGGGGAGAGCCACTGGCCAGGGCTGCTCTTGGAGACAGGGCTGCGCTCTGAGTGGCTCTGCCACTGGCTCTCCTGCTGCTTCCCACCACTGGACTGAGCTCCATAGGGCTGGCAGAGCACCTGGAATGCAGCCCAGTGCCAGGGATTGGGGAGAGCCAGAGCTGTGCCCCACAGAGCTCAACATACCTTCCCAGTACTGCCGGACTCCTCCCAGGGGGGTGGGCCCCCAGATCTGCATGCACAATGACAGGAGGCTGCCACTGCTGCCTGGGACCAGCAGCAGGTTTCCCAAAAGTGGCAGCCTCCTGTCATCCTGTGCACAGATCCAGGGGCCTGCACCCCGGGAGGAATCTGGCACAATCTCTGGGTCTGTGTGCAGGATGACAGGAGGCTGCCACTGCTGGCAAGTGACACAGGTTTTGCTTTTAGCATTTTGAGGTGCAGTTTCCCAGAAACTCCTACACCTATTTCCTTGAAACTTGGCAGGCTACCATCTCTACAATCTGGCAAGAAACGACAACATTATAGGCATTTTCATGATTCCCCATGATAGCCTATGGGCGAAACGTTGAAACACTTCAAAGCAGTGAAACAATTTTGACAAAATGAAATGAAACAGTGTTTTGAAATGAAATGAAGTGAAACGATGAAATGAAACACTGTTCCTTCAAAACGGCAAAACAAAAGTCAAAATGAAACAGTGCTGTTTCGCACAGTCCTGCTAACCATTACCCCATCAAAATATTATGATGCCTACAATTTTACCCTACTTCACACTTTCTCAAGCTCTGGTTCCTGTTCTCTCATGATTGTTGTTCTAACCTACAGTTATGTCTGATTTATCCTACATACCTTATGCATAGTATTTTCCCACATACCATGCTGACAGATAGGGCGGGGGAGGAAGCGAGTTTTACTAGAAGAAGCAGCATGTTACTTCAACCCGGCCTCACAGCATCTGTATAAATCGGGCACTTCTCTGGGGCTTTTTGGCTCTTTCATCTAAAGCGGATTCAATCAACTATTAAAGTATCAAAAAAGCACCACTAAAGTGCTTGATCTATACAGACAGGTCCAACTAATGCAATGCCTCTTCTGGGCTTGTGCTGGGCTTGACATGGGAATGTGCTGAGTTTAAAGTAAAGGAAGCACTCTGTTTGTTTTTTAACACACCTGCAAGCAGCCTAAGTGTCCCATATAAACCATCTCTGGATTTTTATCTTGTAAGTTATCACGTAACCAATTGTCCACCTATTCTGAAAACTCATCCAAAAAACCAAACAACCAAAAACCACCTCCCTCCATTGATTATACCAGTCTGTCTCCAATATTTATACCTTTTTATCTTTTATATATCATTTCATTTTTCCTCTTTTTATATTAAAATTTTTACGAAGTTACAATGAAATAATATTTAAAATAATACTGTATATCCTGTTTGCTTAAGTATACTTACATACTCTCCAGACTTTCTTTTTCAGGAATTTATTATATAGTGTTTCTTTATTATATCTTTAGTCTAATGAGGTGCATGTATAACAAAATCAGAACTATTATAGCAAATATTGTAATGGCAGTTAATGGAAGTGAGAATACACTTCCAGGTTTCAGAAAACAAATTCCAAAAACCTAAATAACACATGGGGTATAAATTTCAGTATTCGTCAAAAGTTGTTCATTGTCATCATTGCTGTTTTTGGTTTGGTTTAGTTTGGCTTGGCTTTTTAATATGGGTTTGTTTATTTATTCATCCATTCAGTTTATATTCTACCCTATCCAAAAAGGCTTGAAGTGGCCTTTATCCATACTAATTTTTTTTAATATTTGCAATTGTTCACCTGACATTTAGGGAATATAATTACATCTGTCCTTTGTTTGGTGTGCTTATTTTGTTAAGCAAATTTTGAGGAAGTTTATGCTTTCTGTTATGGAGGGAGAAACTTGCAGTGTCAAAGAAGATAACACCATAAAACACCTACTTGCATTTAAATAAACTGTGAAAAGCAGCTTGTAACTTTTAATTTACTTTAACATTTTATCCTATTTTTCATTTTATGCTGTATTTTGAAAGATGTAAAATTTGAAAGTGTTTTTAAATTGCAGGCTGTCAATATACAGTGAATGGTAGGCCATAAATTTAAGGATCTATTTTAAAAAGTGGCTTGGGCACTTGGGAGCTGTATGTCTCACTGAAAATTAGTAGATTTTTACAGTTTAAGGGATGGATTCTAAAATGGACTTAAGTACTTATCTTTCCAGAGTAGGAACCAAAATCATACAACTAACTGGAGACCATTTAGACATGCAAAGTACATATCATGCCATAACGAGCTCCAATCAACTATAAAGTTAGATCTAAAATCTAATCTACGATGTAATTTGAACATGTAGGAGGATCTCCCCTGTGGTTGGGAGCCCTATCAGTTGACAGGGCTCCCAGCTGCAGGGGTGTACCATGCTCAGGCAGGGATGGGACTCCCACAACAGAGGGGCTTTCATCCCCAATAGCTGCTGACTCGGGGTCCTGGCAGCACAGGGACCCAGAGTCCCACAGTTGCGGATGCTTGCAGCCAGGACCCAGAGCAGCTGCCTCAGGGGTGTGTGAAACCCTTCGGGCTGAGGGATCATGGCAGTTGTGATTCTGCAGTCATGGGGGTTTCACACTCCCCCAAGACTAGGGGATCACAGCACCCATAATCCCCCAGCCCTGGAGGTACATGGGGTACCCCTGGTGGCTGTTAGTTCCTCAAATGAGGGGGTTCTCAGCCATGGGAGCTCGCTTCCTGCCAATGCAGGGGGAGTCTGGGATCAGGCTTCCTCTGACCCAGCAATAAGGTATGATAGAATATAATACATGAACCCACCATCTCACCTCCTGCCATGCACATCTCACCTCCTGCCATGCATAGGAGGCACAGTTGTGTGGATCACTCATTAGATCCCATTTACCTGCACATGTAGAGGGGCCTATGTACAATTCTAATCTGCCCTGCTCAAAGCCCTGACAAATCCATGCTTGCATGTATTTTTGTACCATACCAGCATGTTAACTCTAATTAAGACTGATTCACAAAGAAGCAATGTGGAGGTGGAAGAGCCACCTAGTTTTTGTTTTAAAAATTTTCACAGACCTGAGCAAGGTAGAATAGGATAACACTTATTCATAAAGTCCCTTATGTGCCTAAGAGAAGGAACATAATTCATGAGACTCCCAATGAATAGAGACAATTAGGCATCTCATCCAGCACACCAAAGAGCCACAAGAGAGTGTACTGGCTGTACAGTTGTCCAGAGCTAATCATTAAGAAACACTGAGGGTTTTTTTCCCCTGAAATCAAATGGATCTAGTGTGACTTACATAGGTCAATAGAGAAGCATATCCATCCACTCAGATTCCACAGCCCAGCTCTTTTGAATGAAAAAAATCTACAAACTTCCTACATGATTGACTTGACAGATTATTAAAAATCTGTCTACTAGACCTGTAAATCCAGCTGTTCCAATATTCTGGGATGGACACTCAGTAATCCCCCTGATTGAAATGTTTTCATGCTTTGAGTTCAGCTTTAACTTGAGACGGGATATTTTCCATTTTCATAACCATACTCCCATTAGCGATCTTGCCTGTACCTCCATGTTCAGTATCATAATCCCTACAGAAAAATGAGATACATATTAGTTTACTTTTTAGATCATAGCTTTTTAGGACATTACATTTTTAAGCTATGTTCCATTCTCTTTGCATAGCTCCCCCTCTTACCCTTGCTCTCTTTCTTTTTATACGTTCCAAGAACTTTTTTGTTATTTATATTAATTTCCTTTCAGGGAGTTAAATCATCTTGACTTTTGGACATTTTCCAATTATTCTTAAACCTTTTGACCCCTAAAATGTAGCTTGCTTTGCTGATCAATCCTGTTTTCAATTCAGTTCTGTTCTTTGTAGGTTCTCTTACTTCTAATACCCTATTTGAGGTGGTTATTATAATTGGCCTGATTCTACTTCATACCAGCTTTACACTGTTTTAACTCTATTAATTTAAATTCTGTTACCCTTGATTTTACCAGTGTAAATCGGAGGAAAATCAAATTCAATTATGTTTAAAATTAAATTTATGATGTATTTTCAATGTTTACATAGTCTGCTATAGTAACTATATTTGATTTTATCATCCCATATCTTATTTGTTTAAGTTGAATTTCATGCATAGGAATAAAGTATACTGCTGGTATATGTGGCTGCTTGGTACAGTAATCATGTGATACATTTGCTGTGGTTGTTTTTATTTTGTTCAAAAGCCTGCCCATTTGAAAAAACAAATCAGAAGGGACATATAGCTTCAGTCCGTCCATGGTTGTAAATTTAAAAAAAAATCAGTTTGATTTTTCACTGAACAGAAAATGTTAATTTTTAGACATCTAAACATATGGTAACCCGGATGTAATTGCAGGAATGCCTGAAATTACTAGATTCATTCATGTGACATCATACCTACTGTTAAGGAGTTAAACCTAATCAAAACAAGGAGTTTTCAGATTGCTGTCAAGGTCTTCACTATTAAGAGCTGATAGAGACTTTAGAACCAGTAAGAGGCAAGGAAAGGAAGATGCTTAGAAGACAAAAATAGGAAGACCTTTTGGGTCAGAGTTATGAAAACAGTGACTCTCCACTGCCCAGGATAGCTGTGAAAGGACATGAAAACTTCTATAATCTTCTACCTTTCTATAAAAGACTTCCTAAAATCAAATACAATTAAAATATCTAGCCCTGGGCCTAAGATGTACAATGTCTACATTTTTATATAAATAATATCTTATGGTGAAACTTATCATTTCAATGCCTTTAGTATGAATTCGGCCTCAAACTGTGGCTCATGCAGTCTTCACTGAATCCTATCCTGACTTGAAAATTTTGGCTTAAGACAGACAGAAAATGAAATATGGAATATGGTCCACAGAGACCAGAAGTCATTACTGTCCAACACCAGTTCAATATTTTTTTCCGAAATGAGACTCAGTAAGGCCAAACAATGAATTGACATTAGACAATGAGTGGCCTGCCCTTTCACTCCCAGTAGGAAATCGCTCCTTCCAGAATGAGGTCATAGATACACTGTCAAGAACGTTTTCTCTTCTGGGCTGTTGTGCAACCTTCCTAAACTCTAAATATCATTTTAGGAATAAAAACAGGAGTGTTGCAATGGGCAAGAGAGCTGTTCTCCTGGGCTTTGTCCAGGCTAGAATTTTTCATTTTGTCATAACTCAAGTTAATTGACTTCCTAGGCTGGAGTTTGAAAAAGAACACATGACTCCATCTTAGAACAAATGTGTGTGGAGTGTCTAGAGTAGCATTTAGAGCCATTTTAGTTAACTTGAGTTAATTGGCAATCAATTAGTTCTAATTACAAGACCAAAAATTATACACAAAGCCAAGGGGATTACAGAAGATTGGAGTTTTATTTTCTTCCAGGGCCGGGGAGCTGGTTAAGAGAGGCAACATCAATGAATACAGAAGCAAGGGAGACTGATAACAAGTGTAGGATATAGGTCTGGGGTCTGGAGCTCAGGAATATATAAAAATAAAGAACGCCAAATTTATATTATTTTTCATTCTGAGTTCTTTACTGACATTTATTATTACATCAGACTTCCTCAATAAGTTGTGTTCCATTCTTTAGAGTAACTTGTCAATGCTACAGAATTTGCCCCTAAAATCCCTACTATTTTTGCCTTTTGTCTCATTAAAGTTACATAGCTTTGTTGTTTGTAAGAGCACAAGTGCTGCAGTAATGTTAATTGCTTGCAAGCAGCAATTATAAAGAACTCAATAGCAACCACTGAGAATGCAATAGCCACAAAAGGAGTCTATACAATTCCTATTTAGAGTAATAAACAATTTCTAAAAAAATATCCTAATGGATCTGACATTTCTCAGTAATACAATCATGGTATCCGAAGTTGAATCAGTATTTTTGTACATTTCAGGTTGAGCAGAACAGTTGTATGTATTGGTCATTTGTGAGACATTTCCTTGTGGAATACAGTAAACTGACACAAATCACAACTAATTTACACAATTTAAAATAAATCTTTCTAGCATGACCTTTGTGGATGTCTTACTGAAATGTCAAAAAATAAATAACCTTGTTCCCATTTCTGTCTTCAAAGTGCTGCTTAGTAGCTTGATTTTCTTTTCCTTTTTTTTCCTTTTCTTCTTTTTAACCTTAATCTCTGTCATTATTTTTGTGCTAATCTGTAATAACTGGAAGTGTTTTATGGAATTTTCTGTGTTTGTAAAATAATACAATTTGAAAGGTATAGTGAAATACAATATTCTTCTACACTCGAGAAGATGATAGGTAAAATGGGAGAGCTCAATTTCTTTGTCTCAATCATTTTTCTTTAGGTGTTAATTTGCCAAGGTATTTCTAAATTACTTCTCATACTCTGAGTATTGTACTCTGTTATTGGATAAGCATTTATGAAAAGCTTTAAAAAATATCTCTGGTAAATGTTTACTCAGTGTTTTATGTTTGATCTTTTTTGTACAATCTTTATCCTAAAGCTGGAATTTATTTTCAATGACTACATATAAATGCAGCACACGCTCTGCGGCCTAACATATGCCATCTGTAAAAGCATTTACTTTAAATTAGTGGAATAAGTAATCAAAAGGGCTTTGTACTTAATGCAGAACTTTTGGTGACTATTAAATGCTCATTAGAGGGTGTTTTTGCTGTATGACTGTCAAAATCAGCAGGACGTTTATGTTAGATTTCCTGAGTGGGTCAAGATTGAATATGATTTTACAACTTAAATAACATAAATGAATGCAGGTTATTTCAGCATCTCCAGATGTTCTTTAAACTCCCTACCCCTAAAATGAAACTTACAGCCAACTTAAATGTTGCAATGATATTACAGTGCAGATTTTTGCTTAAAAAATTTAACAGCTCCCTTATAACATTCCACTTCTCTAGACCTTAAACCATTCACAAATGATGAAGATGAACAGCACTACAGAGTAGGTCTGTTTCTTTAAAACTTGTGTTTAAAATCTCCTGGTTAAATAACTCTCAAAAAAAGGCTTCTACCACTTCATTTTGGTTCTAACCAAAGCAGGTTGTCTGCCCATATTTTAAGTACATTAAATAATCTTAACTCCATCTAATTGAATTTAAAAACAAGTTAACTATTGAAAACATATTTGGAGGTAAATAATTTGAAAGATAGTTATATGGGTATACATTACCAGTTTGCTACACCTCTATAAATATCTTTGTAATAACTTTGACTTAAACTAACACACAATAACTGTGTCTTCAGTTAAATATATATTCAGTTGTATTTTTGTCAATTTTTGCTGGAAATAATTATGTTGAGACTAAAACAATGAAAGCATTTACTAAAGGATTGACAGAAGACACAGGAAGTTATGTCCCTAGGGAGCTTATAAAGCCTGCATGTTATCTGCTTTAATGTGGGGCATTTTACTTGCTTTGCTTTTCTAGAGAAAGTACTGGTAACTGATTATGAAAAAAAAACAACATATGCAATATATTGAGGCTTTACAGTTGTATAAATAAAATTTCCTAGAAGTTCAGTGAGGAAACTTCAGTGAATGTCTTAAAATATTAAATACAGTGCCCCCTGTGCTGCAATGAAGTAACTTTTTCTCACAGCAACTTCACTTCAAGCCAAACTCTTTTCTGTTAAACTGAAATATCCTAAGTGAAGTCAATGACAAAAGGCCAAATTCAACAGATTCAACAGTAGTGTTGAAAGACACTTGATTAGGTGGTGGTATATAATGGGGATGAATTTAGTCCAGTGAGAATCACTTATCTCTTGCTTGTAAGCATGATAACTGCTTTTTTATTAAAAAAAGAATATATACATTAATGAAATGTACCCTGGCTATCTAGTTATAAAAAGAGCTTAGTCCATCTGTCTGTGTGTCTGTCATGTGTCTGTCTGTGTGTCCATAATGCTCTTGAGGGGAGTGGCTGTCAGTGGGGTGGGGCTTCAGTCAGTGCTGCATCAAGAATGATGGTCAGGGCAGGCAGGGATGGAGCGCCACCAGCCACCACACCAGATGTGGATATTGCGCACCACCCCGCACTGCCACTGCTCTATGTCCAGCCATGTGCAAGCTTTGCCGCCCCACCCCTGGTTGGGAGGCAGCAGTGGCATGGAGTGGAGATGGGGTGGTGTGGGGCCAGATGTGGTGCAGGGGCGTGGTGTGCAGCCGGACATGCAGCAGCGGCAGTGCAGGATGGTGGGTGGCGGCAGCGGCCACCACATTCAAGCTTCTCTCCTTGATCCTAGCAGGAAGTGGCAGTGCAGGGTGGTGGGTGGTGGTGCTCTGTCTCGCCCCCCCCCCCGTCATTCTTGACAGGGAATTCACTAGTAAATACATCTTGGCTCTATTCATTGGCAAAACATCTTTGTCTACCTATATACAGCCTCCACAATTCCTTAGTATATTAAAATTTACCTTCTACTCACTCTTTAGTGACTAAACCGCAGGAGTAGAGGGTCTGGATATTTTGTATTTTGTGGTGCCCATTGCTGTGTTTGCTAATCTCTGAGTTGAATAGTATTGTGGTCTACAGTTCCCACACCTACCTAAAATGGTCATGATTTTCTTTTTGACATGTCTTTTCATCAGAAAATGTAAATTTGTTGTAAATTAAACATTTTTAGGAGCACACCAGTTGCAACTAAACTTTCATCAATAAATTATTTGCTAAGTCTAGGAAAGAACTTTCACATGAAAGAGAGGCCCCAAAATAATCATGGGTCATTGCATTTAGATTGATCTAAATGCCCAATCTTGCAGACATGCAAAGGGCTTACATCACCCCAAAAATTGCATACCTGACCTAAGTTAGTTCACCTGAGTAGATGCAGCAATTTAGATTGAGATTGGATTAACTCAACTTTGGGAACTCCTGTATGTATTCATAGTACAGCCCTGGGGCTGGGGAAGCCCAGCTACTTGCCTCAGCTCCCAGGTTATATTATTGCCCCCACCCCAGTCACAACCCTGATTGGGCTATTTTTAGTCCCCTACTGTTTGTGTGATATTTGGATATTACAGTCATGGGAGTCCTATAAATAGATAGGCAATTTGCCGTCCCAACCCTACCTTTCCCATAAGATTTATATATTCATGAAAAGAATGCATGCATGATTTGTACATTAACATTAGATACAGCTTTTACATAAATATATGATGTGAAGCAATAGAGACCTCCTGAGTATACTCTAAGAAGTAGTATGAGGCAATCATTTTTTTATAAAAAACAGAATAAATCAAGAAAGGCAAATCTTACATTTTTCACAGATGTGGCTTTCCAAGAGCATTAAGATGCAAAATCATTTGTTCAAGGCTAAAATGTATAGTCAGTGTCCATTACTTCCTTGTGGGATGATTGGTTTTGATCACTTTGCCTTCATAAGTAGCTCCACAGTTTGTTATTGCCTGTCAGTTAGTTTGTCATTCCAATCATTGTAAATGCTACTTCAATGTGCATCTCATTTTGAATTGTGGCAGTTTCACCACCTAATTTCCTTTACTGAATTCTTTCAATTGCATTCAAAATCTTTTAATGCTGCAAATGGGTGATGCTGAGTGTTTTTATGAAATAAAATCATTATTTTTTTTTTTGCAGATCCAAAAAGCAAATTCTTCATGTGCCCTTTAAATTCCAATGTAAAAATATTTAATTAGTGCAGTAAATCTCCAAAACCAATTGTGCCTAAACTATCTACCATGAACAGTATAATTCTTGGATAAGAATCCTTAATTTGTATGCATAGATAACAGAAAATTAGGAGCAGAATATTGGAGCAAAAAATAACATGTTTGTATGTGTTTAGAATTTGTCACCTTTTTATAAACCAGATTTAAACACCCTTACTTGTAGGGAGTACCTTTTTTTTCCAGGAGTAATCTCACTAATATTCTTGTAACTATTTGTAGAAAAAAGTATGTCTTGATGTTAAGAAGGTTACTGGATTCCAGTTCTAATCTAAGACAATTAATGTGCTAGGCCTCAAAACTAGAAATATGCCAGATCTGGACTCTTCTGGAATCCTTACTTTCATAAATACGTACCAGGTTTATTTCTCGGAAGAGGAAATTAAGAATTCCTAGCCAATCCCTAAAAGACTAGATATTTATTTTTATGTAGATAAACACACACACACACACACGTGAATGTACACTTGCACACATGTGCATGCCAATTAGAACCTTGTAAGCCTAGAGTACAATTCATGATTTTTTTTACAAAAAAACCCCAAAAAACCTATAATAGGATAATTACGGGGTTTTTTTTTAAACAAACATCTTGTTAATGCACTGGAGATGATAAAAGGGGTACGCTCAAATAAGTTTTTGGTTATTGTGGAAGCTTGTCTCCCATGTTCCAAGAGAGTCCTGAGGGGAATGGGCGGAGAGAAAACTGCCGGACATCGAGAAGAAGTTTGAAGGCCCAGGAAGGGCTGCAGGAGCTGCTCAAAGGCAGGAAGATGCATCAGGACAGCAGCCAATGATGTCCAACCTATTTTAGAAGTGCTTGATGGCTGTGTGTGGGAGGGCAGTCCAGCTTTAAAAGAAAGCCTGCAAACAGCTGAGGGGAGCCAAGCTGGGGAAGACTGGCAGAAGCAGCCATGCCTGTGAGCTGGAGAAGACCAGCATTAGGAGAGACAAGCCGGAGAAGACCAGCAGAAGCAGCCATGCCTGCAAGCCAAGGAACACTGGCAGAGGCAGCTGTACCTGCAAGCCAGGGAAGACTGGCTTCAACACAGGCAAGCCAGGGATGATTCACACCGGCTCAGGAGCCAGGAAAAGGGGATTGGGTGGCGGGGAACTGGTGCCCCGCATAGGCAGTCTACCACAGTGAGAGGATAGATGCTGAGCAGTATGAGTCCAGTTACTTAAAGAAGTGATTGGCTGATGGGATACTGGCACAGGACCCAGACAATGTCATTCCTAGAAAAGATATACAATATGGAATAGAGGAACAGTTAAAAGAAAACTTCCAATCTTGAGTTTATTGTGAACATAGTTTTCTTTATAAATTTTTATAAGACTTTATTGAATTAATTAATTAGATCTAAAAACACCAATACAGAATTGATATAGCTGGACTTTGAACTTTGTACACAGCAACATTGCATTGGTGCATGGCCAGGGTAAAAGAAGATGTAGGAGCCCTGAGAAAACAGCCACTAGTTTCCCCTGAAAACCCTAAGCAGTAGAAGCCTCCCTGTTTAAATAAAATAATATCCCAGTTATGGCAGGTGAGAATGGAGGCCTAGCATAGAAACCAAGATCAGCATTGGCTATTGAATAAGGCCCCAAGAGGTGGAGACTATAGCCTACATATCTGGTGGCATGCCTTCAAGCGAGTGCTGGTTAGTAATCTTCAATATAATTCAAGGCATATTTGATATATGGGCTGTCTTTCTCTTTTCTTCCAGTCTCTCAATAAATAAGATAAAATGACTTTGCCAGAAGTTACGTAAAGTGTGTTAAGGTATAAAAAAGGGCATATACAGCTGAGCAGAATGTAAAAACATATTATCCCTAATATTGCTGAACATAATGCTACTTTCTGACTAAGAGAACACACATTCGCCACTTTTTGGTAGTTTTGGATTATTCTTTTACTCGTAAGAGTCTCTCAAGCTTTGGCAAAGGATTTATGGAGAAGAAAATTCTTATCAATCTCAGTAGCCATCTGGGAATGGAATGAGAACATAAAAAAGTTAAAACATAGTCAGTCTTCCACAGAAGCTGGCTAAGGTGAAGTAATGGGCAGTGCAAAAACAATAGGATGGTAAGTGTTGGTGTGAGAGGGAAGAAAGAAAGTGTGACCACACCTCTCCAGTCAATAGTAGCTGTTATAATAATTCATGGGAAAGTGGCAGAAAGAAAGCAAAATAAAGAAAGCAAGATAATATTAAATCTGATAATCGGGCATGTTCTTCTTCAACATCAAAATAATATGAATACAGATCTGATTGTTACAGCTTGCAAAATTTAGATGAGTAACTACATTTGATTATTAGAAAAAGTTGGACTGCTTTATATATACATCTAGGAAAGCAAAAGAAATGATCCATTTTTCTTTTTCATTGTAAGCTTTTGCCTGAAGTTGATATGCACAGATCACTTTGTGTTTGATTTTAAAGTGGCTCTGAGTGCATAACAAAAAAGAACAATTGCACTTGATGAATATATATTAACAAGCTATATAAGACTCTCCTGTATTAGGTCTGCCAACATGCCAACTGTAGCTTTACTGTAGAGCTAGGGACAGACATTCAAAAGCCTGGAGCCTGAATTGATTCAATCTTTGCAGGTTAATCTAACCTGCCTAGATAGGATCAATTTGCAAGTGAATAGACATTCAGGAAATGCAGGCACATGCCTGCAGTGGCTCTGACTCAGGCCTTGGGAAAAGGGGTGCTAGAATGCACTCTCAGCTGTGGGGACACTGTGCTGGAGGGGCATGGCCAGCCTCAACAGTAGCTTCAAGTGAACTGGTCCATGATGGGGTTTAATTCTCCCTGCCTGTCCTACCAGTACAGACCCAAGCCAGAGTCCGCCTGGCACTCCCCACTCACTGCTGTAATGGCTGGGGCTGGCCAGATGCCAGCTGGCATAGTCCCCTGAGGCAAGGGGGGGCATGGAGAGGGTTTATTCCCCACTCCTCCCTCTCTGACCCCAGGGAACTGTAGACAGGGTTTGACTACCACCGCCAATTGCTCCCTACATGGGGCAAGTAGCGGAATAGGCTCCATCCCTGCCTCCTCCACTGGAGGGAAGGGGAAATAATTCACCCCCTCCATGCTCCCTTACCTAAGGGGGTCATGCCAGCCAGTCTATGCCCCTGCCCCTGCCCCTGCTACTGGAGTGGTGAGGGGGGGAGTGACACTGATGAGGAAGCTCAAGCTACTTCCTGGTGGGGGGCTATGCTGCAGGTGGGGGCAGGGCAGAGCTTCTGCAAACTGCAAGGGGTACCAGGCTTCTGAAGGGTGACTATAGTCACCTAAGCCCTTCCTAGCACTGCTGCTGCTTGCCCCGTGCAGTCTGCGGCAGCTCTGGCAGCCCTGCGGTGCAGTCCTCCCACCAGGAAGAGGCTTGTACTTCTTGTGAAACCATTAAAGGAGCTGCAGACCCTATCATGGTCCCTTCCCCCTTGCTGCTTCAGTGGCAGGGGCATGGCCAGATGCTGGCCAGCATGTTCCCCTTAGGTGAGGGGACATAGGGAGGGTTTATTTCTTCCCTCCCTCTGGTGTCTGGCAGAGGGTCTGGGACAGAGATTCTTCAATGACTTGCCCCATGAAGGGAGCAAATGGTGCCAATGGCAGCAGGTGGGGCTGGCAGACCCCAGCTACAGTCCCTCTGGGGCGAAGCAGGAGGAGGTGGGAATAAACCTCCTTCCTGTCTCCTCTGCCTCAAGGGGGCCATGCCAGACAGCATCTGGCCATGCCCCACCCCTGCCACTGCAGCAGCAAGGGGGGAGCTCCAGGAAGACCCTGGCCCGGGTCTGTGCCGGTGGGATGGAGAGGGGATGATTAAACCCCCTCCCTGGCCACTTGAGTCTACTTCCAGGGCTGGCCTTGCCCCCATCATTGGAGCAGCAAGCAAAGAAATGCCTGGCAGGGGCTGCTGTGCCCCTACCTGTCAAACCCTACTTGGGTCCATGCTGGTGGGACAGGGGAGGGAGGGGAGAATAAACCTCCCTTCCCCCTGCACCTCAGGAGGGTTGGTATCTGGTCATGCCCTCACCCCTGCCCATTCCTGCTCTGGCTAGGCCAGCCCTGCTCCACTGGAGCAGAGAGCACAGCCCTGCCTAAGGCTGCAGAGCCTGCTGGGATGCTGGGGGCTCTGGTTTGAGTTTAACCAAGAAGGGGATTGGGACAGAAGTTGCATAAACTGGTTAAAGCTCAATCAGTTAAGTTTGATACTACATTCTGTCAGGTTTATCTCGAACTGGTTTTGGACATTTTGAAACTGGTTTATGTGCACTGAACGTATGTTCTGTTACAGGTTTAAACCACTTTCTAATCCCTTAAACTAGTTTATGTGTAACTTCTATCCCTATTTTATATGACTGAAGACACTGCTACTGCAGTTCATTTTGTAATTTTTTACTTAATGATAAATGTAGCAGTTATATCCATATCAAATGACACCAATGCCACCATTAAAACTTTATACAGCCATATAATTGTCGCAAAACAAACAACCTTAATCCTGTTTCATTCCAGATTAATGTTACAGAGATTAGATTCATTCACTACATTCATAGTATCCAGTGAAGTAAGATGTAGGCAACGAAAGCTCATGCTTTTTTTAATGTTAGGGTACATACAGTTATTACATTTAAATCAGTTATGCAGATGTTCAGAGGATTTAAATCACCTAAAAATGGTGCACTTCATTTAAGTCAGATCATCTCAGGAAGTACACTAACTTAGATTGAGATCAGGTCGCCCAATCTAAGAAAGGGCTAATCCAATCTCATGAATGCCTGTATACATTTGCAGCACAGCTCTGGGGCTGAAAAACCTCAGCTGTTCACCCCAGCCCTGCCCTGCACTATTTCCACCTCCTGATCCTTACTGGGCTATTCCAACTCCTTCCCTCCTGGCCAGGCAATCCCCCTCTCCCATGAACACTCTCCTGTGAACCTGCCAGTCCCTCCCCCCACTCCCCCATCCTGCCAAGCAACCCTGGACTCACCAAATCTCCCTGCCCCACCCCTCCAGATCTGCCTTCCTCCTCCATCCCTCCTGCCCTTCCCCCAACCCCAAGCTATTTACATTGAGCTTTTGTGTGAGGATCCTGGGAGTGGCAAATAGCTGCACATGTTATTCCCAGTCTATTTTTAGGTTGTTTAAAGTAAGCCATATAAACCTAAACTGGGTGTGGCAAACAACTTTATGTACTCAATCTATAAAGCATCACATGCCCCTCCCCCCCCCAAGCTATCTTCAGACTAAAAGGGCTGACTATCTAACTACAGATGTAACCATTACATTGTGACAGACAATGCATGCAGTGGCTGCTCTGGCTTTTTAAAGCAGTTACATGATATTTTTCTCCATATCCATATAGTGATTGAGAAATACCAACATGATATGGAAAGATCACTACCCAAAAGAGTTCATCATGCAGTCAAAATGATGAGTGAAGGAATACTGTGTCAGGGAAAGAAGTGACATGATAAAGATAGAAAGAAGTGGAAATGCAGTTCAGAACTTGTCTGGTAGTGATTCCAGTCTGTTATATTTTTTTTAGGTCACCTCATGCTGAGGCATAAGAGTGACAATGGGGGAGGGAGGGTATACCAGATTGGACATTAGTGTTATTTGAATGAAATTATTAAGAAAATACTTCAAGGAAGGAAAAGAAGGACATTTAATCTGATAAATCATGGGCATTGAATAGGAAAACTTTACAGTTTACCTGGCAAAACAGCACAAACTTAGCAGAACAAGAAGCTTTTATGAATTATTCTGAAAAGTAATGATTGTCAGAATTAGGTTTACATTTCCCTTTATCCATTGTACCAATTCTAAAACTTGGAGTAGTTCGGAAAAGTTAGAATTGGAAAAGAAAAAACAATGTTGGTAGACAGCTTAAATGTTGGTGGACATTCTATGAACAACTGTGACAAAATTGGGACGAAGGGATATTTTTAAACAAATTAAAAAACTAGTTAAAAAGTACAGAAAAAATGCTGAACAACAGATTTGAATATGAAAATATTTGGTTAATTTGTTTTTAATTTATGGTTAGCTTTTGTACCATAATTACCAAAGTACCTGCGATAATTATAATTGTAAATAACTTCAGGGCTAGGGACAGACATTCAAAAAGCCCGAGCCTTTTCAGGTTAGTCTAACCTGGCTAGGGTGAACTGGTTTCTAACTGCACAGACATCACAGATATGCAGGGACATGCTTGCAGAGGCTCAGGCTAGAAGCCTGGAGATGCTGGGAGATACAGCTTTCCCATCCCTTCCACAGCACTGAGCTGAGGGGGGGCATGGCCAGACCCTGGCAGGATGCTCTGATTAGCTCAGCAGGGAATCGATAACAGTGTTTATCACCCCATTAAGAAGACAACAGAGGGACATTTCATAGATTTCATAGACATTAGGGCTGGAAGGGACCTCCGGAGATCATCGAGTCCAGCTATCTGTTGATTCTGCCTATTGATTCAGCATGGACCATACCAGCATATGGTCTGCTAGCTAATACACAAGGCAGAGGGGAGCAGGGATTTCTTGTTTAGCAGGGAGTGGTGAGGAGGAGTGGGGGAGGAGCTCACAGTCTGTGACAGAGCTGCAGCCTGGGAGAAGACGGGAGCCCAGTTCTGCTGTGGAGCAGAGAGTCCCGCCCAGCTCAGAGAGCAGGCTGGGAGGCTGGGGGTGTCTGGTTTATCTTAAACTAGCGAGAGGTCTGGGATAGACATTATATAAACTGGTTTGAGCCAAATCAGTTAAGTCTGATAATACATTCAACCAGGTTTATCTCAAAACAGTTTAAGCCATTTTCAAACTGGTTTATGTGCACCGAACATCTGCTCTGTTTATGTGATGTCTGTCCCTTGCCCTAAAGCATATGTTGAATATAAATATTAAAGTCTTCTATCTATTAATGTTGTTATTGTCCCATAGCCTATTTTATTTTTATCTCTTTCAGAATTAAAATATGTACCTATAGTCCAGTAGGGAAAATTACAAAACTAATCTGGAGAGATTCCTTAGTGAAGCCTGAGCCTCTAGTTTGTATCTTTCTTCATGTTTTTCTTTTACTAACATGCCTTTCATCCCTTTAATTCATTTTTGTAATTCTGTCACCTTCTTGCTGTCTCCTACTTTTCTGAATTAAAGTGACAATATTGTTGATTCAGTCTTTATTGTATGCATTCATAGAGAATAGATCAGTGCAATATTTGCTATAAAACTTATAGCCTGTTCATAAGGGGGGAAAAAGAAAGTTGATCAAAAAGAAGTTTTGCCTTCATTCAAGTACAGAATACTGTGAGATGCCAGTTTGGATATATCACTTTATAGGAGATCAGGTCAATTCTGGGCAGAACATAGCTGTTAGAGAAGCACTTCATTTTTCTGGAAGCAGAGATTTTAAAGTGTGTTGAGTTGGTTACAAAATGATCCTCTCCAGAGGAAAACAGGCTTCAATTACCTCCCTTTTTACAGCAAAATTGGTCCTCCAGGGCAAGATTAAGATTATAGTTGAGGGAGTGCGGGGAAGTGCTATGCTTGGCCTATATTAATGAAAGGCTTCATGTTGCATAGTTAACTGTGCTTAGCTACCATGAGGTCAAACTGACACAAAGAAGTCTCCACTGCTGAAAGAAGACATAGGGAACTCATTGTTCCTTTCTTTCGGTTCCCAGAAAAAATGCATCTGAATATTATTTTTGCCATTATTTTCCCCATCAGTGTTTTAGATTTCTACTATTTCTACTTTTTTTTTCTCAGGAATTGCTACAAACTCTAACAGCTGGAGGAAGTAGACATAGCTCAGGTGAGTCAAAAAAAATTGCCTCTTAAGGATGGTCTTATATTAAGACAGTATTTGCAAGAGCAAATTTTGTGTTTTTAAAATATTTTAGAAAATGAAAAAATGCTCCTATAATTAAATATTTTTTAAATTATTTATCTATTTACTTGACATACCAGACCTTTTGTGCACGTAATTTATCTGATATACCACTATAGCTTCTTTCAAAATTTGACAGTCTTTCATGTAAATATTTGCAAATCCGTATTTGGACCTTGTGACAGATTGCCATTTCTATCTGTTGTATGGAGGTAAGGTTAAAAATGTCTTTCATAGGTTACCTAAGTGTTTAATCCACGATTACATATCATAAGGTCATTTTCTTGATATAACATGTCCTCCTTCGGCAAAGTAGGAAACATCTTGAAGCTGTCCCACTTGGCACCCAGGAGAGGAAAATATATATGGAGCCTTGAGGAAGAGAAAAAGCCGGAGTGCACTGCCAGGAGTGAGCAGAAATAACGGTCACAAGCTGGCAGAGGGTAGATTTAGGCTAGGTATCAGGAGGCGCTACTTCAC
>NW_017728906.1:100358059-100363075 GCF_001723895.1 Crocodylus porosus
TTTATAAGTTCCAGCAAAATACTTTGCTTCATAGTACAATTATATGAGTGATTTTTAGAGGGGAAAAATGGTATTTATATTGTTCAAGTAATTCTTGTTGTATCTGTTGTACAGGTGTAATCCTTAATTTTGAGTAGATTTATAGGAAAAATAATATTATTTATATTTGTTGATTCAATGACTATAATTCTCAGAATAAGATTCCCAGTACAGCCAATTATGATTATGTGGTCTTGTTATACTCTCCACAAATATTTTCTAATGTTTGTTTCATTTTTTTTTCTTAGTTCTTTGGATTTGTCATAGAAAATTAAAACAAAAGTGATGCAAGTGAAAAAAATCAAATTTATCATTAGGGTGAAAATTGACAGACAAGTTTCTAGTATTAGCTACTCTAATAAAAGTATGAGTTTTAAAGGTGATCATAAGACTATATAATATCACTTTTACCACAAAACAAATGACATTTATCAAACTCAGAGGATTCCTTTGAATTTTACCTAAGTATCATTTCTTCCTGATATTAGTAATTGTTTTCTTATACATATGATCCTTCTATTTGAATCAGACTCTGTTGCCACATGGTCCAAATTTTTCTGTGATTTTAATTTCTGTCTGATTATTTGCAGACTTAATTTAATGTCTGTTTTTAATCATTTTAAATTCAAATGGCTTACATTACAGAGCCAAATTCTTGATCCCTGAAGTCAATGGGAGAACCGCTATTGAAGTCAATGGGACAAGGGTTTGACAGACAATGAACAATCAATGTCAGGCTTTTCAGAGACTTATTCAAAATGGTTTGTGCTTTAATCTTTGGTACAGAATTATGGATTAAATAAAAATACATCCTCCTTCGGAGAATTGAACTAGTCCTTGATGAAGCACTGTAGAAGTCAACTATTACCATGACTTGCAAATTTCTCTTTGGGGAATGATATACAGTGCCCCTTAGTAACAGGCACAAATGGCACATATATGCAACAGTGCACTCAGTGCATCTATGAAATCATGTGTAGTTTATTTTCAGAGAGTGAAAATAAGTGAACATATTCTGACCATGAATGGGTGGGTTACCCCATTTCTTCTTCTACTCATGCATAAAGCAGCAATAACCCATTAATATGGTAATAACAGACCTGCTATCATGAGACTTAACCTCTTAAAGACTAAAGCATAGAGGAACAGATGTGCCGAACCATTTTAAAATTATACAACCAGTTTTTGAATCTTCTTGAATGTACTTGGTTCAATATCATATTGCCAATGTCTAACCCAGGTGTTGATTTTAAAATTCAGTAGCAAAAAAAAAAAAAAAAAAACCCAAAGAAAGAAACAGAAAAAAAATCTGACTGTTATACAATTCTGAATTATCTTATATTCTTTTAATTGTTGATTCATCTCATACAGCAGACGGCTCAATTTTTCCTTTCCAATTGACCATGCAGCACATTTAGTCTTCAAAGGCCGTAGCTTCATTTAGAATTTCTTTCTAAACAAAGATTTCTAAGTGTGTGTTTTAGCAGCTGTCTTGTCAGATTTCTGAAAGGGAGAAATTAAAGCTCTACTATATTTATTCCAAGTCTTCTCTGCGACTGATCTAGTATGAGAGTTAATTTTATTTTCTGTTTATCAGGAATAAGGCTTATCAAAGATGCCGTATGTAAGTAATTATGAGAAGCTATCACACAGATGGTGGATAATAACAAGTAGCTGTGGAGGATAATTTCTTCCTTTTGACAAGTAAAGACAAATGGCATTTGACTCTTCTCTTCAAAAAAGATAAGACTTGGTGCCTGACAGTACTGTAGGCTGCTTCTACTTTGCAAGGAAAGGAGACCTAATGTTGATAATCAACTTGTCCTTCAGAGAACTATGCATTGTCCTTCTTCAATTTAATATTTTATAAACTGTTTCCAAACTGGTATACCTTTCTAACATCATCTAATAAATCTGAGCTTGGAAAAGAGTAGAAAGTTCCTTATCTATATAGTCTTCCACTGTTTGCATTAAGGGGAAAAGGAGAGTACAGATAAAGTTTTATTTGCTGATGCTCAAAAGTGTACTTTTTCATACATGGTTTGCTGAAAAATTACTGTTCATCTTCCAGTCCTTCAGGCTGCTTGAATAGATGTTTTTGTTTCCTGAATAATATCATTGCCAAATGTGAGAAAGTCAAAACGAGTCAGCAGATGTGACCACATGTCTAAGATAATCTACATTATTAGATTGTGCTTTATAATTATGGAAAGATGCTAGTATTTTCTATAATTAATTTTGAGATAAGTCTTCCATATGCACCTCATCAGCCCCAACTTGAAAGTGTCTAATCTGGTCAAACCAAAACCAAGATGCCTAAAATTGCATGTATAATTGAAAGATGGTACAGGAAACTAACACCAAGTTTAAAAGCAAATCAGATAAAGCATTTGGGAGATGCAGGGGTTCAAATATGGTGTTAGTTTTAAACCTTTTTCCTAACATTTTGGAATATACATAACTCTTAGTTTAGATTTTAATTTGACTTTGTTTTCCCAAGTGAACAATTTGTTTGTTTTTTGTTTGTGTGTGTGCGTGTGTGTGTATTTGGTACTTGAGTTAGGGAATTATTTATCAACTGCTGCTCTCACATCCATATAAAGATCCAGGCCTTGTAAATTTATCATTCTAAACTTGTTCATGCTTTACAAAGTCTCTGTGACCCTGATGTCCAGAACAGAATTACAAAACTTGTATGTCTCCTATGTTGAATCTTCAGACTTCAGATCATCAGCTCATGAAAATCTCAAGGTTGCCAATGTGGACTTTAAAGTACTGAAGCCTGCAAGAAGCTAATGAAAAGAATCCTAATAAAATGGAAAAAAGGGTGCCCTGGAAAGGAGCAAATGAGTCTCAAAGGAGTAAAATGTAGATATATAAGAGGACTTATGAGATCAGGGACAGGTCCAGAGGTGCAGTGGTGTGGGTGCACTGCCATCTCAGACTGAGCTAGCAGCAGAGGCTTTTTAAAGTCCGTAAATTAAGTAAGAGTCCTGTCTCCCACTAACTCTGGGGACCCCCTCCATTCCTCTCTGTCCTCATAGAATAACAGAAAGTTAGGTTTGGAAGGGACCTCAGGAGGTCATCTAGTCCAACCCCTGCTCAAAGCAGGACCATCCCCAACGAGATAATCCCAGCCAAAGCTTTGTCTAGCCAGGTTTTGAAAACGTCCAAGGATGGAGCTTCTACCACTTCTCTGAGTAACCTGTTCTAATATTTTACTACCCTCCTAGCAAGAAAAATCTTCATAAAATCTTACCTAAATTTCTCTTGCTACAACTTGAGACTGTTGCTCCTTGTTCTATCATCTGCCACAACTGAGAACAGTCTAGCTCCATCCTCTTGAACTCTGCTTCAGGTAATTGAAGGCTGCTATTAAATCCCCTCTCAGTCTCTTCTTTCTTATACTAAATAAGCCCAGCTCCCGCAGAAATCATGTTCCCCAACCCCCAAACCATTTTTGTTACCCTCTGCTGGAGTCTCTCCAATTTATCTGCATCCTTTCTGTAGTCAGGGGCCCAAAATTGAACACAGTACTCCAGTTATGGCCTCAGCAGAGAATAATCACTTAATTTGACCTACTGGCAACAAATCTATCAATACAGCCCAGTATGCCATTAGCCTTCTTGACAACAAGGGCACACTGCTGACTCATATTCAGCTTACTGTCCACAGTAACCCCCAGGTCTTTTCCTGCAGAGCTGCTGCCCAGCCAGCTTGTACTTGTGCATGGGATTGTTTCATCTTAAGTGCAGGACTTTGCATTTGTCCTTGTTGAACCTAATGAGATTTCTTTTGGCCCAATACTCCAATTTGTCTAGGTCACTCCTCATATCTCATCTCCTCTTATTAACCCCTTCCCTACAGTTGCCACTGTTGATGTTCCCTGCTGAGCCCAGCTGCGGCAGGTCTCCCAATGCCTCCTGAGGAAGGGTGTTTGTGCCCAAAGGCTTACAAAGAACTTTTTCCATCTATTTATCTGGTCTAATAAAAGATATTACATCTACCCTAAGAATCTTGCCTTAGACCAAGATGGTTACAACCAGCAACCCTGAAAAGAAGAGTGGAAATTTGAAGCAGGGCATGCTGTATTGCAGGAAAGAGCCCTGACTTTAGAGGGGAGTATTCATCCTGGGTCTGAGAACTTCTGAACTTCACTGAAATTGATAAGTTTCTATAAAGGTTCTGTTTTTGACAAATCACTTTTCAAGAAACAATGTTTAGTAAGTATGATTGAGCAGTTATTTTCTGACAAAATCAAAACAACATTTATTCTTTGTGCTGATGAACATCAGGAATTACAAGATGTAAAGCTCAAGTCAATTAAGACTATTCAAATCATTTAGTTAGAGCTGTATTTATAGCAACATATAATACATATGTATGACAAGTTGTCATGTAAGGTCATTACAGCAAATAATTCTAAAGAAATAAAAAAAACCCTTTTAATAGTTTTTTTATAACAAATATTAATGTTTCTTAGACATTTTCTATTATGGAGAGAACTGACGGGTACAATAAGAAAGCAACAGGAAAGTTCTTTAAAAATTGGATGCAAGTGGCTAGCCATTTGCAGGAGAGCACACAAGCCTCCATGGCTCACCAAAAGCATCTGGGAATGTCTACTTGCTAAAAAGGAGGTGTATACCCAATGGAAAGAAGGGGTCATCACCAGGGATGAATATTCTGCAGTCGCTTGGAGTTGTTAGGGGGCAGTTAGGAAGGCCAAGGCAAACATGGAATTAGGACTAGCTTCTCAGATTAAGGACAATAAGAAGTCCTTTTTTAAATACATAGGGGGTAAAAAGAAGGTCCCAGGTAAAGTGGGGCCCTTGCAGGACGTGTTGGGAAATTTGGTCATCACACCCAACAACAAAGCTAACATGTTTAATGATTTCTTTGCCTCTGTCTTCCTAAGTAGGGACCAGAACAGCCACCTCCCTGCTGGGCCCCCCTCGGGCCCCAGGGGAGGCACAC
>NW_017728906.1:100363175-100399264 GCF_001723895.1 Crocodylus porosus
GCTCTTGCAGTGGGGACCACAATGGCTCAGTGACCCAAAACACCAGTACCCTTCCAGTTTATCTGGATCTTCTTGGTATGCCCCCCTGAAGTGGGAGGCAGGCATTTAAATCTTTCAGGCATGGTAGCAGCCCAAAGAGTTTTGTGTCAAGTTGATACTTCCAAACTCCTGTCTCCACTGCAGGGGGCAGGCAGGAGCTGGGAAGCCTTAAGGCTTCAATTTTAGTACAGTCCTTTTGGCAGGCCACCATTCCAATCACGGATCTGGAAAACAGCCCATAAGGTGAACTGGAAAGATACCATGCACAGTACTTTTGGAACCATGACTGTTTCATTGGAAGTTGATCAAAAGCAAAAGTGAAAAATTTGGCTTCGCTAAAATTAGTATTTTCCTACAAAAAACTAAACGTCTTCAGAAAAATCTCAAACAAGCACCCACTTTTGCCGTCCACACATCTTTCCCCAAAAAATAGATATATATATATATTTTGAAGCTCGCATTCAGGGTTTGGATCCAGGATTTTGGATCTGTATGTCATATGAAATTTGAATCCTGAATTGCAATTTAAATCTGGCTGTGTAATAGGGTCTATCTTTATTTGAATGGGTGAATGCTTTTTACTTGATACAATGAAATTTATCTTGATATGTGTTGGTTCAAATTTTAGGACAAAACTATCTTTGGCACAGAGGAAGCCTTTTTATTACATCAGTATTTTTAGTTGTTATAACCCTTTGGGTCCTTTCCTTGGTTACTATATCATCCTGTGGGATTTTGTAAAGGCAATAGTACTTCAAGGACCTTGTTACTGATATAGATTTAGGGAAAAACAAAACAAAACAGTTTTTCTACAACTGAACATGAAAAAAAGGGTCAACTTATAATCAGAATTATATAGTGATTCTGTAAAAGTGTATTTTAAAAATACATGTTAAATCTGTTTATAAACAAGCCTAAATTAAGCTGAACAGTACTAGTTTATAACATAGCAACTTGTATTACATTCTGAAATCACTTACTATGCCAGCAAGGGCACCATAACCAGCTACTGGAATAAGGAAAACAGATGGACAAACTGAGTGATGGAGGAAGATGATTCCAGAGTCAAAAACAGGTTATTAGCTCAATGAGGACTGTTAGCAATTTAGCATAAGGAAGTGACAATATTCATCTGAATGTAAATATTTAGGATTAAATATAATTCACAAGTACAGAACACAGTGATATCATGAAGTGGCAGGGCTGTCCTGCACTTTGGGAGCCCCACGGAGGCAGGCAGAGCAGCACGGCAATGCCACATTGCCACTGACTTCACGTCCAGCTGCTTGGCATGCCACTGAGTCCGCTGCTGAAATTGGCACGTCCAGCAGCTCACTGCCACTTCCCTCCTTCCCCCTGCTGCCGGATCTGCCACCAGCTTCCTTGCATCCAGGAGTGGGGCCCCACAAAGTCTCCCTTGCCCTGGGCCCTGCACCCTGCTCAGATCATCTCTGTGAAGTAGTATAGTAACACCAAACAGAAAGAGTCTAAAGACAAAACTGTTCTGAAGGAGGTTTTCAGCATAATGCTGTCAGAAACTTAATAGGTGCATCTACATGTGCAAATGCTGCTGGATGGATTTACTCTGGAGTAATTAACTCCACTGGCTACTGTCCCCAGGCTCTGGCCCCTAGGCATCCCCATCCCAGGAGGGCACACACAAACCACATTGTGAATAGTTTGCATGGGGAAGAGGATGTTTTATAGCTGATGGGTGGGGTGGGTGGTGGAGGGCCTCTGTTATAGAGAAGGGAGGGGGAATGGGCTCTGATGTTGGGGGGGTGAGAGGGGGGAGGGATTTTTGAGGGCAATACAGTGTTTTTTTCTGAGAACTGTCTGTGGTGAGAATGGTGCTGGGAGTGGGCAGTAGGGTGGGGGTCTATGGGTAGCTGCCCAGGCATGCTATAGTGGGGAGTGCAGGAAAAGTTGGTCAGCTAGCACCTCTCATACCTGGTGCCCTGACTCCTGCTGGTGGGTGTGCAGCTCACCCAGGGCCTCAAATAGGTTGGGAGACGGGGCACTACTGTTCCTGCCACTGCAGCTAGTGCTCCCACTGCCAGGCATCCTCCACCTGTTGTGCCTCCTCCACCCAGGCCTCATGAAACAGCTCTCTATGGGCCTTGCAGATGTTATGCAGCACTCAGGCTTCAATGATGACCTGGGGGATGTTGTCTTTGGCAAACTTGAGGCGGGAGGTGAGGGTGCTCCAGTGTCCTTTGAAGCGGCTGAAGGCACACTCCACCAGGGCCCAGGTCCAACCCAGGCACCTGAAGTGGGTCTGGTGGGGGTCCAGCTGGCCAGTGTAGGGCTTCATAAGCCTGAAGAGGAGTGGGTATGCAGGGTCCCCAGTGAGGAGGGATGGGACTACCATGGTACCCATCTGCAAGTCCAGCATCCCCAGCATGAAGTGCCCACTCTTCACCAGGACTGAAAGGACAGAGTTCCAGAAGATGCAGACATCATGGGCACTGCCTGCCCAGCTGATGCTTACATTAGTGAAGGTATTGTGGTGGTTGACAAAGGCTTGGAGCACAGTGGAGTGAAAACCCCTCCAGCTGTAGTAGGGGCAGTCACCATGGGGTGGCCAGGTGACAGAGATGTGGGTCCCCTCCAGGGCCCCAGAGCCCTGGTGCAAATAATTAATTTATTATTTGTATTTGCAGGTAGCAAAGTCATTTCCAAATAGAGCAAATTACTGTCCAGTAAGGGTCTGAACATGTCAACAGTGAAGCTTACTATGCAGTAATTTGCTGTACTGCTCAGGAAATCATATCATGTAGACACACCCAGTGAAAATGAGACAGCATCTGATTCTAGCAACCTTACAATCCTGGAATTTTACCAGGTCTGATGCCCAAATCTTCCCCCTCTTCCCCCCCACTTTTATTTTGGCAATTGAATAATGTGAGTTTATCATTTTAAAGGCCAGGCAGACTTTGAACTACAGGCCATTTCCTCTGAGAAAATCAGGTGTGCAAACTCACTTGGAAAAAAGGGGAAACAACACTTAGAAGATAATTAACAGAAGAACCAATAAATACTTCGGGTAACAATTCTGCAATGATGTGGACGAGGGGTTTAATATCGTTGTCTCAGCCACCTTTAATGCTGTTGAACATATGATAGTTTGTTACTTGTCTTCAGAGCTGAATGAATAATTAGCACACATAACAATGAATAATTTATTCAAAGAATTTCAACAGTTTTCCTCCTTACAGAATATATGTGAACAGATCAAAAGTTTCTTAATGTATTCATTATTCAAATTCTAAAAAAAAAAAATACTTGCATTCTTTATAAACTGATTTTAATTGTTCAGACATTAAGCTGTCACTTGCAATACTTGCTACTGGACCAATCAGGTACATGGCATTGCTCTTCTTGCTTTTTGGATAAAGCAGTGTTGGTGAGAATACAAGGGCAAGGAAAGTATTTTAATCAGTTATGTAACTTTGTAATTCATTTTCTATTAATATTTATGTCAGAAGAAAAATCAGTCCCTCAGCTGTTCACAGAAACTGAGCATAAAAGAGAAACTCAGTCAAAGGGAATTCAATTCAAAATTTCAAATAACTAGTTTGCAACCAGTTCTACTCACAACCTTTTAAAATGAAATTCAGTGCTAGAGAGAGGATGAACTAGAAAGAACATGATCCCTACCAGACATTTAGAGGTATCCAGAGAGTTAATCAGAGAAAGAACATTTCTTGGTAATCTTTAAAAGCTTTCCTGTCTGGCTTATCTTCATAATTTTCTGTCCACTCATTTCTTCTTACTTGCAGCTCATGAACACACTCAAGCAAGCCACTCCTGGCTGGCAATTGCGGACTTTGGACAAGACCTCTATGCAGTTCCTGGAATCCCTGACTTCCACTTAAACACTTACGGTTTGGCAATGCTTTATCTCTGTCCCTTCTCATACTCTGATTTCCTCCTCATCAACTGTTCCTAGCTTAGTGTAGGCAAAGAAGTTTTCTTTTCATTGCTGAATGCTACAAATATTTGTCCTCAGTATACAGAAACTTGTCCACTCAGGTGAGCAAATGCTGAGCATGCTGTGCTAATGATGTCCTTCTTTCTGCATCATATAGAAGTTATACAATCAAGACCCCAAGTTTGTTGGTGGAATGCTGTAGCAATGGGACCACATTTTAGTAGTCCCCCCATCCCCAATATAAGCAAGTGTTACCAGATAAAACATCTGAATGGATATTACATCAAGATGCTATTTCCTACTGTAAACAAGTTACTGTTAATATAGACAACTTAACCTAACCTTTAAAGTGGAAATATAACATTTTTAACCTTTCCCCTCAGCCAAACCTCTTCCTGAGCAAGATTTGGGGGGATGTCATGAATGTTTTGTTTTGTTTTATTTGTTTCACTGATATGGCATGCATGGTCTCCTCAAAAAGCCCAGGATATACTGTCTCCATTTTTATGTTGCTGTTATCACAATATACATTATATCATGCTGTTTGTATATTTCTTTGTGATTTTGGATATGGGCTAGCTGAGGAAAGGGAGTAGATGGGTAGGACTTAAGTCTCTCTTGTTATTGTGACACTAGGACAAAAAAAACTGCCACTCAGAAACTGGCCGAAGGAGACATTACTGGGTTCTGGTGAATCACGACCAAGTAGAATAATGCTGATGGGATTGCAGGAAAGGGGGAGGGAAGATGCTGGCTTGGAGGGTTTTGGGAGTCTCATTATAATAGAATCAAAATTTGGATTTCTTCCTGGACTAGAGAAGGGTTCAAATCCCAAGCATCCAGTGTTGGCAGAATCAGCAGAAAGGCTGATTTCTGGTGATATAG
This sequence comes from Crocodylus porosus, assembly GCF_001723895.1. Taxonomy (NCBI): domain Eukaryota; kingdom Metazoa; phylum Chordata; order Crocodylia; family Crocodylidae; genus Crocodylus; species Crocodylus porosus. The sequence goes on from NW_017728906.1 coordinate 100,368,034, forward strand.
CCAGGTCTCTCGGGAGGATGAAGATGCAGCTAGATGATAGGGTAAGAAACATTACTTGTCTTACTTTTCTTTCTTTAAACCTGTGGTCAGTTTTGCTTGGGTAATTCTTTCTCCAACGTAATAAAACTTTCTATTGTTTTGTCTTCTTTCTAGTTGTCTGTGTAAAAAGTGATCCCTGGGCAACTGATATTTCAGGCTAGCCCATTCTAGGAAATGGAGATCTAAATTTTCTTCACAACACAAGTGGGAGGCCACATAGAGCTAGGAGAGATTCTCTTGCTTCAGCTGCAGCGTCCAGTGTAAAGGCAGCTGGGATTCCCAGGGATAAGGAGTTACCCCAAGGCAAACCTCATTCTGCTCTGTGGAACAGTGAAGAGAAAATCAGGAATCTGATAGTTCTCATGGACAGGTTTGTGATACACTCTCTAATTGGAAGCACACCCAATGATAACATGAAAAGTACAAATGCAGCCAGAAACAGTTTTGGGAAACTTTTCAATTTTAACATTCAATTTTAAAGTGTCATGTGAGGCAAGGTATCAGTAGTGCACAAAACAGATTCTGAGACCTAGGGTCACATCATACCTAAAAGCTTGTCTGTATCCCTTCCAGCTATACTCAGTCCAAGAAAAGATATCACTTACAAAAATGCCTATTGCATTTTTCCTTAATCATCATGGCTTCAACATCACCCCAACTCTACCAAAACAAATTCTGACTTTTCAGCTAGTCTGTTGTATTTACATCAAAAGCTAGAGAGAGTGAAATCTCCATCTATTATACTCAAGGATCCTGGTTTTCTCTGATAAAAAAAAAAAATTCCCAATTTTCAGATTAAAAAAGGAAACTAAAATCCACATTCCTTCATGATTAAAATGAAATGCCACTAATATATAGCTATACATATAGGGGTGTTTCATTTTAATCACATAAAAATGTGGATTTCAGGTTATTTTTTTAAATCCAAAAACTAGGGATCTTTTTTTTTTTTTTTATCAGGATCCCTGATTATAATGAAGTACTGATTTTGGTTAGATACTTTAATATAGACTTGAACTACCATTTAATAGCTTTTGAAGCATGTCTACATTAGACACGTTACTGCACAGTTGCCTAATTTACTGTAAGTGTGCATGTCTATATGTGTGTGCACTTGTTAAGCAGTAAAAATCCCTTAATCATGATTAAATTTGCTACCTGCAAAAGCCCCTGGTGCAAAGATTTTTATTTCTGAAATGTCGCAAACTCTCACAAAAGGCTTCTGTCTTTCATCTCTGCAGGGCCAACATCTGCACACAGGGGAGAGGCTTCAAGGCCCAGCAGGGATGCAGTCTCAGGACACCACCACTCAGTGCTGGAGTCTGCCGGGAGTGCTGGCTGTGCCAGAGGTGCACATAGGACTGGGCCTTCTTCCTCCAGTGACTGGTGGCCATGGCAGATGGATGGTGCCCGGGCCTGGCAGTAAAAGGACCTGGCACACCAAGAGAGGTGTCACCAGGAGGATATTGCCAGGGAGGAGGTATGAGAATGGGCACCTGAGAGCATGGGGCTGAGCTCCTGGCCCTGGAGTGGGAGCAGATCTAGGTCTGCAAGACCAAAATATGATCCTGGTACAGGTTGTGGAGACCACAGATGATTAACATTGGATCCTGGACACTATTCTGGTCCTGGTGGTCTTGTGCATGCCCACCACTGCCTGACCCCTGTCCCTAGCCCTCAGGCTCCCTAGCAGCCACCCACCATGTCTCAGAGGTCCTTACCTGGGCCTGGAAGGAGGTCCTCCACCACCTGCCACCTGTAGGAGGCCCCTGGCCTGGCCCCCGTCTTGGGTCCACTGCCACTCACCTGGGCCCAGCCTCACCGCTTGCCCTGGCTTTATGCCAGAGCTGCCTGGAACAGCACCAGGACTTGATGTAGACCCTGCTGGGCTTGGACTCAGCCAGCTGGAGGGAAAGCCACCAGCCCCAGAGGAGCCCCAGGTAAGCCCTCCCTTAAGTAAGCCGTCTGCCTGCCACATGTGCTGCAGCATGCAAACCCACAGGGGTACAGCCCAAGGCTGGAGTGCAGGCCACCTGCCCCATGGCCCCCCCCATTATGAGACACAAAAACACAGACTCTGTACATAGTTTTCAAACTGGGAAAAGGCTTTTTTATCATCAGTGAGTTGGGAGGGTGGTAGAGAGGCTCTGTTTGGGAGTGGAGGAAGGAGCTCTGTTGGTTGAAGGGGAAAGGGGTTCTGTGTGTTAAGGGTGGAGGGGACTCTGGGTAAAGAGGGGGGATGGGGGTTGTACTGTGAGGGGAATAAGGATGTCTTCTTTGGATCTGTGCCTGGTAGGAGGGTTGTGCAGAGGGAAGGGTATAGGGAGTCTGTGGGTGGCAGGACACATAGGCTAGAGATGGGAATGCTCCAGAAGGTAGTCTGCCACTGGCAGGTGTGCAGCTCTCCTGGGGCCTCAGAGAGGGGACCCACCACTGCCACTGCTGCCACAGCTGGCAGTCCTGCTGTGAGGCCACTTTCACCCACCACATCTCCTGTGCCCAGACCTTGTGGAACAACTCTCCCCAGACCTCACAGGTATTATGGCAGCAAACAGGCTATGATGATGATCCATGGGAGGTTCTCCTCAGTGACTTTAGGGTAGGCAGTGAGAGAGCACCAGTGGCCCTTGAGGTAGCTGACAGTACATTCAACCTGGGGTGCAGGTCTGGCCAGCTGCCTGTTAAAATGGGCATGGTGGGTGTCCAGGTGGCTGGTGTAGGACCTTATCAGCCAGAGCAGGAACAGGTACACAGGATCCTTGATGACCAGGGGTGGGATGGTGATGGCACCCAGCTGGTCCACCACCCCCTGTGCAAATTGTCCATTCTCCACCAGTGTGGCCAGGCCAGAGTTTCAAACATGTAGGCATCATGTGTGCCACCTGCCCATTTGGTACTCATGCATGTGAATTTCCCCTGGTGGTCTACCTGCTCTGTAGGACCATGGAGTGCAACCCCCTGTGACTATAATAAAGGCAGATGATATGGAGCACAGTGTCCACCAGCATATCCTGGAGGGCACTGCACATGGCCAGGATGGCTTCCCTGGTGGTGAACTTGCTCACACAAAACAGGTAGCTCACATACCAGGGTCTGACAGGCTTGAGCAGCACCAGGACCAGATGGGAAGGTTTGGGCACATGGCAGTGCCTTGGAGCTCCAGGTAGGGTTGGAGCTGGTGGAGCAGATCACCAAAAGTGAGTCAGAAGGCATCCACCCACTGCTTGTCATCCTAGCTCTGCTGCAACAGGTGCTTCTATCAGTGCTAGCTGGAGCAGTGGGCCCAGAGATAGCAGGGTTGGAGGCCCAGAAGGGCAACAATAGCCTGTGGCCTCATGAAACTCCTTGTTGGTGTCCCTGGTGGCAGAAGCTGTGCGACAGCAGGGGCCCTGGGTGGGTGCACTGCAGGTAGGCAGGCAGTCACTGCACGTGGGGGAGTGGGGAGGGGTGAGCCAGGCATGGGCCAGGTGATGGTCAGTGCACCAGGCCAGCAGGGCAACTGAGGCAGCCAGCTAGGCCCTGAGACCCTGTTCCTCACTGCCAGGGGCTAGGACAGCCATAGCACAAGCACAGAGAGGCAGAGTGGGCATGAGCACAACTGCTGTGTGCTGCCTCTGAACACACTACACTGTTCCTCTGAGCACAAGAACTGGCTGCCCAGAGTGGGGCTGGGTTTTAAAGAACTGGAGCTGCAGCCTGGAGTTCCTCTGGTGGCCATGGGGGTGCATAGCAGGGCTGGAGGGACCTGGCAGCAAATTTCTTCCAGGTCGCTGCACATGTAGGTACCTAGTCAAAATCACTTATTGCAGAGTAGCTTACTGCACAGTAAATCTAGGCTTGATTATATGCATGTGTAGACCAATATGACAAAGCATGCAGTTATGGGGAAATATTAGGGCAAGAAGCATACTGTTCTCATTCAAGTCATTGACAGTTTTTTTTTCCTGGTGCTATATCACTACCCTTAATGCTTACTTTTTAAACTACTGTTGTGGAAGCTCTTATGATGAACCTGTTAGACCATGTAGAAGTTAGGTGACACTGACATTCTTTTCCTTGGACTATCTGGGGAAATCCTGGCAGAATGTAAACCATATAACCATCAAGATTGAATCCTAATTTTAAACCTAGAACGTTTCAGTGCATTTAAAATGAGACAAGGTATGTTTGATAGGGTTGTCCCTGTAGTGTACTAAGGGACTAAGTCTTCTAAATACTGGAGTTAATGAGAGTTGTTTCAGGATATTATGTAATTTCAGTCTGATACAACATTGCATATGAAAAAAAATAGCGCAACTTAAAATAAAAGTATCACATTTGTTGGTAAACTATAAATTTAAACCTATTTTTCAGCCACTGCATAAGTTATTCTGCCAAGAACTAGTGATAGATGCTTTCAAAAAACTCAGTGTTAAGCTGCAGCAATTCTGCTTTTAAATGTGACCTAATCAGAGTTTACAACCCAAGTGCTGTTTAATGTTGGTGATTCAGTAAGCTGTGTCCTTTCCTCAGGTGTCATCCTGTATGTCTGGGGGTTTTGGAGGCAATGCTGTACTGAGATACACAGCCACAGTCCTGGGCATATGTAGCACTATTCACCAAAGTAAAGGCATTTTTCCTTGATGTTCTAGCCAAACTTTATATTTTATTTTTTCCTTTTTGTTATAGTTATTTGACATAGTGCCACTGCCTAGTCTTGTTCCTGCTGAGTGATGAATGGAAGGAGCTATTTATAGAAGTGGGGCTTAATTTTGGGACTAAATTTTAACTCCTTAGACAAAGCTGCCATTTAAGTCAATAGGACATTTGCCAGATTATGAAGTGAGACTGATTAAAAGCAGCAGATGAAGTACCATTGCAGAATTGACTTCCCTTAATATTTCTTTTCTGTCTCCGTAAATTCAGAATAGTTAGCACTGTATGTCATTTACAGCTGAAGGTGTTGTGAAAAAAAATGCAACGTGCTACAACAAAAAACATCATCTCATGTCAGTTGTTAAAAATTTCTGATTGAAAAGCAAACAAACCTAAGCAGATCTGAACTGAAGTTATGCTCCTTTTGCTCTCCATGTATATGTGCTCAAGATTGCTTTCCTAATCCATGCCAAGCCAGTAACTGTGGCAATGCAAAACAATTATGTCTCAATAGGATCTCTGTTTAATTAATAGGCATTTAATCATTTATGCTTTCCAATATATGAATCCATAGTACCTTGTATGTGTAAGTAACTCACTTGCCCTAAAAGAGTCTCTTTGAGTAAAAAAAAAAAATTCTAGTACAAAACCCAAGACTGACCTTGAAGGTATAATGAGCGGTTTTGCGTGCTTGTTTGCCACAAAGGGAACAAAATGGAAGAAAGGGATTTAAAGCACATTAAAGCACAAGGTTTTATGCTTTACAATTTTGATGCTATTTTTAAATGATGCAGAGCAATATAGGAATCAATAACACATGGGCTCACCTGATCGACTCCTTGGCAAACAGTCCCCATGTTTCTTGAGAGGCTCTTATGGAAATAAATGAGGATGTCTGGCAAATGTGCAGTTTACTATTTTAATATACAATTTCTTAGATTTATTATTCCAGTTTCAAAAAAGTAGCTTGTAGGATATAAGGCAGAATTACTTATCCAGAATGCATTCTATTATTCACAATAAAATCAATAAAAGTAATAAAACAAGCAGCTTACCTTTTACACTTCAACAACCTTTTCAATCCTAAACATAAAATATTTTGCAAGAAATAGAAGTATCACTCTAACTGAACCATGGTACTTCAGAGACAGACTGATGCCTGGGCTGTTCAGATCATCTGCAGTTATAGCTAAAAACACATTAAGTTTGAACAATATAATAATATCAGACCATACAATAATATAGAATCTTTCATGCTAAAGGATGTTGCTGCATCTTAGAATGGAATAGTCTGGATCTGTTTGAGGCTGAGTATACTTGGCTCCCAATGGGAGGCAGCACTGTCATTGTGGGAGCCAAATGGCCTTGGTTATTTTTCTTCTCCATCTGACCTACTTAGGGTATGGGCCAACATTACATTTAGATGGACCTAATTTGACTTAGGTTGATCTAAATGCCTATCTATGCAGAGGTTTGGGGGATTTAAATCAGGACAAAAATGAAGGGCAGGATCTAAATTAGTTCATCTGAGTAGGCAAACTAAATTTAGACCAGGAATGGGTTAACCCGACTCAAATAATGTCCACAAGGGTTTAGAATGTAGCCTCAGGGTTGGGAAAGCCCAACAACACATGGGTCATATTGATTCCAGAATTCAGCAACTTTAGGGATACTAACTAATGCCGGAAGTAACAGTCTGCAGGAGTCTCTTCCTTGACAACTCCAGAAATACATTCCATTCAGTATTAAGGGGCTGAATTAATGGTTAGCATAAAACCAGTTACCTAATACATGTACTGCTCAGGGAATTCTGCAACTCCAATGGAAGTTAAGTGAAAATCATTGCCAGAATACCAGACAAGATCAGGTACTTTTCATACAGGAATAAATGGTTTCACTAAGTTAGCATGACCATATGTCTCGACTTGGCCAGGGCAGTCCCAGTCCCACGTTTCATAGGCTGGTCTCAGCTAGTTGGTAAAGATTTAAACAGAAGTCCTGTAATCACAAGATTACAGGGTGCAGTCTGCTGGGGAGGCAGACTGGCATGGTGTGCCAGGCAGCTTTGCCTCCTGGCTGTGACCAAGGCCATTTGGCTCCCGAACCCCTGTCCGCCAGCCTCCATGACTGCTTGTAGCAGCACTGCTGATGTGGGGGACAAAGGACAGTGTCCCAGATTTCCTTATGGTCACCCTACACTAAGTGTAAGATTTCTCTAAAACATGGGAAAAGGAATAATAAGAAACCTCTTCCTCTAATCTAAAAGTATACAGAAAACAAGCCAAAATGAATACAACGTGAACAGCATGCACCATATGGATCAAGAGAACTGCTACTTCATCTGGATTGTTATCAAACTATAACATACTGCTAAAGATTGTAAGGGGGAGTGGAAGGAGGTAGACATGTTAATAATGAACAGAGTATCTTTATAAACTCCAGTTGTCTATTTCTTAACATTCCGTGGTTCAGTAACAAGCTAAAGCAAGAAATGATAGCGGCATTTTAAGAATGATGCTGGTTGCCCAACAGTAGCTACAATTAGTTCACCAAAATATATCAGATTCACCAGCTTTTTGATTAATTTGCTTATGATCTTTAGGAGAAAAAGGAAATATTAATTTTTAACTGTTACTTATAGGATACTTCCATTTATGTAAAAGATTAGAGGAAATAGCTTTCTCTTGGGAAAGGAATATTTAATAAGTGTGTTTTAGAGATTAGTTCATGATGTACAATTACAGGGAACTGCATGAATAATATATAGGAAAAGGAAAAAGATTGAAGATGTATAGTGACAGCCCATAAAAATTATTAAACAAGTAGGAGGTGGAAATACGATTCATCGTTTAACTGAATATTAGAAAAGTGCACACAAATAGTCAAGCTTAAACCAGTCAATAAAGCATGAAAAGGAAAAAAAAACATAAATGCCCCATATGATACAGAAGCTGTTTGAAGAGGCCATTCAGTGCTCAAAGCTTAGCTAGGCAGGTGACAGGACAACAAACATATTTTCAAGTGTGCATTACTTTGTATCTTATTAGTGTACAGTATATAGTTGATTGACCTGAAATATAGTATCAAAGCATGTCTCACAGCAACCCAATGTAACAAAATATAATGCTAGTGTACATGATAGTTGCATTCCACCTTTTTTGTCCATTAAAAAGATAAGAGATAAATTTGCATTCATGAGCAATAGGTAACACCTGTGCAACAGCTGCAACAGTTGGTATGTTCATGTAGTATAATATCCATAATATCAATGACTGCCATATGAGTGAGCTGTTAACTCACTGACACCCAATAGAAGAAATGTACTCTAAATATGAATCATACAAAGTGTTAATGGAGATCACTTATTACATTTTAGTTTTGGCAGGATTTCAGGAAAATCTGTGTCTCTTTTAAACATTTAAATATTAAATAAGAAAACTGGTTTGGAAATAAAGTCTATTACAATCTAAATAATGTCAGAAGGAGAAAAATCATTCTTTTCTGATCAACACGTATGAACACTTATCAAAAAAGAAATACAGTGACTTCATTTCTTAAAAATGTGCTTCTTTTCTGTGTTAAGATACTATGCAAATAAATGTCTCATTTTTATTGCGCAACATATGTTAGCTTGTTCTAAAATATGCCTTAATACCATATTTAGCTCAGATTGAGTAGTCTGTTTTGTTTCTTTGTCAGAAGTCTTTACCACTTATTTTCTGTTTTCTGAATTTCTGTATCACATGTGCACTGCTGCTTAATTTGTAGACTTTAGCCATGATAGGCAGTTTAGTCTAGTGAACAGGATACAGGCACGTGGGAAGACCCCTAGAATGGGATTTGTCAGTTAAACAAAGAGCCTTACAAACCCAATGAATTTTCCAAAAGGTATGGAGCCGAGTCTGTGATTGCTGTTGTTGCCTTTTTTTTGTGGGTATGGCCAGGGCATTACCCAGTCAACGTGGACATTCAAGCTATTTTGATAGGAGTATAACAAGGTATCCCAGAATAGGTATAAGGAGAAAGGTACTAAAATATGTTTCTTCGGTACAGTGCTGTGGTCTCCCCGTGAGAACTGTATCTGCTGATTAAGGGAAGGCTTAAACTAAGAAAATACTGGCAAAGATATGCAATTTTTCTCTATTAACAGGTGGAAGTGCAGAAAATAAAAGGTGGCAAAGGGCAGCTAATTTTAACTTCCCAGTGAAATCAATGGCAACTCTTGGGTGATAAACCCTTTAGAAATGAGGCCACTCATTAAAATATGTAAATAACAACTTAAAATTCTAAACATATACGCTTTAAAAAATAATCTTTATTTGTGCTTTTATAGACTCCTTCATTGAACTCAGAACAAGTACAGACCTCTGCTTCTGTACAAGGGGAGCTAGAGAAACAACACTGTTGTTCTATGTTCATGCTGACCTTGGCCACTATTTCCTTGCATCACTCCCTGGTGGTGTGGCCTGTGTGTTTTTCTTACTACCGCTTAGAGCTCTCCTGTATCAGCTTTTACCACATCAAGTTCTTCCATTCACATTGTTTCCTTATAGCACCCCTATGTTACTAGTCTTGTCATCAAAGAGGAAAGCATGGTGCTCATTGGCCCCCTAGGTCAGAATTTTGAACTCTGGGGGGAGGGGAGGAGGGGGCAGTCTCCAACTTGTAGGTTGAGTTGGAGTTGCTATCCTTGAAGTTTCATTTAGAATTAAGTGTCAGCCCTAGCCTGAGAGCAGTTGATAAAGTTGTGGACCATCAAGTGGCACTAGTAATTTTATAATGCTGGGTTGGACAGAAATTTATTTAGCATATGATAATACTTCATTAGAACATGCTAATAATGCCACATTGTTCTGGAATCACAGAGATACTAGGCAAATTAATCTTTCTGTTTCAGATACTAACACGGCCTGTATGCTGACATTTATGATCCTGAATACATATACCTTGCACAGTGTCAGTCAGCTCTGAAGGATTTTTCACACAGTTAAATGTATGACATGGAATGTGTGCATGGAATGGCCACATAGCTAGTCTCACTGATTGGGAGGATATAGTGCAGGAAGGAGATGAGAACCAAAGATTATGGAGTGCAATTAAAATCCTCACTTTGAAGTCCATAAAGCCTTGAATTTTCTTTATCTATCCTTACCTTGAGTGTTCAGGGCAGTGCCCTTGGCTCCACCTTTTCTTGTTAGTAATTACCACTCTCATTCTTGTCCATTTTCTAGTGGAGTGTTACATGCTGCTACAGTAAAAACCTTTTTGGAGATGTCAGTCTGTAGCTGTAAAAGTCTACAGACTATGTGCCAAGTCTATGCTCTCCTTATAGTACAGATCTACCACATTTCTTCAGTAGTTTCCTTTGTCATCAGCCCCAAAAGACACCTGATGATTTGAAGAAACAAAATGAGAAAAAAAATATTGGGTAGAAGCATTAAATAATATTAAACTGTTTATTTTATTTTATTTTGACCTGCCATGGGTTCTATATAGTTTCATCTAAACAAACTGCATATATTTACCTTTTTATTATTACCTGGGAATGATGTAGAACTGTAACCAAGATAACCAGGTACCTGACAACAATTTTAGAACTGATAAGAGTGTTCCTGAGGATTTGAGCAACTGACTCTGTCATAATTAGTGACCTACCAAATTTGCAATTTTGTGATTTTCCTGGAAACAGTGAATTCAGTAAGTCCCCTATGAATAACCTAATGCAGGAGGTACATGGTCCCACTAGGGGGGAATGCCTTACTGGACCTGGTATTGGCTACAGGGGATGACATGGTAGGGGACCTACAGATCAGTGGTCACTTGGGAGACAGTGACCACCAAATAATAGAATTCACCATAAGGCACAGAGTGGGTAAGGTAACTAGTAGGGTGGAAGTGCTAGACTTTAGGAAGGCTGACTTCAGTGAACTCAGGTGTTTAGTCAATGATGCACTGCAGAGTAAGAGATTTGGTAAGGTGGGAGCCCAAGAAGGGTGGTGGAAATAATCCTTCAGGCACAGAGGGAGACTATCCCGATGCGGGGGAAAAGGAAGAGGGGGCCAAGAGGCTTCTTTGGCTGACCAGAGAAATCTAGAACAGCCTAAGAGCAAAAAGGGGGGCATATAAGCAGTGGAAACAGGGAGAGATTACTAAAAAGGAGTATACCTCCTCAGCTCGCAGTTGTAGGGAGGCGGTTAGAAAGGCCAAAGCTACCATGGAGCTGAGGATGGCATCCCAAGTTAAGGATAACAAAAAAATATTTTTCAGATATGTACGGAGTAAAAGGAAGGCCCAGAGTGGAATAGGACCACTACTGAATGGGCAAAAGCAATTGGTGACAGACAGGGGGGACAAGGCTGAACTCTTTAATGAGTTCTTTGCCTCACTGTTCCTAAATGAGGGACAAGACAAGTCTTACAATGGGATTGTAGAGACACAACAGCTGGGCTTCAGACTACCAAGTGTTGACCCTGAGATAGTGCAGAGTCACTTGGTAGGACTGGATGTGTTTAAGTCAGCAGGCTCGGATGAGATCCATCCAAGGGTACTGAAGGCACTGGCTGATGTCATTGCACAGCCACTGGCAAGAATATTTGAGCACTCATGGTGCATGGGCCAAGTCCCGGAGGACTGGAAAAGGGCCAATGTGGTCCCCATTTTCAAGAAGGGGAGGAAGGAGGATCCAGGCAACTACAGGCCAGTCAGTCTCACTTCCATCCTCGGCAAAGTCTTTGAAAAGATTATCAAGGCTCACATATGTGAGAGCCCGGCAGGACAAATTATGCTGAGGGGAAACCAGCATGGGTTCATAGCAGGTAGATCATGCCTGAATAATCTGGTCTCTTTTTGACCAGGTTACAAAACACCTGGATGCAGGAGTAGGGGTTGACATCATTTACTTAGACTTCAGGAAGGCCTTCGATATGGTATCCCACCCCATACAGGTGAACAAGTTAAGAGGCTGTGACTTGGATGATTACACAGTCCAGTGGGTGGCAAATTGACTAGAGGGTCATACCCAGAGAGTGGTGGTGGGCGGGTCAATATCGACCTGGAAGAGGGTGGGCAGTGGGGTCCCACAGGGATTGGTCTTTGGACCGATACTCTTCAATATCTTCATCAGTGACTTAGACAAAGGAGTGAAATGTACTCTGTCCAAGTTTGCAGATGACACTAAGCTATGGGGCGAAGTGGACACGCCGGAGGGCAGGGAACAGCTGCAAGCAGACCTGGACAGGTTAGACAAGTGGGCAGAAAACAACAGAATGCAGTTCAACAAGGAGAAATGCAAAGTGCTGCACCTAGGGAGGAAAAATGTCCAGCACACCTACTGTCTAGGAAATGACCTGCTCAGTAGCACAGAAGCAGAAAGGGATCCTGGAGTCTTAGTGGACTCCAAGCTGAACATGAGTCATCAGTGTGACAAAGTCATTAGCAAAGCTAACTACACTTTATCATGCATCAGCAAATGCATGACAAACAGAATCAAGGAGGTGATACTTCCCCTCTATCGGGCGCTGGTCAGACTGCAGTTGGAATACTGCATGCAGTTTTGGGTGCCACACTTCAAAAGGAATGTGGATAATCTGGAGACGGTCCAGAGAATGGCCACTCATATGGTTAAGGGGTTGCAGGCCAAACCCTATGAGGAGAGACTAGGGCACCTGGACCTCTTCAGCCTCCACAAGAGAAGGTTGAGAGATGACCTTGTGGCTGCCTATAAATTCATCATGGGGGCGCAGAAGGGAACTGGTGAGACTCTACTCACCAAGGCACCCCTGGGGGTCACAAGAAATACTGGCCATAAGCTAGCAGAGAGCAGATTTAGACTGGACATTAGGAGGAAGTTCTTCACAGCTAGAGTGGCCAAAATCTGGAATGGGCTCCCAAGGGAGGTGGTGCTGTCTCCTACACTGGGGGTCTCCAAAAGGAAGTTAGATAGGCATCTGGCTGGGGTCATCTGAACCCAGTACTCTTTCCTGCCTATGCAGGGGATTAGATTCGATGATCTATAGTGGTCACTTCTGACCTCTCACCCCTCCCCAGAAATTCACAGATGGCTATCTGTCAAACTCCAGGAAGAGGCAGGACTTCCCGGGCCCCTTGGCCAATCAGAGGCATGGTAGACATGCCATACCATGCTCCATCGTGAAAACAGCGACCAGCAAGGCACTCAGACTGTGAAATCTAGGGGCAGCCCCTGTGAATTAAGTAGGTCCCTACTCATAAAATATAGTTAGGAGGCTACCAACAAGGTATTATTTTGCCAGTGAATACACTCTCAAGTTAACTTAAAAAAATACATAATTTTTGTAACACTACACTAATGATAAGCACTAATGATGATTTATAAAATGATGCTTTAGAAAGGCTCTACTTTGCACTTGATGGTTCAAATTGGGATCCACTGAAGTTAATATGTTATGTCTATTTACTTCAACACAGCCAGGGTTTCCAACATATAAGTGCATCTCTGAACACCTAAATGGATGTGATTATTATCTTTAAAAGAAAATCAGGAGACGGGGCTGGGAAGGAAAAATAAAAATGAATGTTTATATTTTTCTTGTCTAATATCTAATAAAAAGATTGATCATGCATAAATTAATTCTTAGATTTCACTAAGGTAACTTACATGCATTTAAACTATTTAAATGAGCTTGAGTGTGATTGAATAGAAGACATTTAGATAGTCCCAGGGCTATCTGAAAATATAAGCTCATACATTTTCATTAAACTAATAATTTCCTTGGAAAACAAGAGATTTTGACAGAGCACTGAGTTTCAAAAGGAACCTCATTATTATTATGCCTACTTTACCTGTCAGATAGACCAGATCCTGGAATCAAAAGATAATTCATAATTTTTTGTATGCTGTAGGATTTACCCATTGGATTGCCTTTTCAATTCTGGATTTTTTGTCATTTTTTGGCAGTAGTGATTCATCAAGATGTTTTATCTGAAGATTACTTCATTATTTGAGTTTTTTATTCCTATTTATTCTTTCCATTTTATTAGTTTCTTTTTTCCTGTCCGTGAATTGTACAATGTACAGTCAAAGTAATCCCAGATGCCAGCCAGGGGCATCTCACTATATCTGGATAGAGATCTTCTCATGACACATTTAATTTATAGAATGTCTTTTCAAAACATAGTTGGGAGTAAGGTGAGTGGGGTAAGGTCAGCATGCTCCTTTTCATTAAATGAAAATGCACTTTCTGGGGTCATTCTTATACATATTTCAAAAAATGTTGAGACTGATCCAAAACCTTTTGAAATCAGTAAGATATTTTCCATGCTTCACTGTGATTTGGATAAAGCACTATTTTATCTGGTTCAATTTTCTCATATGAGATGTGAATCAGCATTATAGTACATTGGTATTACTATATGAGAAGGCTTGTACTGAACATCACTTCATATAATCATCATTCCAGCTTGCATGATTAGACTGAAGCAAAGTCCACTGAACTCATGAGAAAATTCCCATTTATTTCAGGGGGGTTTATACTTTTAGTCCAGCAACTTCATGAATATTAAATTTGTTAATACAACAAAATTAATAACTATTTATGGAAGGCTTAATTTAAAGAAAAATATACACTTGGATTTCTTTTTTTAATTTCAGTTTGGATCTGATACTATTTAGCATCCCAACTTTATAAATGATGTATCAAAATTAACTGAATTCTAATTATGTAAGTACAATTCCTTTTTTATGTAGATTCTGTATGGTTAAATAAGTTATATAGTCTGTGATTTACCAAGTGACAGCTGATTTACCAAGTGACAGCTGATATATTATTCAGTGACGTACTAGGAATAGAATTTGTGGTCTAAACTTGTCTTAGGTGTGTAGAAATAGTAATTCAAATACCATTCAGTTATCATGCAATTAAATTTACTTTACGTCTGTTTCCTAAATAAAGCATAAAATGATCCTAAATAAAACAAAAAGACCTAGTGCTGCACTTATACACTCTATATCCAAATTCATTATCATTAGTGCACTCGCATAGTTATTAGGGCTGTGCAAATCTTCAGTTTACAACTCCATTCGGAGGCCAAATCTCTGAATCTGAACCAAATCGCTAGAAGCTTAAACCTTCCTGAATTAATTCAGAGCCTTCAAATTGATTCGGAAAAGATTCAGAAAAGATTTGGTGATTTGGATGGCAGTCTTTCTGGGGAAACAGAAACTTAGAAGAGGAAGGGGGAGTGTGGGGCGGGGAGGACTGACATCTTTAGCTGGCCAGTGAGCTTGATTTCTCTCTGACTGTCCTTCCAATCACAGTGTCTGGGGGTGGGACATAGAAACAGCATAAAAGCCTCTGCTGGCTTGCTGTGCCTTTTGTGAGCTGGCTCTAAGTGAGCAAGTGTCAGAAAGGTACTGGACTGCCTGGCTTGCTTCATAGCCTTCTCTTTTTTGTTGTTGGAAAAGATTGGATAGGATATAGCTTCGTTTAGCAACTCTGTACTTACTACTTATCCATTTCATTTTTTTCAATTTATATTTGTTCTCTTTTTTTTCCGCAAATGTTTAAAAAAAAAGCGCTCAGTGTTTTCCCTAGCAATTTCATACATCACTGTTCAGGGAAGCACACATTGCACACACACACAGAAGAAAAAAATCAGATATTCATAGAAAAGATTGTATAGCTAGTACATTAGTTATTAATATTATTATTATTATATAGTTAGTTTTAATAGTTTACATACTGACTAAAGACAACACAGAAGTCATATAGAGATTCAGAAAAAAGAAGAAATTTTAGGTACACAAAACAACATAGAACAGAACAGTAAAGAAACACAACAAGAAGAAGAGGGAGAAGAAGTCAGACAGTCACCCATTCAGAGTCAGAACAGAGAGCACATCACTGAATACACATGTACACCATATACTTTATTAACAATCAATCAATGATCAAGCTACAATCTACTACACAAAGCGAAGCAAACAAATCAGACAAGCTAGAAGAAGTCAGACAGATACAACTGTTGCCGCACAGGAAAGATTAATATGAAGCATGCTGGAAAGGCAGGTGCCAGGTCTTCTGGCAGGGGAGGGAGAGGGGGTAGAAGGACAGCTAGAGCTGGAAGTCCCCCCCGCCCCTCAACATAGACGCATCCTCTTCCCAAGTAGCCATGAGGCTTCTGCTGCCAGTAGAAGTGAGGAGGTGGGAGCAGTCCCTGATGTCCCTGCACTTGCGCCACCTCCCCTAAGTTCAGAAATAGGCACTAACAGCACAATCACTGTCTCCTCCACACTTTTCAGAGCTGGGCTTATGAACTTTACTTCATCAGCCTCCTAGGTACAGAAACTCATGGACTCCATATAGATTAGACAGTGGAATTCTGACACACTGAGACCTGCCGAGCAGCTGACTCCCCAGGTACCTCTGCACTTTTACCTGCACTGCTACATCCCCCTCTCCCCCTGCCACCCCAAGCCTATCTGATGCCTGCATTTCTGTTTTCACTGACTGTCTTTCTTGCCTGCACTGCATGCCAGGCCAGCCTCTGGCTTCTTTACTATTCTTTCCAACCAGGACCAGGAGGCACACGAACTGCAGGTACTTCCTCAGCATGACAAAGGGTTTTTCAACCAAAAGCTTCCTAAGATATATTTCTCTAACTATTCTGGGGTTTTTTTATAGTAAACATGTAAACACAAAAACACAAGAGAAGCCATCATACACCATGAGAAACATATATCAACACAACATCTTTACTTCTTGCTGTCAATTCCTTTGTAGAAAGAAAGGCTCTGTGATAGTTCAGTTTGGCTACCTTAGATGCTGCTGGTGCTACTGGTGTTGAGCCACCTACTTTATTTTTACCTGCTGCCGTTTACAGTGGTGGACTGGACTGAGTCAGTAGGGGAGGCGGTGGCCTCACTGGGGCACACTGCCATGTTGTGCAGAGGCCCCAGCACCAGGAAGGGCATACCTGAACACATACACAGTCCCACAAGCACCCATGTCACGAGTTTTGCTTGCCTGCGGCCAGAGGTGCAGGGCCCCAGAACCCAGACTTCCCCTGCACCTATCTCCTTGACAACTGGCAGGCTTTATGGCCGCAGTAGGGCCTAGCAGGTCTGCAGTAGTTTTTTTTCACCTCCCTCCACCCTAAGAAAGACACAGCTGGCAGGCTTTTTGGCTGCAGCAGGGCCTAGCAGCCAGGCTTTCAGTAGTTTCCCACTCCGTGCCTGAAGACAGACACAGTTGCACAAGCACCCACGTCACAAGTTTTCCCTGTCAGCAGCCAAAGGTGCAGGGCCCCAGAACCCACACTCCCCATATCTCTGACAGCTGGCAGTATTTGTGGCCACAACAGGGCCTAGCAGGCCTGCAGTTTTCACCCCCCTGTACCTTAACACACACACAGTGTCATCTATGTCACAAATTTTGCTTGTTAGCAGTT
The DNA here is from genome assembly GCF_001723895.1 of Crocodylus porosus. NCBI lineage: Eukaryota > Metazoa > Chordata > Crocodylia > Crocodylidae > Crocodylus > Crocodylus porosus. The sequence continues at coordinate 100,385,134 of NW_017728906.1, forward strand.
CAAGGTGCAGTTACCCAGAAACCCCTACACCTATCTCTTAGAAACTTGGCAGGCTTAATGACCTGAGCAGAAGCTATCACTACTGCAAATTTTATCTGAATCAGCCAAAAAAAAAAAAAAAGTTACAGATATTTCATTGATTCCCTGTTATACTTTATGGCCAAATCTCTGAAATGGCTCCGAATCTTCCAAAGCTGATTTGGCCAAATTGAATCAGAAAAGCAATTCAAATCTCCCAATCAAATCGCTGGCATCTGAATCAGCCAAACTGAATCACATAGTTCCCTATTAGCAGAGGCCTAAATGAAGTACGTCTAAGAGTTGCCAATCAGTACTGTGACACCTGACTTTTAGGTGGTCTGGCGTTCAGAATGAGTGAGTAAGTACCTTAACTCTCCATACAGTGTACATAAACAGGTAAAGGCCCATAAAAGGTAATCTAAAAAAACAAAACACGGTGGCTATGTACAAATATTACATTTAGATTGACCTAACCAGGTTTAGGCCAATCTAGAAGCTCACTTGTGTGGGCATTCTATGTTCCTAGGGTTTAAACCGGCCATATAATTGTGCACTTAACTCAAGTTCGCTCACCCACTGAGGTGAACTAACTTAGATTAGGAAAAGGTTAACATGAATTAGGAAGGGGTTAAACCAATCTAGGGAACACCACATATGTTTGCACAGACCTGGGGCTGGAAAAGCACAACTTGTCCCAGTCTTGATGCTGTGCTATTCCTACCCTGCCCTCCAACCAAAACTGGGCTATATTTAGCCCTCTGAATCCCACCCCTACTGGGAAATCCCTCCATAGCTCCACCAACCCCCGCAGTAGATCCTCTATCCCCCACTGTGGACCCCCCTGGTCCTGCCAGCCCCTCCCTAAAGACCAAGTTACTAACCTCAGCCTGCCCATACTGCTCCCAGCAGCAGTGAATAGCTGCATGCACTGTGTCTGTACTAAGCTTAGGCAGCTTCAAGTAATTCATCTAAATCTAGATTGGATGCAGTGGATGTTTGTAAATACCCAAAAGAAGAACGTTCTAGAGTTGGCAAGAAAGCCTAAGGACCAAGGTGTGTCTGAAATCTCATCTTTCTCTAGAACTTGGGCATCTGGGTCAGGTTTGAAGGCAAGTAACTCCATACACTTAAGATCCAGATCCTGTTATGAATTAAAGCAGCTACAGCACTATGTCAAACGAACTGATACTGATTCATTATTTCCTTTCACAACAGTAACAGTGCTGCCATAAATAAATAGTTTAGTAATTAGAGTTCTTGTCCATGAAGTTGGACAAGTGTATTTAAGGGCCTTGTCACTGTTGAAACTGTGCCATTGTGCAGAAAGGGGCATAAGATGGGGACAGGAAAATGGTACCTTTACTGAACATTGCTCTTGATTCCTTAGTGAATTTAAAATAAAACAAGAACTATACCAAAATAATGTTCCTTTTTTATGTCCTATCATTTTGAACTCCATTTGCTTATAACCAGTGTGAACAAAAGTGGTCAGTGGGTATGTTTACATATGAAGACACTGCTGGATGTGTTTAGTCCAGAGTAAATTACTCTGGACTAAACCCACCCTGGGCAGGCATCTACATGTGTGCCCATTTGGGAGCAGATTTGCTGTGCCTGGAAGCAGTCTACTCCCGCCCCCTCTGGCCCTGCACTGGCCCCCTGCACCAGCCAGGGGGAACTCTAGGCTCCCCCTGGGTACAAGCCCAGGGGCTGGCAGGGAACATGAGCTCCCTTTACTTGTGAATCTTGCAGGGGCCTTGCAGATGCAACTCATAGTGCGCTGCAACACTGGCAATAGCACCACGGTATATTCCAGGGGCTTCAAATAATGCTGTAATTAAATCCCTTGATTTGTAATGTCACCAAAATGACTGGGCCTTCTTGCACCAAGTATATCTTTACAGCTACACTTTCAAAAACATCACTTCACAGTCTTTATCTGATTACCTTGAACAGCTTGCCTATAGAGGCATTTAATTGTTGTTGCAGCCTACTGGCTGATGACTAACATTATATACCTCCCCTGTTAATTGTTTGTCATCATAGGCATTGCAACCAATTAGTATCAAGCCTGTTTTGTCCAAGATACATGTTTCCAAAAGTCTGAAGGTCATTTCTTTTTTTTTTTATTTTTATATTTTTTTAAATCAATTGAGAACACTTTGGTCATTAAAACAACAAGACTACAGTTTTGAATCCAAAAATCTCTGGCAAATAAATGATGATTTTAATTTATATACTTCCTTTTTTAAAAAAAAAAAAAACTAGACAGTTGACTTACTTCTATGTGAGGTAAGCCAGTTAAAAGGCTTAAAGCAAAGCTGAGAAATCTTTTAAAAAATTGATCCTCAAATGGCCAATAAAATAAAACTCAATGGAAATGTCATTTTTTGAATAATAAATTTGAATTGAAAAAGAAATTTAAAATAACTTAAAACTATAGCAGTTTGCCCTGGAGATCAGATATATTTCCTAACTTAATATAAGAAAGTACCACGTTGATTGTGGAGGCAGAATGCTAGAGATAAGGATGTTATTGATGGAGTCCAATAGTATCAATGTTCATTTTGCTTACTCTATCTCTAATGAAAAGTAATGCTCATTATTGATAGGAAAACCTATTATTACTGACCTGTGATGGGTGCTTTTACTTTATAAAGGTTACAACAAAATAATCACTGTTACAGAATTATCAGGATTTTTTTGGATGAAAGTCTCCATCAGCCATTAAAAAAAAATATGGTTTTATCGAATCCCAAACACTTTGTGGAAATGTTGATGAATGTATCATGGGGAAATTTAAGAGAAGTTACCCCTGCAATTCCAGCATAGTCAGTATCCCAGAAGTTAAGGCACTCACTTAGGAAGTGTGAAAGCAAGATTCAAATCCTTACTCCAGTTTAGGAAAAACAGGCACTTAAAGCATGTCCTTCTATGTTCCAAGTGTCACTGCTATCAGTTGGCTATTCTGGACTGAGTTTCTTATCCTGCCCTTTTTCTAATCAAAACCAAAAAAGGTTTCCATTTTTCCTCCCCAATGCAGAACAAAATCAAATTCTAGAATTTTGTCTTTTTCTGTTCCATAGAAGTTTGTTTTCAGCACAGCCCTATATTGAAAATATTGTCTAAATGAAAATTAAAGACCCTTGTATGTACTAGGGATATCAATGGTTAAAGTGATTAATCATTTATCTCATGAACCCAGTGATACCTAGTTACCATTTAGCCCAGGGTGGGGCGTAGTTTAGTAGGGAAGGGTGGGGAAGAGAAGCTATGAAGTGTCCCCAGCAGGAACCTGAAGGAGGCAGGGCAGGAAGAGGGAGGAGCAAAGAGGAGGGGAAGGGATAGGAGAGGTGGGGATCCTAGTACCTATAACTAGGCTCTGTGGACCCAGTGCAGCTGCTTGCAGCCTGCCTGCTGCCTGTCATGCCTGGGCTCCAGGCAGGCCCCTGCCACCTACCACAGAGCCTGGGCTGCTTGCAGCAGGCAGAGAGAAGGCTGAAAATAACTGCATCAAGTCCGCAGAGCCTAGCTATTAAGTATTAGTCCCCGCTTCCAATTTTCCCTCCCAGTTAATCTGCTGTCCACAAAGAAAGCAACTCAGCCAGCAGTTAACATACCAGTTAATCATTTAACTATTGTAATTACAACAGGTTAAATGGATATTTTTAATTGGTATTTATATCCCCTAATATGAACATGTATGTTCATCATTACCCTATCTATACATTCTTAGAAAATGAAAAAAAAAAAGTCATATCTTTGAAAGTCTTTGGCAGCAATTATTTCCCAATTACCTACAAAACAAAGCCTCTACTCATGTTTATACAACAGAGGTATTTATACACAGACAGGGGTTTCATTTATTATAAAATGGCATTACCCAGTTACTGGCTTCAAAAGAGTCAAAATGTAAATAATAAAAATAAAAATCTTATTCTTGTTCAAATGATTGCAGAGATATAGTGCATATCTAACATTCAATTGTAAGAAAAATATTTCCAATACAATTGATACTGAAATATGAGATATATCATTACATCTGAATAATTACCCAAGTGCAAGTCCTGGAATAAGAATAGGAAATAGAGACAGCCTCCCTGCTCCCTCTCCTCCTCCTCTTCCCCTTCTGCTTGGCTCTTGCCCTAAAGCTGAGTGGTTAGGGCACTTGCCTAGGAAACAGAGGAGACTCTTCCCCTCACAAAGAGTGGTTTTAAATTTATGATTTCCTAGCATGATGTTTTAATCACCAATTATATAAGTTAATCATTATCCAGAATTTGTTTGGAAGGAGGCCTCCTGGGAGGTAGAAGTGTGGGATGAAGGGGAAGGGAACAACTGACTGGTCAACTCTTGTTTCCCTTCTGAGCTTCATCCATTCCACTGAATGCATGGTGTGTTGGTTCAGTGTCAAAAGGAATATTGGAGAAAAGCTTGGATAAGCCTAGTGGTTAAAGCATTGGGCTAAGTACATGGCATTGGACTCCTAAAGCATGAATAATAAGAACAACAATAAATCAATATTGCGCCCTTTTGATACCCCAGCTCTAAAATGTTCCATAAACCACAAGAAACATGAAGTGGATATTTGTTTTGGAGGCTGTAACTCTTGTCAATAGTAATCCAACTAACAAATAAAATATGAAAAAAGGACTGTACCTTGTGAAATTCTGAAGAATGTCAGGTTTCTTTTGGGGTTTATGACTTCAGTGAACATTGTGATTGATGCATTTCTCCTTTGGAAATGTCATTGTCATGGCTAATTGATAGCTATAACCTACAGCAAAGAAGCATATAATTTTTAATGGGAAAGTCTTAGCTAGAGACCAATTAGTACCATGGCAAATGATGAGCAATTTCAAAATCAAATGCCATTCAGGGTCTCATTATGTCCCTGTCCTTTTGGGGGTGTGTGTGTGTGTGTGTGTGTGTGTGTGTGTGTGTGTGTGTCTTTTAACGGATAAAAATAGCATTATTATAAAGACTTGTATACCATTTCAAATGCAAAAAATTCTGGTTATTCATATTAAAGTAAACTAGGGGACAATTATTATGAATATGAAGTAGCATCAAGGTGCCATCACAACCAGTGCTTTTCTAGATATTTATAAGTTTAACTAAAAAAGGGGAAAAAATTGTTTGGGAAGCATTACCTTATCATCAGACCTGTTGAACACTATAAAAATGCCATTTGCTGATATAAATCAGCTTTGGCGTACTGACATCACTGGAAAAACCAACTGTGGATGAACCTGTAGTTTTAAAATTATTTTCTCAGTTATTTATAAATAAAAAACTAAGCACTAATTAATGTTTTATGTCTTAAGGAGGTAATTAATGTGTGAATATTGCCCTATCTTCTTGTATTTTGAGTATGTAATCAGATCCCTGCCTAAGTGCCCTTTTGACTTAGGAGTGTTCTGTTGGACTTCATATCATAATTACTCACAAATAGGAATTTAACTGACATTTAATCACACATTATTCAAGTGCTTTTTATATTTCAATTTACTAAAATATTTATATACCAAGCAATTTAAGTAATTTCAGATACTTTTTAACTTTATTTCATACTCGTTCTTCCTCTGTTTGTATGCATGTGTGTGTGTATATACACACACCCCACTGAGAAAAATCAATATAATGTTTTAAAGGTAACCGTGACTATATATAACTTAACACACATGTGTGTGTGTTAAGTTATATATAATCATGGTTACTTTTATAACAATATATTGATTTTCTCAGTAAAGTACTTACCAGGTTGTAGTAGTCAGCAGGTTATCATCAGTTGTTATCTGTCACATGATAGAAGAGAATGGGTATGGTCCTGCATTGCTCGAATACAACAAAATGCCCAGGAATGTCACCCTGGGCCCACCTATTTCACTATTTAAAAGCGTTGAGATGTTCAAACTTTGCATTGAACATAATTTCACACAACAATATACTTATTCATCAATCCATTAGAAAGTTTTCCTTTATCAGGAAGGTATACATTATGTTGAAATGGTTTGTTTATTATAATACCATGATATATGTATTATGGGGATACTTCAAATAACTGTACATAGGGAAATAATTTAAAACATTACTATAAGGATACACTTAAATATCAAATTAGAATCACAGAACAATTAAAATGAGAGTTTCAAGGGACCTCAGAAGGTTATCTAGTCTAACCCTCTGCTAAAAGCATCCCCAACTAGATCATCACAGCCAAGACTTTACCTAGCCAGGTCTTGAAAACCTCTAAGGATGGAGATTCCACCACCTCTCTAGGTAACCTGTTTCAGTGTTCTCCACTACCCTTCTAGAGAAAATGTTTTTTCTTAATACCTAACCTATACTTCCCTTGCTTCAGTCAGAGACCATTCTGTCATCTGCCACCACTGAAAACAGTCTAGCTCCATCCTCTTCCGAACCCCTCTTCAGGTATTCAAAGGCTGCTATTAAATCCTTCCTCAGTCTTCTTCTCAAGACTAAATAAGCCCAGTTCCCTCAGCCTCTCCTCAAATGTCACATGGGTCAGCCCCAAAACATTTTTTGTTGTCCTCTGCTGGACTCTCTCCAATTTGTCCACCTGCTTTCTGTAGTTTGGGGACCCAAACTGAAAACAGTACTCCAGATGTGGCCCCACCAGTGCTGAATAGAAGGAAATAATCACTTTCCGAGACCTAGTGGCAACACGCGTACCGATGGTGCAATCCATCCCATCTTCTAGATTATTAATGAAGATATTGAACAAAATCGGTCCCAGAATCATCCCCTGGGATACCAGCTGCCAACTAGACATTAAGCTTTTGACTACTACCCTCTGAACCTGGTGATCAGTTTACTATCCAGCTTATGGCCCATTCATCCAACCCATACTTCTTTAGCTTGCCCGTGAGAATGCTGTGGGAGACCATATCAAAAGACTTGCTGAAGTCAAGGTATACCACAACCACTGGTCTCACCACATACGTCTCATCATAGAAGGCAATTGGGTTGGCCAAGCATGACTTGCCTTGCTGAATCCTCCATGCTGACTGTTCCTAATCACCTTTTTCTCCTCCAAGTGCTTAGAAATGAATTTCTTCAGGACCTGGTCCATGATTTTTCTAGGGACTGAGGTGAGGTTGACCAGTTTGTAGTTACCTGGATTCTCTTTTTTCTCCTTCTTAAATATAAGCACTATATTTGCCCTTTTCCCATAATCTAGGACCTCTCCCAGTTGTAATGAGTTTTTAAAGATGATGGCCAGCAGCTCTGCAATAATATTGGTTAACTCCCCCGGTATCCTTGGGTGCATCTCATCCAGCCCCATGAACTTGTATATGTCCAGCTTTTCTAAATAGTCCCCAATAGTCTTTTGTCACAGTTGGCTGCTCACTTGCACCCAAAATTGTGCTGCCAGGTGAAATTGTGTGGGAGTTAACATTGCCTGTCAACACAGATCTCTCTCTCATTTTCCCCTGATACTTTTACAGTGGAGGTCCCAGGTTTCAAAAGGAGAGGTCACTATCCTCCATTACCTGTTTTGGGGGGAAAAAACCTGATTGTTAAGTCATGGGATGCTTGCAGATGTTTAAAAAGGCTTTACCGGAAGCAGCAGCAGCACATTACTTCAGCCCGGCTTTTCAGTGTCTGTAAAGACAGGGCACTTCTGTGGGGCCTTTTGCTGCTTTTTAGCTAAAGCTTATAAAATACAGCTATTAGATACAAGTGCCAAAAAAGCCCATGCAAAGTGTTCAGTCTTTACAGACAGGCAAGCCAGGTTGAACACGTTGCCTCTTCTGAGCATGTACAGGGCTTGGCATAGGAACGTGCTGAGTTTAAAGTGCTATTTTTTGTTTATGTTTGCAAGCACCAATAATTACTCAAGTTCATTATCATATTAGCATAAGAATTAATCATTTCTACCAAGGGCTGTTTTATTAGCAGGGATCCTGGTTTTCTGTGATAAAAAAATCCCAAATTTTCTGTTTAAAAAAACCCAACCACCCCAAATCTACATTTTTCCATTATAAAAATGAAATACTAATAATATATATTAATTGTGTTTCACTTTAATCATGGAAAAATATGGATTTTGCATTTGTTTTTGTTTTTTTTAAAAATCAAGAAATTTGGAATTTTTTTTAGTCGGAGAAAGCCAGGATCCCCATTTATAAGGAGTCTGAAGGAGGTCTTTTCTCCCCAAACAGTAATTAATGTTTCTCTTCTCCCTTGACCTCTTGTAAACCTCTAGAATCAATATGTCACTAGCCATTTTGATGGCCTAAGTCTTCCCTGAAGACTCCTCACAAGACAAATGAACAAGAGTGAACACATCTAATAGGGAACTTTATATTGTTCTTTGTCATAAATGTTACACTATTGTCCATGCTTGTATCTCTATTCTAGTGGTTATAGGTGGCATGGTCCTTTTCACTGACCATGAAATCTAAATGGACAGGCCCTCTAGGCCTATGTCACTCCAAGTACATTTAGCTATTCAAGGAATGCATCAATAGCATATTAATACACAAGCAGTGCTACCCTAGTAACTTGGCCCTTGGAATATGCAGTTAGATTCTAGTCAACTTTCTTCTTCAGGTCTGGTCTGTCCCCAAAAACATAGTTCTCAGTCTCTAACTCTAGAGGCTACCCTTTATTTCTTTCTCTTTCTCCCCTTGTTGTCTTGCTTTTCTCACCTGTTTAAACATAAAGCACCTAGGAATTTGCAATGTGTTTGTGTTGTTGTTAAGGTTAATGTCAAAAGTTGGTGCCTTAGCAAAGAAATTCAGTCACACAGAATGGAAAACTAGTGTTCATAGTTATTTCTTAATATACCTAAGCCACCATCTTTGGAAGTGAAAAACCTTTTATTGAAATGAGCTGGAATATATAGAAAAACGCCAGCATTTGAATGCCCTTCAATTGCAAATATAAGATAATTTACAAAAACACTTAACTGATGTATAAATAAAATACATGGTTGCTCTCATTAGAACTAATTAAATGTTCTTTGGAAACACTTAACTCATAATGTCAATATCTGGATACTGGATAGAAAACACTTTGCCATATTCTAACATGGTATCGTAATTAGTGCAACATTTACATTAATTTTCCAGCAGTGAATATTGAAATGTCTCAAAAGCGGAAGTTACACCACGTAACTTGGCTGCAAGAAAGCATTGCATTTTCATATATGGTGTTGTGTTACTTGTGATCTAGCAATATATTTAAATTTATGGACCTCCATTTCAAATGAACAGCACTAGAAACAAGCCATTTGTTACTTTTACCTACATGTAGAACTTTTTCACTGGCATAGGTTTATATGCCCTGTGTCCAGTGAACCTTAATAAAAATCACAAGGTGTCAACCAGGAATGTTTATAAACTAATTTGCATTGGACATGATTTGTGAATGTTCCAGAGAGAATTAGTATAGCTGTATGTAGTGTTAGGGTAGGAGACTGGGGAAAACTGGGAGTAGGTGTTATTGGCTTCATTCCACACACACCAAATGTAAATACCTATGTTCTTTCCACAAAAAAATAGTTTCTTCACATAGTGTGGGTTTTATCCTTTTACCATGTTTCAGATAGCAGACAGCTCTTGTTTTTCACTTATGTTTCCCCTTTAACAACAGTCATTAATTTACTGATATGCTGTCTATCAGCCCCACATCATCTTGATTAGAGCTGTTATCCTAATCAAAAGGCTGATAATTAAGACTATCCATCTGTAGAGTTCCAAGTGCTAAGATGAGCTGAAGATCCTAATTAAGATTATTTAGGTGTTACTTAAATGCCATCATTTGATTCAGCTAATCATACCAGCAGGTACATTAGATTTGCATTAATGTTCTGCTGAAGCCAGCAGCTCTTTAAGCAGATCAAAAATGTAGATTACAGACATCATTTCAAACATCTTTATATCAGCACGATACTGAGACAATGCATTAAGGTAAACTGAATGCTGGGAGAAAGAGGCTATTTCATTATTTTCAATGTACTTTATGGTAATCATTGGAATATATAAAATAAATAGTTTTATTTATTAAATAGAATATCAGCACAATTGAATATTTGCACTCTTGTTTGGAATCCTGAGCATATTGATGCCTTTCAGATGATATACATATACATTGTAGAGTGACTGCTTTCCTTGTTCCTGTACAAGACATGTTGTTTGTTTGTTTGTTTACTTACTGCTACTGAATCATTATTTAGACACTTCAGGAACACTCTTCTGTTGGACTCAGAACCTTTGTCTATTTAGAAATACACACTACAGGAACATAGTCAAATTAAAATGCACTGTTTAAGGTAGAACTGTATTAGCATAGGGTGGAATGAAGGTGTAATTTTAATGCTGAAATTAAGTTTAGAAATAGGTTTCACCTGTTTTTAGGGTGCATATTGACATTTAATTAAGAATTTTCTGAGCACTTCTAAGAATACTGGCTATGAATACTGCTATAGATCATACCTGAATTTTGTACCACATCCATCCCCATCTCTTGAGGGTTTTGGTGTTGTGTCTGGGATGGGAGGTGCTCTACACTCCACTCCTAGATACAGACAGTTAAAAAGACTGAGGATGAATTAATTCAGTCTTTGCAGGTTAATTGAAAATGCACAGATTAAATTGAAACAGAAGTGAACATAGACTTACCTTTGATTCAGGAACTACAGCCACATGCCTACAGTGGCTCTGACCACAAGCCAGAAAGTGCTAAAGTAAGGATCTCTGGCTCTGTATTTACTTCCTTTTCCTACTGCCTCCAAGTCTCTGGGATTTTCACTCCAGAATTAAAGCAGCAGGTCTCCACAGGGTTGCTTGTTACTTCCTCTTCCTGCTTCCAGGTGCTTCTAGGAATTGTAATTCCTTCCTCAGTAAGCTTGAGCAGAGGAAGGAGTGCTTAAACCCTCCTCCTTGGCCCCAATCCCTAGCCAGGGTTTGCCTGGGGGGCAGTCCCCCACTGCAGATTAGGCTGGACCCCCAGCTGGGCCCCCCCCCCCCCCAAACCTTTGTCAGCCAGTCCTCACTTCTCTAGCTAGGGAGTAGAGGGGTGGGGCTAGCCCTGCTGTCTGGAGCAGACAGCACAATCCAATCCATGGCTGGAAAGCATGCTGGGATGCTGGAGGACTGTAATTTAACTGGAACCAGGAAGGGGCCTGGGACAGAAGTTTCATAAATCAATGGGTCCCATATCAGTTAAGTTGGATACTACATTTGACCAGGTTCATCTTAAACCGGTTTCAGACATTTTGAAGCCGGTTTCTGTGCATGGAACTTATGTTCCATTACAGGTTTAAACGAACTTCTGATCACTTTAGCTGGCTTATGTGTAACTTCTATCCCTAACCCTACAGATGATAGGAGGCTCTGCGTACAAAGTTATGGGTAAGCCCTAGATGATCTGGTATGTTATATACTTGGGGATAGACCAAGTAAAAGACTGTGGCACCACAAGGATTGAGCCACACTCAATCAGGACAGTAATAATAGTGGAATTGAAAACTGTACAACAGGCACTTTGGACTTCCTATAGAATACCTAGGGAAAATTGCCTCAGAATGGTCCAAAACATACAGACTGGGAGAGGAGCTTCTAAATGGGAATGATTTTACACACATCCTATCTCCAGAATTAAGGCACCTTGGGATCCAGAGGTTTGAATCCATATATTTTCTCATAATACACATACTTTTTCCCCCTCCGTTCAGTTCTTAGACTTTGGGGCGTGACGTATAAGTGAAGACATAAGGTAACAATAGTTTTGCTGAGGTACTGCATGTGGGGCTTCCTAGTTGCTGGCTGTGCATAATTTCACTTCCCCTCATCCCATCCCCAAGCCCAAGCTTTTTCTTCATTCTACCTTTCAAAAACAAGGTTGGCTTTCGGAGAGTGATATATACAAGAAAATATGTTAAAGTAATTCTTTAAGAAACTCAAGAAAACTTACAGTTATCTTTTATGAGGAGGAAGTGGCAATGATACCCACCTTTAATGTAATTGCCTAGTGGTTACAGCAGTCTCTCAGGGAGTAGGAGATCTGAGTTACACACTCTGTTTAGATTGATAGAATTCAACTTCTCAATTCCTCCCTCCCCAACAGAGACTGGGTTGTTTTCCTGGCCTTTTGTTTAGGCACCCTCCAGACACTGCACAGCAAAGTTTCCAGATTCTATGGGGTTGTAAAGAAAAGACAAAGGGAAAGAGAAGGAGTAATCCACAGAACAAATAATTTCCATAACTCTGTCCTAAGGTTTATCCAATTACTGCTGAATGGGTATGTCTACATGTGCATTTACCTAATGCTCATTAAGGTGATTTAGGTGCAAGTCTAGATGTGCATATACTAAGGTGTATTAATGCAGTGCACAGACCAACCTGGGACTAAAGTTAGTCCTCAGTCAGGCGACATACATAGCGTTAATGTGCCTTAGCACATCTACACGTGCGTTACGTCTCTTTAGCTACTTGTGCCTAAATTTCATGCTTTTGTAGGTATCAAATTCAGGCACAAATAGCCTAAAATGGCCATTTTAAGGCACAATAAGGGTGTGTACATGTAGATCCATGCCCTTAATGCACCTTAAAAATGGCTAATGCACCTTAAATCGGCACATGTAGATACGCCCAACATGAAGTACATAAATTGTCCTAGGAGCAAAGACCGAGCCCAGGATTATTCCCTCCAGTGTGAGAACTAGTGTAACATCTATACCACTAAATCATGCTTTTTATCATTCATGCTTGTTCTCTGTTGGACGAATGTTGAATTATTTGTTGTGGACTGTTCCACCTTCAGTGGGAATATGGAGTAGTAGTTCGAGAGTGTCCTCATCCACTCTAATCCATGTCAAGTCATTTGGCTGTTAAGTAGATAAAGGTTTGAACCCCCTGAGGTTGAGGAAGGCATTAAACCTTCATTTCCCAATTCTTGGGCATGTGCTCTAACTAGTAGACAACAAAAACATCTTGGGCGTGTCCACACATGCAAGCACGTGCGTTTGCAGCAGCTCAAATAGAAGTGTTACAAATTTGAGCTGGGATTTTTTGCCTCAGCATGTGTGCTCAGACATGTACTTTGTTGTGAGGCAAATTGGGCCACTTGGGGCAAAATAACTCTGCCTGGCCCTTCCCGGATCTTCAGCCAGGAAGAGCTACAGCCCGGGCCCAGCATCTGTGATGTCCTCAACAGTATAAAAAGCTGCCCTGTCCGGGCCCCAGCAGTATAAAAGCCTCCCTGGCAAGTAGCTCAGGGATACTAGATCTCAGGAGTTTCTTGGACCCAGCCAATTGGTACCTGGGGACACTACCCCTTGTGCTAAAGCAGCCCTGAGAGTTACCTGTACCCTCTACCCACTGCAGCACTCTGGCAGTGGGGGCTGCTGCCTGGCTATGACCTGCTGTGCACCTGCCAGACTCAGATGGGGACTGTAGAACCAGTAAAGTCATCTTCCCCTCTGGGCCAGCTGCCAGTGGACTGAGGATATAGGGTTGGCCTCCGTGCGGCACTATTGCCATTTGCATCCCCTGCCCAGCCATCTGGGCAGCTATCGCCCGGAAGATGTTCTGGGTGTGGTGGCCTGCTTTGAACTATCAAAGCATTGCCTCCTGGCCCCATTTAGCCAGGAGGTCAGCCACAGCCAGATGGGTCCAAGGTGCCAACTCTGAGCAAGTAGGGTCCTGCCACTGGCCTCCCTAGCAGGAATAGTGGTGTTCCCTATTGGGAAACTGAAAAATCCCTGATAAAAAAAATCTCAAAGTCATTCTGTAAAATACCCCCAAATCCATGTTCCTCCACAAGTAAAACAAAAAACCACTATAAAGACAGAGAGCAAGAAATAGACAGTGATCAGTTGGACAATGTTTTATTGATATATCTTACAAAGTTAAAGCAAGTCCCTTATAATAATAAAATGAACTCTAAATACATGTTTCTTTCATAGATTTCATAGACATTAGGGCTGGAAGGGACCTTGGGAGATCATTGAGTCCAGACCCCTGCCCAAAGGGCAGGAAGTCAGCTGGGGTCATAGGATCCCAGCAAGAGAAGCATCCAATTTACTCTTGAAGGTGTTCAATGTAGGTGCTTGAACCACCTCTGCTGGCAGACTGTT
>NW_017728906.1:100400742-100407657 GCF_001723895.1 Crocodylus porosus
CTACCCCCACAACCCCAGGCACCATCACTTAAAAAAAACAACAAAAAATGGGGGAAAAAAGCCTCTGCTTACCTGAGAAGCAGGGGTGGGGATGCTCCAGGGCCTCCTGGCAGAGCCCCCCAGGCAGCACAGGACAGTGGAGGGGCAGGAGGGCTCAGGCTGGGGCCACTGGGGCTGCTGCCCTGCCCCACACTGTGCAGGTGGGGCCTCAGTCAGTTACACAGCAGCTCCAACTGCTAAAAGTGCTGGAGTTTGTTTGTTTTTATTTTTAAATATGGGGTGGGAGAGCAGGGATGGGGTGGGGTTTGGGGGCCAGCCCCAGCTGGGCTCAGAGGGCTCAGGGGGAATGGCGGGGGGAAGGGCTAGCCCCAGCAGGTGTTGGAGGCCTCAGGGGGGCTGGTGGGGGAGGTGCCAGCCCTGGAAAGTGTTGGAGGAGTCGGGGGGGCTGGTGGGGGGAGATGCCATCTCTGGCAGGGGTCAGGGCCTCAGGGAGGGAGCTGGCAGCAGTCAGAGGGCTGGGGGAGTGGGCAGGGCCATTGGGAGTCCCCCCCACGGTACCCTTCCCCCTCCTCCATCCCCCCCAACTCCTTAGTCACCGGAACCAGAGCTCTGGTGCTGAAACATGCAGCCTCACCATCCATGTGTTTCAGCACCAGGGTGAGGGGCAATCATAGAGACGCTCTGGCAGCCAGAGCATCTCTAGAAGACTCAGCCTCCGGTTGCCTGAGGGCACAGTCGGGGACCTTGGCCTGCACCGCTTTTTTGAACATTGATTTTTTTAGACCCCTGAATATCCAGGGGTCTAATTTTCTCCCTGCACTGCAAACTTGCAGTGCAGGGAACATTTTTTTGTTCCCACACATGCCTGTTGTCCTGCGTCAAAGGGTTTTGAGGTGGGGCAACAGGCATGTGCGTGCTTGTATGGACATGCCCCTTGTGTACTGTCACTAAGAAGAGGATGTGTAGGGTGCCTTTTGGTTTATGGATACTTGGTAGATTGGGCTGTTCAAAAGACCTTAGGTGAGTATGCTTTAATGTGTGGGATCCTAGTTGCAGTTATATGAAAAGTTAGTTCTTGAATGCTCAGAAATAATCAGTTCTAGGTATGTACAGAAGCAGAATGCTAAGTACTTAGATAACTCTAAAATCAAGCAAGGAGATTGCAAATGAATGTGGGCTACTCCAAGGTTGCAGGTGATTTTTTTAAATCATAATTTGGGCTCTGCTCACCCTCTGTCAGGAAACTAGAACATGGGTGATCTTGTCTACTAGTTAGACACCTGAAACATGGGTACCATCCAGATTAGTTCCCTGGGGAATGGAATGGTACAGAGTGATCTGCATCAGAACTGGAGTAAGAAGCTGTAGCTGAAGTCAGAACCAGCCAGGGTCAGAAGCCCTAGCTCAAGACAGGGTAAAGCTGAGAGTTAATCAAGATCAGAAGCCAAAAGCCAGAGTTAATGGTTTAACCAGAATCAAGAGTTGAGAACTGGGATCAGAGAATGCTAAAGTTCTGACCAGAATCTAAAGCTGGATTTGGAGCCAGGAGTCAGGACCAGAAAACTAGCAAGGAAGTACATGGAAGGTCCAGAGCAAGAACTTTCACCTTTTACCAGACAAAGAGAGAGCAGACTGGGCCTTGTTTTTAAGGGATAGAGCAGGTGGGGCCTGCTGCCTGTGACTTCAGGGGATTGGCTGCCCTGAATGCTTCACTCACAATAGTGCCTGGGTTGCATGCACCAGCCCACTATTCTAAAGGGTTGCTAACCCATGGACTATGCAGTGGAGCTGCTGAGAGAGAACTGAGGATTATGATGGATGACAGACTCAACATGGCTCAGCAATGTAATGTATTGACTAAAAAGAAAACGTTATTTTGGTGTGTATTAATAAATGTAAGGTATACAAGACATTAGAAATGGCAGTGCCACTCTACTTCAAAATGGTTAGGCCTATTGTATGTAGTTCTGGGTTGCTCATTTTAAGACTGATGCAGAGAAACTGCAGAGGATCTGGAAATGAGCAACAAGATGATTAGAAGCTGGATTGCTATTCTTAATTTCACCTTAAATTTGTTGCCTAGGATATAATATGTACGAAACTGAAGATGAATAGAAATTTTCATACAAAAATATGGCTATTACATCAAAGAACGAAGATATTACAGTGTATTTTAGTAGTTACATTTAAGAAGTGAATTGGCTTAAAAGCCATTCCTTTTTCATATTCTGTTTTATTTGCATATAAACAGACATATTCAAACTGTATTTGCATAGAAATAGGCACATTCAAAACATCTTTTAACAACCATGAAATCACAGAAGTTACAGATGTGAAATACTTATTTGTTTTTATTTTTAAACCAGGCATCCATTTTTGTTAGAACAATTTTGGGCCAATTAATTTCACCCACAATTTTGCACCTGCAGGCATGGGCTCTACCAGTGAGATGTTTAATTTAGATTCTTCCCATAAATTAGATAGCTGATGCCCAAATTCTCAAAGTGTCCATGGACTTCTGGGGACTTTGGTTCTGAGGTATTCAATTTATATCAGTGCTCTTAGCTGCAGAGTTGCTGAGCACTCAGAACTCCATTTGAATTACTGAGAACTACAGGAAATAAGTATCACACTAAATATAGTTATGTCTGTCTCAGCTGGACACCTCAACATTTAAATAAATAAGTTTACTAATCACTTTTGAAAATACAGTTGTAAATATATAAATAGTAAAATTTGTATATACAGTTTATCAGAAACACAAAAGGGGTAAATAAAGACCTTATTTACAGTTTGCCATGTAAACCAACTTATATAAGATTGATTTCTTAAACAGAACAAAAGTTCTCTTCTCCCTTTCCTGTCTGCTGTTATACTGAGTCAGGGATGCCATATCTAAAAGACAGAATCCCATCCTCTTTATAAAATGCTTTCTGAACTCTTCCACAAGAAATTAAAATTTTATGGTTGTTAGATGCCACTGTTACTAGCAGTTTGATATTACCAGAAAATCAGGCTCTCTCAAATTTCTTCATTTTTATTGATGATTTTTCCCCTTTTTTCTTTGTAATGAATGGAAACTATGAGAGGAGTATTAATTAGCTAGAAATGTAGCTACCACAATGTAGGACTGAAGATGATTAAGAGGATAGTTTTATAACAATTCTGAGTATGATATAGTGTCCTTGGTCTCATTTATTTGTTTAGATGGAGTCAATTGTGAGCAATTCCTCGATTGTAGATATGGGTTCAGTGAGAGAACCAGATTAGCAAAGAGGAAACAGTTGCAAAACAAAAATCAGATGATACAATAAAAAGTTGGATTTAGAAGCAAAAATTGTAATTCATAAATCATTGTGTCCTCTGTACAACAGCTGGGAATTCACTTAAAACGAGATCTACCAAGAAGAATAGTGATATTAGGATGTCAGCGGGTAAACTATAAGCCAAACTATATTGACTCAGAAGAACTTAGTCTTCTAACACTAGTGTTATGGTACAAAGCCTAATGTTTACCATTGTCTTTAATAGACAGACAGAATAGTTAGAAAACAGATCACCCAAGGGCAAGGGCATATGAATAATTTACTACAGAATAAAAAAGATGGTAGGACTTTCCTTTCCTTTACCTGCTGTGCAATTACTGCCTATGAGCATGCTCTTACCCACAATAACTAGAAGTTAAACTATGGTGATTTACTTCATTTTACCTTAGTGCCTGTCTACTAGAGTTGAGGTTCTGCTTACCACAGTGCAAAAGTGTGCACACAGGTGGTTACCAAGGAGAAAATGACAAATGATAATGGTATGTTTCCTTTTTTATCATGGTAAATGTTCTGTATGCTTACATCCAGAGTGCCATAAGACCCAAACAATTCCATGTACACGATTTGTGCTAAAACAGGAGGGTCATCAATCTTGAGATGGGAAATAGAGTAAATAAAAAAAAACTATGAAAAAGCCATGTTTGATAATGGCTAATAACTGGTTATTTACCATATTACTGATTTGTAGCTGTTTTGAACTGTTTATAGAAAACAACTCATTATGCTTGTTTGCTAAGGATATATAGGAACATTGCATTGTTGATACAATCCAAGACAAAATTGGATCCATAGAACTATCAATATTTAAAAGTTAGCATCCTAAACTTATGTTATATTTAACAAAAATGCTTTCGTTTTTTCAAAAGATCCCCTTTGTAGATCCTTTGTAGATCCATAATAATCTTCTAAAAGAATAATAATGTAAAGTGTGGAAAGGTATACACTGTGGAAGTACTATTTTTGCACACCCCAAAAAGCAGAGCTTCCTTTAAACAGGGAAAAGGCAAAACCAAGAGAGTCTAGTGGTAGGCTCTAGAGAATTTTCTAAAAATAAAGAGCATATTGACTGTACCTGGCTATTTCCTTGTAAATGCTTGAAATATGTTTAATATTGCATCTTCAGGTTGTGGCTCTTGACAGTGTTTCCTGTTCTGATATTTTATTCATGCAGTTAATGCTGAGTTGATTAGCTGTCACTGTGGATCTTTTTTTGGATTTTATTTTCCTCATTACCATTTTAGGTTTTCTGTCTTTAACTTTAGACATTCTCAGACCATGAACCTGCAATTTTCATAGTTTCTAGGGTCAAAGGGACCTGAACAAATCATTAAGTCCGACCCCCTGCCCTGAACAGGAACAAGTGCTGAGATCATAATACCTCAGCCAGATATCTATCCAACCTCCTCTTGAAGACCCCCAAGATAGGAGAGAGCACCACCTCCCTCTGGAGCCTATTCCAGAGCCTGGCATCCCTAACTGTAAAGTAATGCTTCCTGATATCAAGCCTGAACCTGCTTTCAATCAATTTGTGGCTGTTAGTTCTTGTTATCCCAGGTGGTACCCAGGGGAACAGAGCCTCACTTATTTTCCACTGGTCCCCCCAGTGAGTTTATAGACAGCCACCAGATCCCCTGTCAGTCTTGCGGAGGCTGAATAGATTCAGGCCTTTTAGTTTATTTCCATAGGCCCTGGCCTGCTGCCCCCTGACCA
This sequence comes from Crocodylus porosus, assembly GCF_001723895.1. Lineage (NCBI taxonomy): Eukaryota > Metazoa > Chordata > Crocodylia > Crocodylidae > Crocodylus > Crocodylus porosus. The sequence goes on from NW_017728906.1 coordinate 100,405,779, forward strand.
TGCGAGTGGCCCTCTTCTGGACCTTCTCAATGCTGTCCACATCCCTCTTGAAGCGCGGCACCCAGAACTGGACACAGTACTCCAACTGTGGCCTGACTAGTGCTGCATAGAGGGGAAGGATCACTTTCCTGGACCTACTTGTGATGCATCCGTGGATGCACAACAAGGTGCGATTAGCCTTACTGGCCGCTTCCTTGCATTGGCAGCTCACGTCCATCCTGGAGTCAACAATGACTCCAAGATCCCTTTCAGCCACTGTGTTGTTGAGAAGGGTGTTCCCCAGCCTGTAGGTATGTTGCAAGTTCCCTCTGCCTTGATGCAGCATCTTGCACTTGTCAGCGTTGAATTCCATTCTATTCTCATCTACCCACCCCTATAATCTGTCTAGATCTAGTTGGATTCTGTCCCTCCCCTCCAGTGTGCCCACTTCTCCCCACATCTTTGTGTCATCAATGAATTTGGACAGTGTGCTTTCCACACCCACCTCCAAGTCACTGATAAAGATTTTGAATAGCACAGGCCCAAGGACTGAGCCCTGGGGAGCTCCACTGCCCACATTCCTCCAGGTTGAAAATGACCCATCCACCACCACTCTCTGGGTGTAACCATTGAGCCAATTTGCCACCCATCTGACTGTGTAGGCATCAATGTTGCAGTTGCCTAGTTTTTTTTTTTAATGACAATGGGGTGAGAAACAGTGTCAAAGGCCTTCTTGAAGTCCAGGTAGCTGGCATCCACCTCAATACCTGCATCCAAGGACTTTGTGACCTGGTCATAAAAGGATAAAGGGTTATTAGGCAGGATCTGCCCACAACGGTTGCCCCTGAGCATTACTTCCCATGCTGGGCCCCCGCAGATATGTTCCTTGATAATTTTCTCAAAGGTCTTCCAAAGGACTGTGGTGAGACTAACTGGCCTATAGTTACCTAGGTCCTCCTTTCTCTCCTTCTTGTAAATAGGGATCACACTGGCCCTTTTCCAGTCCTCTGGAACTTTTGATGAACAGTAGCACCCATATGGAGTCCCATTGAAGTAAATGAATATGAGTACAAAAGCCATATTCTGGTTGTAAACTAAAGCACTAGAATTTTAGTGCATAGAAAAACATGGATCAAAGGCACCTCAGTTCAATACTCTGCACAAAGTTAGATCATCCCTGTCTAAACCATTTCAGACAAATATTTCTCTTTCCTTCACTTAAAACTTCTAAGTACTCTGTTCCAGTACTTATCTTATCCTCTGTGGACAGAAAGAATGGTCACTCATTAAGGATAACATTTATAACAAACATTTTTGTATTTGAGGACTGTTATAAAACATCTCCCCACTCTTCTCTATATCAAATAATTATAGTTCTTCCAACCTTTCTTCCTATGTCAGGTTGCTGGATGTATAATCCTTTTTTTCCCCTCTCTCTCTGGCTGGACTCTTCCCAACTTGTCCAGGCCTTTCTTGAAGTGGAAGGCCCGGAACTCGAAATAGTACTCAGAATGTAATGAATTTACAGTATTCTTGTTAATAAATGCCACTGTGCTATTGACTTAAAAAACAAACAAACAATAATATGACTTTGTTGATTCATATTTAGCTTATGATCCTCTATGACCAAGAAAACCTTTTCTGTCAGGCTGCAGCCAGTAGGCCTGTGCAAGTAGGCAGCTATTTGATCTGGCTTTAGATTCAGCTGCTTCAGATACCAGGGATCCAATCCAGAGCTCTGGACCAGGTTTCCGCTTCAACCAGACCGAAGTGACTCCAAAGCTTCGGAGCCGCCTCAGAGATCCAGCCATAGGGCATAATGGGGAAACAATGAAATATTTATAACCAGGGTTTTTTGTCTGATTTGAATGAAACTTGCCAGGACAGTAGCCTCTGCTGA
>NW_017728906.1:100408133-100409285 GCF_001723895.1 Crocodylus porosus
TCATGCCATTTTCCACACCCGCTCACTGGTAGAACAGAAGAGAAAACCACTTGTGCACCTACCTCCTTCAGCATACCCCCCAGAGCATGGTAGTCCACCATCAGGTGATCAGGGCTTCTCCTGGCCACATCATTAGTACCCACATGGATTAGGACCATGGGGTAGTAATCGGTGGGCTGGGTCACAGCCTGGATCATGCCTTTCACATCCTGAATCTTTGCTCCGGGGAGGCAGTACACCTCGTGTGTCGAGGGGTCCTGGCGACAGACGCGGCCCTCTGTACCTCTCAGGATGGAGTCACCTATGATGATCACTCAACACTTTTTCATCCAGGACTGCTTAGCTCCTTTGGCCTGCTCAGATCATGAAGAGTGTGGAGTTGCCTTCTCTCCAGCTGCATTCTCTCCTTCTTTGTCCTCCAGAGTTGCCAGGGCCTCGTACCTGTTCTGCAGCTAGACTGGAGGAAGTGGTACTATTGTGTTGCAAACAGCCCTGGTTATGGAGGTGACCATCTGCCACTCTGCAGTGGAGGGCACTTCCCAAGGTGCTTCTTCCTTGGGTGTGTGGCCCTGCAGGGAAAGGAAATAGCCATCAATTTCATCCTCCGCCTCTCTGATTCCCCTCAGCCTGCTAACCTCCTCCTTGAGCTCCCTAACCTGTGCCTCCAGGGCCTACAGGACAGGTGTGGGGATCCTCAATCCCTAATCCCCTGGGCCTTGCTAGGCAACTCCCACAGGCCATTGGGTGGGGGGATGCCAGCCCCCGCCATGGGCTCTGTCTGGGTGGAGGCCTCAGACAAGCCCCGGGTAGGCTGTGCCCCTGGGCAGGGACCCTGGCAGCACTCCGTGTCGACACCCTTGTAGGAGTTGCTGCTTGTTTATGGCTTAGTGCAGGGCCTTTGCCCTGCCCTAACAGGAGTCTCCCTCCCGCCCCTTTCTGCTCTGTTTGTGCAGCGCGGCTCGGGAGCATGGCTCCCTATTGGCTCAGCTAAGAAGTATCCGGGGGGCTTCCCCTCCAGATCTGGCTCAGCTTGCCCGGTTCCTCTGCCCACTTACTTTAGGGGAATCAGCTGCTGCTGCCCCTGCTGCTGGCTCCGCGTCAGGTCAGGTAAGGGGGTACACATGCATGTGGGACATGTGTGCCTGGATCCCT
>NW_017728906.1:100409876-100411101 GCF_001723895.1 Crocodylus porosus
TTTGCTTAGTTTTGTCTCGGCAACAACATACAATGCACTACTTCCTTATTAGTACAGGCTTATCTCACGAGACAAATAGATTAAGAACCCTTAATATATTCTTTTCCTGTTATTCAAGTGCTTTTGGGAAACATTTATGGTGCAGTTTATTTGAAAAAAAAATTAAAGAACCTGCATTTGAGATCTCACTAAATCTATTATGCTGATATGTGATTGTCTAAATTTTAGGACAAAAATGTTTGTACAATACGAAATGCTTTAATGACTTTGAAATAGGTTAGATTTTAGGCAGTAGGACCTCAACAATGCACTAAACAGTGACATTGTAGTGACCTGATACTTTGCAGTATTTGTGATGTGGCTTTTTTCTATGCTCTTTCTCAGGTTGAAATAAAGAGGAATTTCAATATTTCACTTCCTTGCAAATTCTACTTACATATTCTAAAGTCTTACCTTTCCCACATGTGCATTATTGAGATATCACAGAGCAGAATCTAGTATGCTGATATTTTTAGCATTTCAGGCTTCTTCATATGCTTCTCTGTGAGAGTATTACAATTACAAAACCCATTAGAAAGAATAAACTTGCTGCTAGTGCACAATGTTTGTAATATATATTAAGCATCAGATTTCCAAAGGGCATACATATTTAATGAACAAAGGTTTGAATACAAGGTTACTAATGATTAATAGCCATAAAGGACACAAAAAGCAACGTGCACCTTCCCTGAATCATTGCATACTGTGAAACAGATTTCCGTAATTATGAACAGTCATCCTGCTTCCTATTAAAAGAAGGATAGAATCTCACAATATTTTCTTGATTTTATACAGAACAAAGAAATTTGGTAGAATGCATTTTTAACAGTAGATTAGCCAGAGCTTTCCAATAATTTCAGTACAATTATTTTAGTTATGTTTAATATTCGACCATATTTTTTCTTAACCACATTTCATTGTAGTCCCAGCCTCATAACCTGATAGATGTTGAGCATCACCAAATTTCATTGACATCATTGGGATTGAAGTCAGTTTGGTATGCAATAGTCCTCAGTTTGCAGGATTAGTCCTGATATAGGTGGTGTTCTCAAGCCTTCCCTATATTTTTCCTTTCTAAAAGCTGCATGGTACACCAGCAAGTCCATTTAGTCAAGTACTGAGTTTTAGCATTTAAGACAGAACTTAAAAATTATATGCTCAGTTCCTTGCCTGAATCAAACACACT
>NW_017728906.1:100412276-100417200 GCF_001723895.1 Crocodylus porosus
GTATCCCAGGTTAATATTAGATAAGAGATTATATTTAACATCTGAAGTCAGTGATACTTTACAAATGTTTTAAAAATAAAGAATAAAGAAATGTAACATGCCTTTGATCCTGGTAAAAAATTCTACCACCTTTTTTTGTTATTATTTCTATTTATTTGTATAATAGGTACTTCTTCCTTCTAAAGGAGAGTGCCACTAGTTGCATCAAGAGAAAATATGAAAAGGAAGTCTATGCAGTAACTGTAGTGAGATGAAACAAATATTATGATACAGTTAATAATTGGGATTTGAGAAAATAGCAACTCATTCAGGTTACAAAGCAATATATTTGCTTTCTACACCCAGGAAGGACTTCTGTCATGTGATCTCTTAATCAAAGTGGCAGATCCTGCTTCGTTTCTTCTTGTTGACATTAATGTTGATACATTTCTAATTTGATATACCATTTGTTTCTGCATGGCACAAATAAGATCTTGCCCACAAATATGTACCTTTTATTTCATATCACCTGGGTGATAAGCAGCTATGGGGGGGGTGCCATAAGAGAGCTGATTCTTGTTCATAGTAGCAGGACTTGCCACTTTGATTAAGAGATAAGTGAGAAAAACAAAGTCTCCTTTGTTTTTAAAGAGATCCTATTAAACATGCAGTCAAATATAAATAAATAAACTTCAAATTCTATCACATGCCATCTACATTTTAATGTCAGGGATATTTAACATTTTTCTTCTTGTGATGGCCAGTGTCCAATGAATCATTAACTTATCTCGAGCTGCTGCAGCATATCAAAGTATAACAATTATAGTTTCAGGCTTTCGTATTTTATCTTTTCTTACTTGTAGGTGCATATGTAAAAACACAAGCAAGTATGATTTAGGGGTAAGATAAAACAAAATGAAATGTCAAAAAATGAGATATTAACGTTTATGATGAGGGAAATCCTTAGAGAGTAATTTATGGCAGAGTAGAAGAGTAGAATATCAAGCATTATTAATTGTGTGAAGTATGAATATTAGAAAGATGTTGATTCTATATGGCAGGTGTTTCATATTTTAGTAGATGGCAGGTTTGCTTTCCTTCTTTTTTCAGTGCTAGTTATTAGCCAGCCTCTTCCCCAGCTCTGGACCTAATATGTCAATTTTTACATGAGAGAGTATAAAGAATGTGGCAACAAAAATGTAGTGCAAATAAATAGTTGACAGTGCAAACTTGATAATGCAAATAAATAGTTATGAAAAAATAGTGAGTAATATTAATAATGTATTTATTATGATTTATGTGTCAGAGCTTCATAGAATATATAGGTGGAAAAGTTCTTTCAGATTACTTAATCTTTGGCACTACAAGATTACTTTTGACTGTATACATTTTATAGTGTTGTGTCATAGCATCCTCAAATGTCTCCAGCTGTAAAAGTTCTAGGAAGTAGATTAAGCTATGAGAAAATAAAAACTTTGCCAAGACATATATTCAGTCAATGAAAAAACTTTATACCATAAATGTTTACAAAAACATCAAAGGGTATAAAAAGAGAAATGCATAAAAATACATTATGAGACAAAATAAATGGTGTTTTGGTCTTTATAGATGACATTACAGAAGAACACCTACTTAAAAAAGTAAATACGTGCTGAATAAAATGCTACAAGAGTTTTCAACATTTTTCACTGTCTGGATCATATTAATATCTCATGAACTCCTCATCTCCTACTCTTATCACTTTCCTGTGTGAACAGCAAGTGTTTACATGGAAATGTATAATTAGCAAAGTATTTTATATATTTACCCCTCCTTTAATTGAGTACAGCAGCTGGAATCAACGAGAAGAGCCATCAAAATGTAACTAACAGGCTCTCCACAAAAGGTTGACTCGTGGTCTGCAGACTATAACTGTAAAACAACTTCATTCAGATCCTTCCAATACAATCTTGAGGGAGTTTTTATTCACTGTTACCTTTTGCCAGCGTCACGTATTAAAATCTCCTTTTTGCATGTATATGCAATACATATACAGGAGTTGTAGTAGCTTCCATTTCAGCTACTACCATTCCTTATGAGGATAGATACATATTCTGAATAAGCTAAGGCCACAAATAGCCTGTTTTCTTCATTAATACAAGAGAGTAGAAAGGATTTGCTGCTCGCTTTTTCATCAGTACTTTTGCACTACATTTTGCCATATGTGGTGGTAGGAGGATGATCAGAGGCTCTTTATCCCAGACCACTGCACCAGGTAGCACAGTATGGGGAGCAGGTGAGCAGCTAACTGTGGTGAAAGAACAGATAAAGGATTATTTAGAAAAGCTTGATGTGTACGAGTCCATGGGGATGGATGGGATGCACCCAAAGATGCTGAAGAAGTTGGATGATGTGATTACAAAGCTACCAGCCATCATCTTTGAAAATACATTGTGATTGGGAGAAGTCTTAGACCATTGGAAAAGGGAAAATATAGTGCCCATCTTTAGGAAAGGAAACAAGAAGGATCCAGGGAACTACAGACTTGTCAGCCTCACCTCAGCCCATGGAAAAATCAGGAAGCAGGTCCTCAAGGAATCCATTTTTAAGCACTTGAAGGAGAAGATGGTGATTAGGAACAGTGAGCATGGATTCAGCAAGAGCAAGTCATGCCTGGCTGACTGCCTTCTATGATGAGATGACTGGCTCTGTGGATGCAGGAAGACAAGTGGATGTGATATACCTTGACTTCAGCAAGGCTTTTGATATGGTCTCCCACAGCATTCTCCCAGGCAAGATAAGAAAGTACAGGTAAAATGAATGGACTACAAGGCTGCTAGAAAACTGGTTCGATTATCAGGCTTAAAGGGCAGTAGTCAACACCTCAATGTCTAGTTGGCATCCAGTATCAAGTGGAGTGCCCCAGGAGTCAGTTTTGGGGCTGGTTTTGTTCAATATCTTCATCAATGACCTGGAAGATACCATAGAGTGCATCCTCAGGAAGTTTCCAGATTACACCAATTTGTGGGGAGTAGTAGATATACTGAAGGTTAGGGCTAGGATTCAGAGTGACTGTGACCAATTGGATGTTTGGACCAAAAGAAATCTCATGAGTTTCAATAAGGGCAAATGAAATTGTTTGCATTTAAGACAGAACAATCCCATGGACTGGTAAAGGTTGGGAATATACTGTCTAAGTAGCAGCTATACAGAAAAGGACCTGGAGGTTATAGTGGACAATAAATTGTATATGAGCCAACAGCATGCCCTTGTTGCCAAGAAGACTAATGGCATACTGAGCTGCATTAGCAGGAGTGTTGCCAGCAGATTGGGGAAGTGATTATTCCAATCTATTCATCACTGGTGAGGCCAAATTTGTAGTACTGTGTCCAGTTTTGGACCCCCAACTAAAGAAAGGATGTGGGCAAAGTGGAAAGAGTCCAGCAGAGGGCAGTGAAAATGGTTAAGTGGCTGGGGCATGTGACTTCTGAGAGGCTGAGGGAACTGGTCTTATTTAGTCTGGAGAAGAGAAGCCTGAGGGGAGATTTAATAGCATCCTTCACCTACCTGAAGGAGAGTTCCAAGGAGATTAGAGCAAGGCTTTTCTCAGTGGTGGCAAACAACAGAACAGGGAGTGATGGCCTCAAGTTGCAGCAAGAGAAGTTTAGCTTAGATATTAGGAAATATGTTATCACTAGGAGGGTAATAAAACACTGGAGCAGGTTACCCAGAGAGGTGGTGGAATATCTATCCTTGGAGGTTTTGAAAACCCAGCTAGACAAAGCCCTGGGTGGGAGTATCTAGTTGGGGATAGTCCTGCTTTGAGTAGAGGGTTGGACTAGATGACCTCCTGAGGTTCCTGCCAGCCCTAATTTTCTTTGATTCTGTTATTTTATGATTTTGAATGAGTATCATGTCTAAAATAATATCAAAACCTTCCCTAGCCTACACAAATGCACAAAAAAGAAAAGTGTACAAACAACAGTATCAACAAAACAAAAACATAATCCCCCCAAAAACTCAAGAAACAAAATAAATCCCAAACCAAACAAAAAAACCCCAGAAAAATCAACTTAAAAACAAATTCTAACTTTTACCTCTTTGTGCTAAACATTTGGGGATACCTTTGCTTCTGTTTTAGAAGTTGGAGCATAATTTCTACATTGGAAATGTAGCTGATCATCTTTTAGTAATAATTCAATACAGTTCTCCTGAGAGGCTGCATTGTTCAATATATCATACTTTATTCAAGGTATTTTAAATGGAGCTGGTCCAAACTTTTCAAATTCATTTTCAAATGATTGATTTTAATTTGCAAAAGAAACACTATTAAAAGAAGGATTAAGGAATTCTCTTGCTCCCTCCACCACCTTTTGAGAGAGTGCACTTCAGGAAAGCTTAACTCTTCAAATTTGATATTTGGGAGAAAATTGAAATAAAAAAATGTGGTTCCTCCATTCATTTTTTTCTAATAATAACCTAAACAATCTACCCTTTGTACATTAGTACAGCCTGTACAAGCATAAGTTAAGCCTAAATTATCTCTTACTTCCATGTCAGTCACTCCACTACAGCCACTATTTACCTTACGTTCTTAGAAAGTGCTTCATTAGCCATGAGTTTATATATTTTTTTCTTTCTGAAATAGCCTGTTACACACACTTACACACACAGATTCCAATTACTACAATAAATGGGGCAAGGAAGAAAAGCTTCCTTCTCTTCATAGAGGCTCCCATACAGCCTCTAGAATAGCTATACTCTATGCACTAACTGAGGCAGGTCTCCTCTGGCAAAACAATACTATGTGATTCTGGAAGTAAAACATGTCTCAGAATGCATACATACATGGGTCTTAATTATATTTTCACAGGGAACTTTCTTCATTCTGATACTTCCTAACATTAAGATTGAAACCATACTACTGTTCTTTCATGTGTAATTCTGTATTTTCTTTAGTGACACA
>NW_017728906.1:100419428-100429296 GCF_001723895.1 Crocodylus porosus
GGACATGGAGAACCTGGAAAGGGTCCAGAGGAGGGTCACGCGTATCCAGCCAGCCCTGTGAGGAGAGGCTGAGGGACCTGAATCTCTTCAGTCTCCACAAAAGGAGACTGAGGGGGGATTGTGTGGCTGCCTACAATCTTAACAGGGGTCACCATCAGGGACTTGGGGAAAGTCTTTTCACCAGGGCCCCCCTTGGAGTCACCAGGAACAATGGCCACAAGCTGAGGGAGGATAGGTTTAGGTTAGATATTAGAAAGAACTACTTCACAGTAAGGGTGACCAGAGCCTGAAATAGGTGTGGTCCTCTCACCTCCCCTGGAAATCTACAAGAGGAGACTAGATAGGTACTCGGCTGGGGTCTTATGACCCCTGCCACCCCAAGTCTACATGTATAATTAATGTGCACAAATAAACTCTGGAGCTTACTGTTCCAGAGTTATTTGCTTCTGAGCGCACATTCAAATGGCATGCCTGGGAACAAAAAACTCCATAGTTTATTTTTCTGGACTTTATCCATGAGCAGCACAAGAAGCCCAGTCAGAAGAATCTGAGCTGGAAGGGACCCTGAGGCATCAATATGCCAGCTCAGGGTTGCTCTGACTGAGCTCCACATGCTGCAGAGTCACACAGGGTCTACCAGCCCACCCTGCACATGTGCCTAATTCAGACAGGGCAGCATCTACACACACTCTGCTGCACAGGAAAAAGCTCCATAGCAGAATAATACTTGTATTTTGCGTACCCTAATAGGGGTGTGTGTGTAGATGCTGAGACGTTTACTGCACAGTCAATTAGATAACTGCTCAGTAAACATGTTGTGTAGACGTACCCAATATGTATGAACCGTGAGTTTTCAAAGACTGCCAAATATAGAATAAAGATGGTAAAATTCAGTTTCCTAATTTATAGCATATGCTTGATGGAGCTTTTTAATGACAAGTATACCTCAAACAATATATTTTCCTTCAGTCTCAGTCTTGACTATTTTTGCTGAATTAATACATATAGATATCAGTCTGAGTCACACACATAGCACATAAAATTCATGGATAAAGTGTGGCAGAGTTAAGGAGGTAAAATAGTGTCTTTAAATACTGATCATTGAGCAACTTTAATAATAGATCAAACTGTAGGTTAAACTTGCATTGATTTCAATATAAATTTTATTTGAATAAAGAACCGTACTAACTTCCTTAATAAAAATATATTCTGCTCTTCAGTTCATACCATTTCTATAATATGATTTGTCTTAAGCACTAAAGTCACATATTAGACAGGATGTTTCCAATACGTGTTTGTATTATAAAAGCTAAATCTTTTCTACCTCAGTTCAGCATCTCTGATCAATATACTGCATGACTTCTATTTATCTAAGATAACTAAGCTAATAATATACTTGTAAGCTGTATATTTACTAGTAGGTTTAAGGTATAATCTACCATACTGAATATCATATGATGCTGTCACTCTAACTCTTTTTATCTCATTAGGAAGATGAAGAACTTCAATCTGATCCCTTGTATATCACACTGACCAAAATTCTCTGATTAGGAAAGAAATCACAGTGGACTATCACTACCTAGTTCAAACTCTATCTTGTATTTTTGATTATCATAGCTTTATTCTTTTTCTTAATCCTTAATTGTTAATGCAAACGTCTCTCAAATGCTTTTAGATATAATATCAATAGGAAATCTTTTTTTCTTCTGTGGATTTCTTCTTTTTTCATTTATTTCAACAATTTTATTTATACTTGAAATAAGTTAACACACAGCACAGGTACAGCAGGGGCAGTACAAGTTTTTCTACTTTTCCTTGACAATATGTTTTGGCCTTCACCAAGAGTAGTCACCTTTCAGGGTCAGAAGGTAGTCCAGTTTGCACACTTATTTAATCCTTGATCTGTTAAGATTGACAACAAGAGTGTCAATAGTTAGACTGCCTTTCTGAGGTGGGCAACCATCCACTAAGCACTGGAAGGAGACCTACAACCTATTTTTTAAAGGTCACTAAAAAGCCATAAGTTAATAATAACTTTTGGTTACTGCTGACCTCAGCCAAATTTGAAATGGTGACCCAGAGGTGAAATGATCCATATCCTATTGCTAATGCCCTAAGCCATTCAAAACTTCATAACAATAATATCTTTGAAGAGCTTTTTAATTTGCTTGAGCACAGGTTTCCTTTCCTAAACCTATGTTGACTGTCTCCAAGCAAATTATATTTGCTTATGCTGTTAATTCAATAACATTTTAAATCCCTTTGAACACTTTCTTATGTTTTCTCTTCCTCTTCTACTACTGAAGATAAATTTAACTGAGATAAAATTGATAGCTTTTTTTTCTTGTGAAGGTGTTATTTTGATTTAGTATTATTGTTTTTTAAGATTCAAGCTTGCCATTAGTAATCCAATTGTAATATGAATAATGCGCTATTTTTAATTCATAATTGATTTAATTTTTCCATTGCCTAGATCTACAAAGCTTTTGGATTTTAGATCAACAGTGAAGGGGCAGAGGAAATAAAGCCCACATATGCATTATTTTCAGTAGATATGTGTTTGGTGGACCATATTGCTTTTATTCTTGCTTGTTATAAAAAAATACTTATATAATGGTAAGGACCTGACTTTATTACATTACTGATTTTCTGTCTCTTTAGAAACAAAATTAAAGCTGTATCTGACAATTTAGTGAGAAATTTGAGTTTTTTGTCTCTCTCAGCCTATAAATTACTAGAATACTATAGCTCTTGGTATTTTCCAGTTCTTGAAATAGGTAGTCCCTTAGGATTTATGTGCAGTAAACAATATTACCACCCCCTGCTCCCTCAACAGAGTGGCCATTGATGCATCCCCAGAATACAAGACATCCCCTTGGTGACAGGGGGAGGGACCACTGGCCCTCTTGGCCAGTCAGTAGTAAGGGTGGGGCCTCTGCCTCGGCCAACCAGCAGCAAGTGACGGGGCCACAAGGCCCCTTGGCCAATGAGAAGCAAGGGGCAGGGCCACCACAAAAAGGTCAACTCCCTCCCTCCTCCCTCCATGGCTGACTCAGAATCCTGCTTTTCCTGGCTGTGCACTACCCTAGCACTAGGCACAACCAACAGAATTTCAAGGACAAATGATTGACATGTATTTCCAACAATGAACTGAAAAAAGAGACATTTTACAGTCTGTTCCTCATTTAGAAATGGTCAGGGGTCAAGGGTTTAAACACAGGATGGTTCCAATATAAAACAGAAACAATGGGCACCCAACCCCACAGCCACTTCCCCAAAAGAAAGTGTTTTACAGTCAATAATTAGTAGCCATAAGGCATGTATATGAGTGAAAGGGGTCACAATCTCAGAGCATACAAAAATTGCTCCAAATTATTTAGTGAGTGGATAAAAGATAAAAGCATACATTCTGACCTCTTTACACTAGTATATTTTTTTTACCAGGGCTGATCTAGATCTAGGTGAGGGAAGTATTTCACTGCTACATCGCCATAGTGGTGTGCTATACCAGGGGAGTGTGCCACTACAGTGATATAACTGATGAACACACCTAGACCTGCGTAATAGCTACACTGCCATAGTGCACTTTGTGATGATGTAGCACATCCCTCTGTCACCATATGGTGATGTGTGGATGTGTCCTAAGTGATGCTTGTAACACTAGCTGTTAGGCAGAGTATTGAAGATACTAGATAAAGTAGGGGAGTATGAATATGGGCCTTCCCATATTTTAGTCTTAAGAGATGAGTTGTTAAAGTACTTACCCAACTAATCAAATACCTGAGTTTAAGGACACCGTTTTTGAAAGGTGGCTCAAACCTGCATTTATCTGACTTCCAACATACATGGCTCTACTACCATGTCACAAGATTGTCCAGATCCCTCTTTGGCTCTTCTTTTGAAACCAAGCCAGGGCCATTTGCATTTAATAATTATTGGAAAAAAACAGCTTGAGAGTGTTATAGCAGGGGAGATTCTGCTGCAGTAAGAGAAGGCTATTCCAAAGACCTTCCTTCTTACAGAGCCATATGCCCTGTAGTTTGTTTCCTTCTTCCTACCCCATATATCTATATTTCTTGTCTGCCTGGGAAGGCAGCTTCAAAAAGAGAACCAAAGAGTTCATTGTATAATGCCTATCCTATGGTATGGTGTTTTTAGCATGATATTAGGACATAGAAGACATTGGTTCCAACTCTTGGAGGCAGGAGTGTGGGGTGGGAGGAGGGGTAAAACTGTGTTCTCTACAGTCCTGGGTGAGTGGCCTAATGATTCAGTTAGAGGGAATAAAACAAAGGATGGCCATCCTCCTTGACTTGGGTTTAACACTAACTAGTCATAGGTTTCTGGCTGTCTACATTCTACACTTAGACACAAGTATGCATCTAGAATGGGCACATGGATATAGCTAGTTACATAGCTGTCCAGTGTATAGCATAGTATGTATACCCAGTTTACATGTGCACACTTCTGCATCTACACTGCAGGGGTAATAGAATTGTTACCTGGGCATAAGTGGTATTTTTTACACAATTAAAAGTCCCAATTTAGATGCATACAGAATAACTGAATTCCACTTATAAGCAAATGTGTGCACTTGCAGGTTGGCATTGATCCCTAAGGAACTCCTCATCCAGTCCCTTTAATACAAAAAACACAATTCTTGAGCCAAGAGAATGAATCAACCAGCCCTTCTCTGGTAGTAGGAGAGGCTCTTTGCCTCTGCCCATGTACAGTATCATGGATCCTTCCTGGTAACAAACGTATTCCCATTCCAGTCTGCTTCTTACCTGAAAATTACTCCTTCTCCAAGGTAGCCTCTTCCTCTTCTCTCCTCTGGGGTCTTAAGCTTCTAGTGGGATACTCCCTCATTACCTAAATGCCAGCATCTGGGTTTCTTCAAGAGAGCTGCCTGTTCCCTCTTAGAGGGCCAGACCACATTGTTATACTACTCTAAAGGGGAATCTACATGTTGCCATATGGCAATGTTGCTATGGCACCGTGCATTAGTATTTCTTTTTGGAAGGATTAAAGCATGGTGGGGTATGGGCAGTTATTGCACTACCTGTGTGGAGCATAGTTAGATTTCACTGCTATGCTGCCACAGTGGCATGCTATACTAGGGGAGCATGCCACTACAGTGATATAACTGATGATCATGTGTAGACCTGCGTGATCGCTACACTGCCATAGTGCACCTTACAGTGATGTAGCACATCCCTTTGTCACCATATGGTGATGTGTGGATGTGTCCTAAGTGATGCTTGTAACACTAGATGTTAGGCAGAGTTTTGAAGATACTAGATGAAGTAGGGGAGTATAAAGAAGCAATGAGATAATATTGCTTGGTATGTGATGACGCTGTTCTCCATTTCAGCTGCATAAGCATACAAATATGCATGCAGATAGATATGCATACATTCATGTATACCAAATTATTTACTGATAATGAAAATACACCTTTATTTGGTTTACAAAATCTGTACTTTAGATTGGTATGAACTGATTTGCATTTCAATAAATGCACTTTTTCTATTTTATTGTTATTCCCATTGTAATAACACTTTTCCACCTGATATAATGTTCATTTTGCAAAGTTATTAACCCTCTTTCCTGAATAATTTGTGTCCAATGATCTTTGATGTTACCTCTCTTACAGAGGAATCTTAGATATTTATACATGAAAGCCTCATTGCTTTAAAGAAGTTATACTATTTAAGGCAGCGGGCCTACTAAAAGTTGTTAGATAATCAAGATTCATCTCCTACCTGAAAAAAGAGATTGGGCCACATTATTACCTTAGTTAAATCAGAAGTCTTAGGAGTTACTTTAATATAAAGCCTGCAGAAAAGAGAATCAAGCCCTTTTCTACTTGTAATTGATTACACATTTCAGTTGGAAAAAAAATATGTGTACTGCTAGCCACCTAATCTGTATAAATTTATTCCACTAATCTGAGATGAAAAATGTAACCTTTCATGAATTTGTTTCAATGCTGGAAAACTCAGGGGTTTGGGGGCTTTTTGTCAAGAGTTGACAAACTCAAAGGTTTCTGACAACAATCAAGGAATAATCATTCTGGCATTCTAATGGAAAGGATGGAATTAAATGATTCCAGAAGAATATATTTTCCTATCTGGTGGATGAGGGCAGTTTAATTTTATTATGCTTTCTATAAAGCACAAATAAGCTAAAGCTGGTTTCCAGAAGTATAATGTGAGTTACAGCTGGGTTTTTAAAAACTTCTCCCTGGGTTGGGCTTAATGAACCAATACCCCAGGAATCCGTGTTTGAACATTAATAAAGACCTCTCCATTGCTCAACTCACCTCTGTTCCAAAGTCCCAAGAGAAAAGAAGGGTATTTGATTCAATGCGCTCTTTATCTTTCTCTCATCTCAGAGGTGATCAAAAAGCTCCAGAATTCAGAAACCTTCCATTACAAGCACCATCAAAGCTAATACATGTCCCTGAAACAGACGGACTTCAAAACAAAACATTTCACTGCAAATGCTCTGACCATCTCTTCTCCTAGAATGCTCAAAGTGTGTCAGCAAAAGAAAATATACATGAAAATAGGTTGCTATAATTTCTCTAGGCTTCTGAAACAGCTTTGAAGAGTTCTTCACAAGATTCACTTAAAAAAAAACCCAAACATTTTGGTCCTGATAGTGCAATCAAATTTATTTTTCCTATATGGAGACTAGTGGAAACAGAGCACGAAGTCAGTAAGGCTTTACTTGTGTGCAAATGTCTGTCCACATGGACTACTAAAACTTGTACTTTTGTATTATACATGGCTTGTAGAGCTATGTTTATAGCACAAAGAATGTGTTCTGCAGGGAGCACATTTGTCCAAGATTTCTACATGGGGACTACAGAAGTCATCCTTAGCTATCTAACAATATAAGGCTTGGTTTAGATAATAATTTGGGAAAGGAAATGAGCACTAAGATGGCACCCTCTGTAGTGGACACAGGGACTCAATCAGGATTAGAGAAGTTTGGGTAGAACCTTGAAAGAATTCAGCCAAACCGTACTTGGGCAGCACACTGATGGATCCAATTTAATGGTGATAGTGTGAAAGAACCATGCATCGATATAGCTTTTAACTCTCATCCCTTCTCATGAAACCGTAACTGTTGCTGTTCTCATGGGGTAGCTTGTTAACCTGCCTGCATGAACAAAATGTGACAACAGTATAAATGAACCAACATTATTAAACATGCAGATTGTTTGGAAGAGCATTTGTGATGATTTGAACCCAAAATATTATTTAACTAGAATGCTACACAAAATTTAAACTTTTTTTTAGAGTTTCAAAACATGAATGAACAATTTGCTAAGTCTGCAGTTCACACTGTTTTCAAACTAACAGTTACTTCCAAAAACATTTCCTGTTTTAACTAAATATTGCACTTGTCACAAAGTAACAGTGATATGCTGTGATGCACACAACCAAATCACTTACAATTTTTGCATTGTTTCTGGGTTTTGCGGTCCTTGGACAAAAGGCCCAAGATCCACTCATGCCTGAAGGTTCTAATGGAGTGCATTGTGACAATTTGTAATTTAGAGTAGCCATACCAGACTTGATGGATTTAGACAGATTATGTGTATCCATTATCTTTCATTTTTTGTGTCCGTCAATCAACTGTTCTCCAAGCTCCTGCAAAAAAAAGCGCTATCATCTTGAAAGTGATCTTTGCTTCCAGTCTGCATTGTGACCTAGCCAAATGATGGGGCTCACAATGGCAGCCACATCCAACATATTGAAAAATGGTGTCATTGGCCACCTGTTGATTATCCATCTGCAGGTGATCATACGGACTAAGTGGTCAAGGTTATCAGCCCTACCCTTGTTTTTATTGGAGTCATAGATGATGTCTGACTTTCTTTGCTCTTCACCCACTGACAGATCGTGGTGCATAGTTGAAAGCAACAGCACAACCTTGGACTTCTTTGGAACATAGGAGACTATGGTGAGCTCCCCATCAAAAGCAAAAATGGATGAAACAGTTTCTATACTTTGATTTGGCTGCATTTCGTTTGGGATATCAACCTTGTTTTTCCAAATTGTACCAACAGAGATCAAGTCCTGCTGTAGCAGTCTTTCTGCCAGATCAGTACTTGTGAAGAAATTGTCATCCACAATATTCCTTTTCATCTTGTACCAGGGATGAACCAGTTGTTCTGTGATGTGGGTACCAAGATTACCTTGGTGTGGAGCTTCTGGTTGCTTGCCCAGGTAGATGTCTCCAGATAGGGGGAATGATATGGCTGCATCACAGCATCACCAAAATTTTCAAGCCATATTTGGCAGGCTTGCTGGGCATGTATGGTCTGAAGGAACAGTGACCCCTGAAAGCAATGAGCTGCTCATCAACCATCAATAGATACCTGGAATATACAATTTCCTGAGCTGCTCCACAAACTGTGTCAAAATATCTCTGAAGGCAGCAAGTTCTCCTTTCCTCACATGCCAGTTTGTTGTCAAATCTCAGGTAGTTGGTGATTTGACAAAATTGTTTAAAACTCATGGTGGCACCGAAGCAAGGATGTCTGGGGTGTGTTGCTCCCACAACTCGTCCAGTGCCTCTTGACCGCCGTGGTATAGACCACTCATCAGTAAGAGGCAAATGTAGGGTTCCAGCTCTATTTCCTCCAGCTTTTTCCACTTCTTTCCATTTTCAAGATGGCCATCATTTCACTCCCTGAGTCTTCTTTCTGCCTCTATGTTTGTTTCTCTTATGCTAACAGTCAGGATATCTTGTGAGAGAAAGAGGTACAACGCTTCCACTGTAGCAAACCCCCCAGTTTTCTTTGTTTCTTTGTTTTTTATTGTATTCACTCCCCTTCCCTAACCATTTCTGACTTTTTCTCTCCCTCTTTATTCCCTATAGATAAGTATAAGTGAGCTCAAACCTAGGATAAGCTTTAAACATTTTTATTTTGGTAGCAAATTTTTGGTTTTGGATATCCATTGTTTTATAATTATTAGGTTTGTATTAATTTTTACTGTTGTATATTGTATTATTATCATTTTTGTATTGATTTTTATTGTTTCATATGTATGGTTTAGGCCTCTGTTTGTAAGTGAACCAAAGTCATGTCAACTTTCCATTTTATATGGCAAGCTTCCACCTTAAGTCCTCTGCCTGGGCATCCCATGTTGCAACAATATGATTCATTGTAACCCTCCCATGTAAATTGGCTTCCCGATGAATGAGAATGATTGGGATACAATGGTAGCAGGCCTCTACTGAATGGCCTGTAATGACTGGGCCATCACCTCACATTGATTCATCCAGGAACCATGGACCTCACCCAGGAAAAGAGACAAGGCTAGCATTTGAAAAACAAAAGACCCTGCAGAACCAGCAACTCTCACCATTACAGACACTCGAAACTGCACATCCCTGAATGGAGCACACATGCTCAGCATGCCAGGGGCTGACCCTTGCCTGGGCATGCCTCCTGTTACTAGGGTTAAACAAGGTCTGCCCCTATAAAAAGGGGCAGTGAAAACAGACCCAGTGGGACGTCTTCTCCATCTGGACCAGCACCACGCCACACCACCTATCCACCCAGAGGCCCTGCCAGCAACCCCCCTCTGGACAACATCTACTGGACAAGGACCCCTTTTCATCCTGGATAGGTAGATATTACCTGCACACTTTCTGCTACAGTTTGGACTCTCTCTCTCTCCTTCTGGACTTCAGTGGACTTCAGTCCCTGCATCAAGCCTCTCTAACCCCTGCTGCCATTGTGTGTGTGTGTGTGTGTGTGTGTGTGTGTGTGTGTGTCGGTGGGTGGGTGCAAGGGAACCAATTTGGCATTGTACCGCCATCTCCCCTTTTCAATAAAACCACT
>NW_017728906.1:100430106-100435047 GCF_001723895.1 Crocodylus porosus
GTCATAGTAACATTAACCCCCTACTCTTCTACTTTCTTACCTTAACCTTTCCCCGGGTATCCCAAGTACACCAAGCACATACATACATACACATCACAACACCCAACTTAGGAACTCACCTGTGTGTATGTGTAGGTGGGTGGTATGTGTATAAATTAGTGACTACATATATACACACACACACACACATCAGTTATGTGTGTGTGTGGGGGGGTATATATACACATATTCATATACAGATATCATTGTGTGTGTGGTATATAAATTAGTAAACCACATATGTGTATTGGATGTGCAGGTGTTGGTTACTGATTCTGTATAAATTTGGTGTGTGTAGCATGTATGGGCTTAAATTGGTAATAGGAATACATGTGCTTAGGCTGGTTTGGATGTGTATGTGCCTGAGCTGGTAGTGTGAGTGTATATGCCTCTTATGGGTGTATGCATCTAGTGAGTGTATGTGTGCTTAATTGATTTATATGTGTGTATGTGTAATTATACACCACACCCTTCTGTCTAACAGTGCAATATTGAGATCTTGAGCATTGGCCTGACCCCTCAGGGTGACACCACCACTGTGTCTTCATTACATTTTCTTGTTAGCCCAGAATTTTCATGGACTATGTCATTGGCTGTTCTCGATGATGTATTTGCTGTGGACTTTTTTTCCACACTCTACCAGTCCTTCTTCTAAAGGTGTCATCATCTGCAATGTTTTCTGGGGTTGGTGGCAGTGGTTCTGCTCCATGTCCTGCTGTATCTCTCCTCAGTCTTCCACAGTAGCCCCAGGCTCGTCCTCTTCCCTTTCCCATAGGAAGCGTTGGCATCACTTCTGGTTGTGGCACCAACTCCTCCTCATCTGAGCTGGATGAAGGTTCCATAAATACATGGTCTTCTTGATCTGAACAATCTCCCATGTCCAGAACAAATTCAGCATCCTCACTGCCTTGGGATAAGATTTCATCAGTGGTTGTGTTGCTGCCATCCCTGGTTACATCTGCAAAACAGGCTTTTGCACTGAATATGCACTGCCTTCTTTCCTAGACTGCAGAAAAAAAAAGAAAAAATGGATTACTGCTGAATGCATATAAATAACAATCAAAGACAAGCCTGTCCACCTATGCAGTCACAGAAGCAATTCTGCCCTACCATATGGCAGTGCAGGTATCACCCTCTCCTCCTGGGCACAGAAGCCGGAGACCACCCTTTGCAGGCAAGCTAAATGTGGGTGGACACTGTTTGGAAACCACACATAGAGGGGCTTATTGAGAGCAGGTAAAGGGGGCATGGGGGTGTCAGACCTTACCATTGAAGGGGACTCCATAGTGTATGCTGTATTGCAATATGATGTTGTTCCATTTTTCTCGGCTGTCCCTTTGCTCATTGTCCTCACTTCCAACAAAGGCCAGGAAAACTAGCTGGTATGTTATGAAAGGGGCAGGTGAGGCAGAGTTTTGCCATAAGAAAGAGCAGAGGTGGATTTGGGTGTGATAAAGGATTTTGTTTCTTTTTGGCAAAGGGCAGGGTGTTTTGACAACCTTTGCGGCCTGCAAACAAAATGATTAGCAAAAGAGATTACCACACAAAATTTGTGTCTGGGGTAGAAAATTACCCCATGGGAATGTATGAAGGTTAACTTAAATGTGACCAGCCAGAGGAAAGAAATGGATCTCACTGTGGCTAGGGAAAAGTGACAAAAAGTTACAAAGTGACAAGAAGTATGTCATCAAGGGTATGATCTTCAGTTCTATTAGGGCAGTGGTCTCCAACCTTTTTAAGCACTAGATCACTTTTTGAGTTAAAGTGCAACCCAGGATCTACCTCAAAGAAAATGTAGAACTAACAGTTTATATTTATATTTATGTTAAATAAAGCTGAGATCAAATGCTTAATATCCATAGTTATACATTTTCCCTACTTACTGAATCTTAATATGACACTTGTGAATGTACATTATCTGCCTGCTCTAGAGCAGGCTGTCACCACTGTGAGGAGCTGGGGCAGAGCTGAGATCCCTTGCCTACATGCCACTGCCCAGACTGTGCAGGCTACAGATTGTGGCTCTGCCCTGTCTTCAGAACAAGCTGCCCCCATACCAAGTTCCCAGCAGCTCCAAAACAGTAGAGCTATGCAAAATTTTGATGACAGTTTTGTTTCAAAGCTGTTTCAACTCATTTTGAAGCCAAAACAGCAACATTGAAATGAAATAGATATGACCAAAATAGCCTTGAAACAAAATGAGGCAAGTTGAAACATTTTGCCGTTTTGACCCTGTTTCAACATTTTGCCCATAGAGTATAATGGGGAAGGTTGAAACAGCTTATAACTTTGTCATTTCTGACATTCATTAGTTCACACTGGGATTTCTGTTCCTTTAACAGTGAAGTTTGAAGGAGTTCCTGTCCCTGTACTGATTCTTTCCTCTCATTAGACTGTTGTTTAGCAGGTGTTAATCCTTGCTTATTTACTCATTATCATAGGTAGCTACTGTGTTGCGCAATTGTCCCTTTGTGAATCATGGTTAATTGCATAACATACCTAGCTCCTTGAAATTTGGCAGGCTTTGTGGCCTCAGCAGGGGCTAGCATGTCTGCAGTTTTGACCCCACTGTGGTTTAACACATACACGTGGCATGAGTTTTGCTTCAATGACTTTGGGGTACAGTTTATCCAAACTCCCTACATCTATCTTCTTAAAGCTTGGTAGGCTTAGAAGGGGCTACCATTTCTGCAAGTTGCATCCAAACCAAGCCAAAAATGACAATGTTATAGGCTGTTTTGTCCCTCCCCATTATATCCTATGGGTGACATGTCAAAACAGTTTTGCTGTTTCGACCCTATTTCAACCGAACAAAATGGAACAGCTGTTTCAAATTGAAACAAAATTCCTGTGTGCTCAGCAATGGACCTGGAAGTGGACTGGAAGTACTTCTGGTCCACTTCTGGGTTCACCACTGAGCACACAGGAGCACCCCGCCATGCTTCTGTAGGATGTTCCATCCACTCCAGCATCACAGAGGTCACGTGCCGTGCCTAGTACCTGAAGGTGTGTAGAAAAAACTTTTAAAGCTGTGTCTCTGGCCAAATTGGTGATTCTCTCAATCAGCATCAAATCTTCAGCTTCGGATTCAGCTGAATCAAACTGGGGACAGCGATCCAAATCAATGAATTGAATCGCTGTTCCTGATTTGGGCCAAATCCAAATTGAATATGGCCCATTTCACACACCCTTAATATACACTAGTTTTGGGGGTTTTAGAAAAGTTTGCATCATTGAAAACTAAATTACATCTGGATGTAGTTTAGTATCCCATGTTGCAAAATGCAATGATGCAGCTGTCAGCTTTCCTCCAGCCATGGGACAGGCAGGTAGGCTCTGCAGAAAAAAAGGATTGGACCCCTTGTCACTTCTGCTTTCAGCAGGCACCTGCTAGAAGCAGCGAGCAACCTCATTCATTTTTTTGGTGGAGACTGCCACTCCACTCTGTCATGGACCTGAGTGGACCCTAAGGTGTGGGGGCCCCCAGTCCTTCCTTTCCTGGCACTGGAAGCCCACTGGGCACTTTCTCTGGGTGGGATAAGGAAACAGTTGAATCAGGCTGGGTGCTGCCATCAAGTTGGGGCAGCACCCAGCCCACTAGCAGCCCATGCAGGTGACCTCAAGGGGCGCTGCCACCATATAGGGAAGAACCAGGGCACCCCACAGCTCAGGGGCCCCTTGGTCCACTGGAACCTTGCTCCCCAGCTGCAGGCAGACTCCAGCTCCAACTGAAAAAAAGGATCAGGCCCCTTGATGTAACTCGATAGAAAAATTGAAATGGTTGGTTTCAATTAAAAATCCACTGTTTCAATGTAGGGGATATAGCATAAATCCCTGAGTACTAAACCCAAATCATGTGTAAAAGTGCCCATGTGCAGTAAAGTACACATGTAGCTGTGCCCAGGATGAAGTCAGAATAAAAAATATTATTTATTCCTGATACTGGATTATGTGGGACAGAATAAACTGGGACATGAAAGATATAATAAAATAATACATGGTATGAGATATAAGAAGGCAAGAAAGAATCTCCTAGCTTTTTTATCATACTACAAGAAGAAAGGAACATTCAATTGTACTGAAAAGTAAAACAATGTAAACTGATTTAAAAATACAATAGTTGACTGAATAGTTAGCCTATTGAACTCATTGTCCCAAGATATTTAGACAATGAGTACAATAGGCTAACTAGATTTAATGTGCCTTGTATAGTTCCATTAGCCATACTTATATACATAAAACAATCAAATCTTTATGATTCAGGGAATATGCAAACACCAAATAGAAAGAAACGTTCCTTATGCCACAGTTATTCCATGGTTGAGCAGTAATTGTTGGTTGGTTTATTTTTTTTTTCTGTAACTTGCTAAGAAGTATCTGATAATGTTCATCAGGGATTCTGGTTTTCTCTGATAAATCCCCAGGTTTCAGATTTAAAAAGTAACCCAAAATCCATGTATTTCCATGATAAAAATGAAGCACTGTTATACATATATCTATATACATTGGTGGTGTTTCATTTTAATCATGGAAAAATGTAGAATGTGGGTTACATTAAAAAAATGGGGATCCTTTTAATCAGAAAAAATACAGTATCCTTGGTGCTCATATTAAATAATAATAGAGTAATAGAAAATTAGGGTTGGAAGGGACCTCAGAAGGTCACCTAGTCCAGCTCCCTGCTCAAAGCAAGACTATCCCCAATCACATCGTCCTAGCCAAGCCTTTGTCCACCCAGGTCCTAAAAACCTCTAAGCATGGGTGCTGAGGGAGTTGGCTGATGTGATTGCAGAACCATTGGCCATTATCTCTGAAAACTCATGACAATCACAAGAGGTCCCGGATGATTGAAGAAGGGCAAACATAGTGCCCATATCTAAAGCTAAAAAGGAGGATCCAGGG
>NW_017728906.1:100435597-100436787 GCF_001723895.1 Crocodylus porosus
GAATAAACTGTAAGTAAATACTGCAAGAAATGTATAAAAAGTACATTTCAGATTGAGTATTCTCACTGGGTTGTTAGAGTTACACTCAGTCAAGCCGTGAACAGAAGAAATCCCATGTGTTGTATACGTGCAGCCTTGAGCTTTGCATACTGAATAATTGCACAGCAGTGCTAACTAATACACTGCTAGGCCAAATTATTTATAGAAATTATTCAACTAATAATTTGAATAACAAATAAATATGAGGAAATTATGAGATGTTCATGAACAATTCACAAAACAGAAAAAGAGGCAGGATTCATTGAATAATTAATTAATTCAATATTTTATGTTTAATATGGATAACAAAGCAGACTAAAGCATCGTATTATTTCCTCTTTTGGCAAAATGAGGCTAGTTGCCAACTATTCTCTTTGGATCCTCTCTGAGATAATAGAATGGAAACAGGTAAACATGACTCCATCACTGTCTG
The DNA here is from genome assembly GCF_001723895.1 of Crocodylus porosus. Classification (NCBI taxonomy): domain Eukaryota; kingdom Metazoa; phylum Chordata; order Crocodylia; family Crocodylidae; genus Crocodylus; species Crocodylus porosus. Next base: position 100,436,070 of record NW_017728906.1, read on the forward strand.
ATAGGGTCTTTTAACAGTGTCCACAACACCTCATTGTCATCAATATCAAAGCCTGCTTACTTCTAAAAAAATCAATATAGACATATGATCTTTGTTAATATCCTGCCAAAAAATGATTGATCATTGAGAACTATGCAGGCTGTATGTCATATCTGGATTTAAAATCACTGTAAAAAGGCATCAGGTAAATCTGAGAACTCAGAATATTGCCAGAGCCAAAGGACACAGATACCTCATATTCTAAATGGAGATTCAAAACAAAGTATTAAATGGTGAACAGCATCAAGGGATGGCTTCTTTCTCCAGGGAAAATCAAGTGCTCTTTCAAGAGTTCATGGCATAACAAGAGCTAAAAAAGCAGGAAGATTCTCTTGACACAGTTGAGAAGCATGCATGTCAGAGGATTGAGGGACACACTTAGATCTGAGCTTGAGTACTCAGCAATGCAGTCATTCCAGTAGTCATGGCTAAGTACAGATGTTTAAGAAGCCCAATGTGGAAGCGCTCCAAGTATTGTGCTTTCCTAAAAACACTCTAGGTTAGGTTGGAAGTGAATATAACAGATGTTTGCCCTTCAATGAAGTGGAAGGGGGGGTGCTAAAAGCCTGTCTGCACTGGCCAAGGCCAGCAGGTATGGAGTGTGCTCACATGCCTCTGTGGGGAATGGGGTAGGTCACCCGGTTGTGAGTCGCCCAAAATCCCCGAATGGCCCCTGGAG
>NW_017728906.1:100436887-100444247 GCF_001723895.1 Crocodylus porosus
ATTTTGACCTGGCACCCTACTTTCAGGGATTGGAAGTAAAGACCAGGGACTTCTCCATGAAGCTGGACAGGTGGGTGATCCCAAATTCTCTATTTGTCTGAGAGCAGCTGAATCAGGGGGAAGGAGGCTGTTGGATGGGACACATGGCCACAGTGGTCACTTCTGGATCTCTCACATGGGACCTCCAGCCCCTTGGCCCCTGACCCTGGGTCCCAGTCTCTCCATTCAAGGACCCTGAACCCCAGATCTGCAGCCCTAGCCTATGCCTAGAGCTCATATCACAGAGTCAGCCTGAGTCCAGGTGCTGTCTAACCTTGACAAGGCTGTGTCACTCCCCTCTGCAGTAGGACCCAGGTCAGGAGTGGGGCCATGGGAAGTGGAAGAACTCCCTGCCCCGCATACACCACAGTTATCAGATAGATGATCTGAGGGATGATTTGGTTCTATTGCCAAATGCTATCCCTGCAACAAACTGGCCAGGTGGGCTGGTGTGCTGTGCTTTCCCCCCAATTCTGAGTGCTCAGGATTGGTATGAAACCACATGGGGGGCCTGAACATATGGGGGGACTGCTAGCAGCCAAGGATTGCAAGCCGGGCCTGGTAGGTAGGTAGGTAGTGTTCCTGAGGGCCTTGGAATGGGTCCCAGGCAGCCTACTCCCCCTCCCTTTGCCCATTGCTGCTCCTTGGAGTGGGTCCCACCATACACCTTCTTGCCCACTCGGTCAATGGGTCAGCAACTCCCACATTCCACATCTTCTGTCCCATTGCCCCTTCACCCCCAAGCATATCCCAGTCAGGGTGTGGTGGGGAGTTTTCTCATTCATCCACCATCCAGGGATCCTTTTCTCCATTTCTTTTGCCCCATGGAAGAGTCCCTGGGTCAGGGCTTGTCATCCAGTGTGGGGATAGGTGGCAACCTGTCCCACCACTCTTGTTTGGGAGGGCTACAGGCTCTACACAGGAGGCAGCACTGGTGTCAGCCATTGGAGTCATAGGACCTCAAAGAGTTTATGACTCTGTACATAAACTCCTTATCCTGGTGCTGTGACTCTCTCAACTTTAAAGCAGTGTGGTTTGTCTTCTCCAAACAACAGGTGGCCATCTGGAGACCCTGTTAACAGGACTCAGCAGCCTATTCTTGGGCCTGGACAGCCCATTCCTGTGCCACAGAAGCCTGTCTATTTGTAACATTCAAATACTGTGGGTCCTATTGCCCACCCTGCTAACTAGCAGCCCTTATTGTATGGGGGCTAATGGTTGAACGCTACAACAAAATACTTGGGACAGCAAAGGCAAAAAACAGGACTGGAGCGACATGAGGTTCAAAGGGTCAAAACATAAAAATGAGTGTGCCTGAGGGGGACACGGAGCAGAACCCCCCCAGGCCACACCCACCAGTCGTCAAAGGCTTCCAAGGAGCCATTGGACACTGCCCACATTCCCTTCCCAGAAACATGCATGGGCAAGTGAGAGGAAAGTGGCTCCACAGTCTTCTGCCACCTTCCCAGCCAGAACCTCCTTCCTACAAGTACAGGGCACACTTGGCCAGGGCCAGGAGGAGGTTGCCCAGGAGGTCCAGGGACTTGGTGAAGCTGTGGATGGGGTGACAAAAACAAAAAGGTGAGGGGTAAAATTCAACCAGAACCTCAGAAGGAGGTTCTGGAGGTGGAGGGGTTGCCACAGCAGCCTGGGCGTAAGCATTCCCCAGTTTGTCCATTTTCCCGCTCCACATCTTGAGTCATTCCTTGCACTAATCCTGATGGAGCCATGGATGAGGTGACCAAAAACAAAAAGGTGAGGGGTAAAATTCAACCAGAACCTCAGGAGGAGGTTCTGGAGGTGGAGGGGTTGCCACAGCAGCCTGGGCGTAAGCATTCCCCAGCTTGTCCATTTTCCCGCTCCACATCTTGAGTCATTCCTTGCACTAATCCTGCAGCTCCTGGCACCATAGTCAGTCCATGGTGTGTGCTCTGAGCTCAGAGGCTGCAAACAAAGCTTATAATATTTCTTCCTTACTTCACCACTATCCTTGAACCACCATCCTGTCTGCCACAAGTTGGCCTCCCACACACAGATGTGGAGTTTGCAGGCAAGGCAGATACAGAACCTTTGTGTGAGGTTGCAACTTTTAGTGGTAAATACAATGTATAAAAAGAAATGTTTCAGACCTCACTTGGGCACTCAAACAGACAAAGCAGACACACTGAGGGAGCTATGGAGCTGTGTTGACCCTTTCCACATCCAGGGTCAGGAGCCATGCAGCTGCTCTTCACCCAGCACAGCAGAGACCATGGGCCCTAGGTCTGCGCTGGCTTAGCAGCACCTGCAGCAGGGCAGAGAAGGATCCCCAAGGATATAGGGCCTGAGTCTCTCTGCATGTACTGTGGTGGGCAATTGCTCCACTCTGGAACTGGGTTTGGGGACTCTAGTTCCCATGAAGACTTGGACCATCCCCAGAGTGGGCAGGGGCTGACCATGCCAGGAAATGCCAGAAGCTCTTACAATGTTCCCTTCTGTTTTTCCCTTGCAGGAGAGACATTTCATGCTGGGTCCCTGTGGAAGAGGTACCTAAGTCTCAAAGTTGCTAAGGTGAAATGTCACTGGGACAGCAAAGTTCTTATGCAAACACCCTCTCCCATGCTTCTTTCAGGAGAGGCATTTTGGCCCCACATTTTTGATGACCCAGGCCTACAATCCCAACATTTCCCGATGAGAGTCAGCCAGGCCCAGAGGGATGAACTTTTAGGGTTCTCCTAGGGGAGCACCAGCCAATACACTGTGCTTCTGCTGCTGGACATGGTCCCCCAAGAACAAATCAACTTCTGGAGAGGAGACATCTGCTTTGACAGTGCACCAGGAAACCCTGGGTTGCCATTCAATATGAGAATCCACCTCAAGTTGTACCTGTCTCTGCTACAATAAGCTGATACCCCTGGAAGAGTTCATGATCATCACTACTGATGCACTGCTCAGCCTCTGATCTTAACAAAAAATAATTTGACCAGACCCCAGCTACTTAAAAAGAGTCCTTGTGTGTGCCACCCTTGGAATTCTAGTACAATTATTCTACTAAGAGTACACTGGGAAGGGGTGGGAGGAAGGGTGGTTTTACTTTCAGAGTTTGGGTGGTGGAGGGAGGGACAGTCCAGGTCTGGATGATGCTGCAGGAGTGGGGTTGGGAGTTGCTCTGAACAGTCACACAATGGCCACTTGCACTGTGAGAATTGGAATCTGGCAGCACCTAATGGACTTTACCCACAAATGTGGTCAGAGGGGAAGAGGAAAAGTGTTGTTGTGCCACTTGCCAGCCTTTTCAGGAGCACAACACAGGAGTCGCTCTGTCACCAAGAGCACAGCAGCTGAGATAATGGTTCCCATGTGGGATTCCTGCCATCACATCTGTCCTTGTCTTGGCCTGGGATAGAGGCAGAGAGGGAGGTAGGACTGGGGTTTTTTTTGCTAGTGGGATTTTTTCTTGTTCTTGCTATACCACAAGTGCAGTGGTTTTCATGCATAGCTGCTTGTTATCTCCTGTCCTTGGCCTTGGGGTGTTCTTTGCCAACAGGGCCTGTGGTGATGCCAATTGTGGTGGGGCAGTGTGCACCTGCAGTTGTAACTGCTGTTGACACTTTGCCTGCAGAGCTCTATTAAGACAGAGAAGAATGTGGCTCCTGCGTGAAGCCACAGAGACTCCTATGGGAAGCTGGCTGGAGGCTGAGGGAGTAGAGAGATGTTGGGGAAAGACATGGAGGTCCCACCCAACCGGCGTTGCATGGACTTACAGTGGTGTGCTATCGGCCCTTCAGGGAAGTGCTAAGGGTCAATAGTACACCACTCCCAGTTCATGTACTGCCCTCAGCCCAAGCCAGCTTCCTGCAGGAGTGCCCTTCTGCTCAGCAGTGTGTGGACTAGGAATGGTGTTTTATCAGCCTGAGCCAGCTCCATGCTTCCCTGAAGGGTTGATAGCACATCACTCCGGGTCCACGTGCCACCAGCTGGTTGAGCACTCCATATGAGGCTTCCCCCAACACCTCTCAGCTCCCTCAGGCCCCTGCCACACACCTACACCCTGCCCCCCACTGCCCCGCTGTCTCTTTTCCCAGCCCTGGCAGTCACCCACACCCGCATCTGCCACCCAGCCCCACCCAGCATGCTTTCTGCACAAAATAAGTGTAATCTTTGTACCTAGCCTGGTCACATCAAGGAAGCAGAAATATTTTTGACAAGCCCTGGGGATAAAGGTTTTTCAACTTTGGGAACAATCCCAGGGCCTAAAGGGTAAAAAAATGACTTATTGATATCCTTTCCCTGGCCACCATTTCTATGCTACTTCACTTGGAGACAGAGCACAGAATGTCAGCCACTGAGTCTGTGCAAGTCTTCAACAGTTAGGGGAAATGTGAGTCTAGTTGTCAAGCAGCAGACCAAAATTGCTCTGATACCTCTAGAATCTCAATGAACTTTAAGATAAATTTTTAAAAAGTGTACATTTCTACAAAATTTAAGATAACTTGCCTGAACCATTCCCTAGTCCTTCCTATTAAAGATATTTCCATCAGAATTTTCTCCTCCGCCCTCTTTTGTGTTTACCTTTTCAGTTTGTTTTTGCTGAAATGATTGTTATGTTACCTATCCTCCAATATGATTTTATTGCAGAATTAAGTAGGAGGAGCAGTTGGGCTGAGAGAGGAAGCTTTGTTTGAACAACAAATATCTTTAATAATTAGCAGAAAATGGCAAGGGAAATTATCATCTTAAACTTGATATATTTGAGCATATTCCCCAGTGCAAAAGCCTCTTTTTAATGTAGCAGTCTTGATCTGACTTGCTCTTCACATTCTTTTCCCATGCATTCCTTGAACAGCAGTTATTACAGAAGGACCAGGCATGTATCTTTACCCAGGAGCTCCTATCTTCAGTAGTATGTGTTTATCAACAGGAAACAGGTGCTTTTCACTTGCTCATTGCCACTTGGATGGCTTTCAACTGATACAGCCTTTAAAAAAGTAAGACTGTTTGCCAGTTTCAAATCAAAACTGATATAGTCAGTCATATTTTATTTTAATTTTATTGCCAAGAATATTTAGTTTCTTGAAATCTTCTATTGGACCTTCCTGTCATTGTTACCAGTCTGGATCTTCCAGCATCATAATCAACCCCTTTTGCAAATCACTCTGGAGAGTCAATTTAGTCTTTTTCTGGCTGGAGGGAAAGGGGAGGAGAGGGTGCACTTTTGGCAATTCCTACATATAGCTGGCTGTGCATGCTTTCTGTGTTTGAAAGATACACACAACACTTTATGAAGTAATCTATCTTGCCAATGTTCCTCTTTCACTTGACCAGAATTTCTCCATACCTAAGCCTACTGACTTTTCTGCTTCCTTGAAATAACATGGGAGGGGAAACAAGGTCTTGTGGGAAAGTCATTGAAGCAGTAGTCAGAGATCCAAATTTTGTTTCTCGCTGGATTGCAGGCCTCATGTGTTTCCTCCAGCAAAACTCCTAGCACCTATTGTCAAATAGGGGCAATGCTATTTTTTTCATTTACTCTTCAGGAATAGTTTGATAGTTTCAGGTATATTTGGAGGGTAAAGATTTTTTTTTTAACTGAAGAGGGCTACTCTTAATTTTTTATGAAGAGTAGGAGAAAGTTATAAAATAGTATGCAATTTGGAAGTAGTGATAATGAGAAGAAATATGAAGAGTAATAAGTGCAAATGATGTCATCAATCAAAGAAAAAATTGGTGTCCTTTGAAGGCTGTCTTCCCAAAATATTAGAGCGTAATTAGCAGGGATCCTGGTTTTCCCTGATAAAAAAAAATAAAAAAATTGCAAATTCTCTGAGAAAACCCCTCATTTCCACATTTAAATTTAAATGTGACTAGATATATAGGTATCAACTGAACACAATGTTTTATTGATATATTCACAATTTTAAAGCAATTTGGAAGCCTACTAGTGCCTCAGTCACTATAGTAAGATAAATTATAAGTACCTTTTGGCATTTGATTTTTGTCGTAGAGAATCACAGCTGCCCCTGCCTCCTTTGGTAACCATGATGCAGGTCCAGGACCCTCACTCCCCACCTACAGCCCCACAGTCCTGCTGGTGCCCCTCACCACACCCCCTACAGGTCCCCTGTTGGTGCCCCTTGCTCCTCTCCACAACCCTCTGGCCCTCCTGCAGCCCCTTACTTCTTACCTACAGCCCCCTGGCAATGCTCATGTCCCTCGCCCCCAACCCACAGCCCCCTGGGCCCTGCTGATGCCCTTCATTCTCCACCCACAGGCCCCTGCCCTGCCAGTCCTGGTGGAGGGGGCCCCCAGCTGGCAGGACTACGAGGCCAGGGACCCAGGTCTGTAGCCTCCTGCCCCTCACAGCAGCACCTGAGCCCCATGTATGGGAGGTAGTTGCTGCTCCATCCTAAGCAGGGAGCCCTACTCCCCCTCCCCATGGGCAGCATGACAATCCCAGAGCCCATGGGGGGCAGATGCAGGCTGCCTGCTGCAGGCCTGCTGGGGGCTCATCTGAGGGATGAGGGGGATCCTTTTCCCTGCTGCTGCGCACACTCTTTGGGGGGGCACATGCCCCCCAGATCTGTATATAGGGTGGGGGTGGGGTAGGGTGGGTGCAGGCTGCTCTCTGTGGTCTCAGGTTCCCTGCCCTGATGCCCTCCCCCAGGGTCTCTACAGCCCAGTGGGCAGAACCCAGTAAGGTGGGGCAGAGCAGGGCTGGGTGGCAAAAGTACTATCTGCTGTGAGTTGTGAGCTGCTGAGAGCCACTTTATGCTGTGAGCCACACACTGCCCTGGTGATGCACCCCCTTCCAACCCTGGCATGATCAACCCTGCACCAGGCACCCCCACTGCTGAGGGGCAAGCAGGGGGCATGTTACCAGGGCAGCATGGGACTTGCAGCAGTGGCAATGAGCTTCCCCAACTGTCTTTGCTCTGCCCTGCCCTGCTGGCTGGGTCTCACTCACCAGGCCAGAGATGCCCAGGGGAGGGCAGCAGGGCAGAGACCCCAAGCCTGCAGCAGACCGCCCACACCCAGACCTGCCCTCACCCTGCGCACAGATCTGGGGAACAAGTACCCCTCCACCACCCTGGGAGTGCATGCAGCAGTGGGGAGTCAGCCCTTCTCTCCGGATGAGCCTGCAGTGGGCAGCCCATACCTACCCCACCTGAAGATTCTGCTCCTGCCATGTGTGCAGCGGTGGGGAGCCAAACCTACCTCCTCACCCCCTAGACAAGCCACCTGTGGTGCCATCCTGCTCCCCGCCAGGGTCCTACATTCTGGCCCCAGGCCCCAAACCCAAAGCCCCACCCAGTAAAGCAGCAGTTCCAGTTCCAGCCCCAGC
>NW_017728906.1:100445019-100484105 GCF_001723895.1 Crocodylus porosus
AACCGAAAAATGGGAGTTTGGATAAACAGTTCCATTTTGGGGCAATATGAAGAACTTTGACTTAATTTTGTTTCCTTAAAGTTCACTGATATCACCAGAAATTACACAGAACTAAATATAGATCGTGGCATCAGTGGATCAGTGGAACTATGTAATAAGTTTTCAGAGAGCTCCCAAAGCATCTTAAAGTATCTTTGTTTGTGGTCCAAGAATGAAAAGCAGCCCTGTTTTTGGCAATTGATGTTTACAGTGAAAGGCAAAAGAGAGTATTCAAATGCCTAAGTTCCATTCAAGGTGCTAAGTAACAGCATTCATGTATTTTAAAAATGAACTACCACCATTTCTATTTTGTCTTAATTTTCACCCGGAAGTTCAAAGTGAGGCTGACTGAACACCAAATATGTTATGTAAGCTGAATATGTGGGAAATAGTTACAAAATCTGTGCATTTACGGTGATTTAAGCTTAATGGACCCTAGATCAATCACTGTCAGGGACTGCCAAAACTTTGCGCCACACAAAATCTGTCCCCAGACCATCCTGCTGCTCTTAGAATAGGCCTTTCTCAGGACTCCCAGGAGGACTCGTTTACCTCCTGCTCTTGAGTCCTTGATTTTCCTCCCAGGTTAGACAGCTCAGCTCACCCTACTAGGCAGCCAGCCAGCATCAATCAGCTGTGCCTCATGTAGCCACCTGCTCTCTACCACAGACTTACTACTCCATCTGGGTCCCCTGTGACCATGTGGCCCAGAGCCCAATAATCCTGCTTTAATCTACCTCAGTGGAATATTACTTGTCATCCAAAAACATACAGAACAAGAAGCAAGAACAGAAAATGAGATAGAGAAGAACCTAGGAATCAGAAAGGTTGACAATAAAAACATTTGGCCAATTACTTTGTAAAATAAACTGTGTTAATACTTGCTTGAAATAATCAATAAAGGAAATTCTCTCTAATAGAAATTTGCACTCACGGATGTTCCAGATCTGTTCCTTTTGTTGAAACATCCTTCTGTATAGAAACCAAACTAAAATGTAAATCACAAATCAGAATTAACACCGTACATCAATCTTATATATTACTATCTGACTGCAAGTATGTGCTTGCATTTATATGTATCTACATCAGGACTTATGCCAGTCATATTTGATCAGATTTTGTATAAGTGGCCTTGGTGCACTATTTTTATACATAAATGCTTGTCCCAAATAAGTTTAACAAAAAGCAGCATTCCCAGGTTAACTGATGATTGGAAATAATGAAACTACATTGTTAGTTGAAAATGCCCCCATTAACATATATTACGGCTCTTTACAAAGAATATACTATCAATGCCTCTTGAATAAATCTTATATGGCTGGATCTGTTTAACACCAGGAAATTCTGTGAGTAATGATGTAAAGCTTGTATATGAAACACAAAGAAAAACATATCCCATTGACAATTGCACATATCAGTCATTTGGTGGGGTTTAGCAGCTGTGTTCAAATTATATCTCGCAATGGCCATGGGGAAAAATTGTTAACATCTGGAGTTTTTATTAAACAGATACCAACAGCTACCATTTGATTGCTCTTTTCCTAAGCAAAAATTAAATAATAGTGTACCAGGCACCTGCTGCATGAGATACAGACCTGCAAGCTGTCCACACATAAAGTGTTCTTTACTTTTATTTTTAAATAGTTTTTTAATAAGTATACAAAAGGTTAAAGAAACCTTTTTTTTCCCCCATTTGTTAAATGTTAATTAAATTTTGGAAAAAAACATTATTAATTGCCTCTTAAAACCAGAAGCAAATCTCTTTCATTCAGTATTTTCTTATACATATTAAGTAGCAAGATGCTAAAGTTGTTAAATTTTCTCATTTATTTTCAAGAAGAGTATAGTACATCAAACGTGAAATTCCTGGTAAAATAAGCAGGACTTTATTTGTAAACCTGGGATTATAAATGTAGTTAGGAAACAAAAACTAAACATATACGCTACAAATATAAGAAGCAGTCTAGACAAGAACTTGCTCACCTTTTTAAAGGTATGATCAGGTCAGAAAATGTTTGCTGTACCTTTTCTTTTGTCAGTGCTCCTTTTTAGCAGTTTCAAGGAAAAAAACACAGTAAGAGAATTTATTTATGTGCTATTTCTAACCACACCAAATTCAAGAGTGTGTGACTTTGTTAAATATCAAGTCTATTCTACTATATATAACAGAGACAAATTATATGTTTCTACAAAAGTTTTTTTTTCCTTTATTTCTAATGAAAATATTTGTTTTAACTGGCAAATCTATTTATTTTAGTAAGGGCCATATTTTACCTGATATCAGATAACTTCAAATAAATTTACCTAATTACTAGGTAGGTCTGTTCAAAATATCGTGGACTATGGACCAATCCTATGGTCCTATATTAGTCATAGGGAGGCTTCATACATATGGACAATGATGATCCTGGTTTTATACAGTGGTATCATGCTGTGTATGTATGTGCAGTCCAGTTTTGGATTGTGAATAGATCCATGTAGACATGCATATACACAGGCATTTACACATATACTTATGCACACATGCATAGACTTTCCTTGAAGTAAATTAGAATTTATAGTAAGGATTAGGACTTTTATTAAATGCCTGATCCAATACCATTGAAATCAACTGGATTTTCTCCCCATTGACTTCAAAAGGCATGGGATTGGACTCCATGCGAGTCCAATTACCTCATGCAAATTTTCACTGACATATTCTGTTTGCTTCTGTGGCCATGTATAACAGGTATAGCAGGCATGGACAATTATTTTGGGTGGAGGGCTGCTTAACAAGTTTTGCTGAGCTGTCAAGCGCTGCATGGGTAGTCCTGTCCCTTGACAGTTGCCCTGCCCCCTTGTCACCATCTTAGGACCAGAAGGTCTACCTCTAACCCCTGACCTTTGCCACCAGAATTCCCTCCCCTTGACCTTATTTTGGTTGTGATCTTAGAACCAGAAAAAAAAAAATTCATACACTAAAAGTCAAACACCTGCTATAGCATATGTTAATTTTATACAAAAAATATTTTTGTCATGATTTGTGTTTGCATAGTGTATATAGAGGTGATTGACTAATAACTCAAAAAAAAGTTCTTAGTTTTGTATATTGTGGGGGGCATATGGTGAGGCATGGGTGTATGGTGGGATATGGGTGTGGTTGGTTATAGGTATAGGTTGTGGGGTGTGGGTGGGGTGTGGTGTGTATGTGTGTGGCTGTGTGTGTGTGGTGGGGTGGGGAGTGGGGGTGAGAGTGGGTGTGTGCTGTGTGTGGGTATGGTGGGATGTAGGGGGTGTGGATGTCTGTATGTGTGGTAGGATGTGCGTGTGTATGTGTGGTGGTTATGAGAGGGTGTGGCTCTGTGTGGGAGGCCTAGGGTGTATGTGGGGGTTATGGAGGCAGGTTGTGGCTATGTGGGGTTTGTGGGGTGTGAGAAAGGGTGGGAGCATGTAGGGACCACCGCACTTCCCCCATGGTGCTGCAGCAGGCGGGGTACTCATAGGACAGGCCCCCTGTGGGGCTCAGCTCTGGCCAGTGCTGGACACTATGTGGGACTGTCTGCTGGGCTGTCTGTATTGCAAGCGCTCCCTGCCATGCATGTACAGCCCCTGCACTTGCCAGCCCCATGCAGCCCCTGCTGCAGCTTTGTGCACTGCAGCCTGCTGCCTTCCTCACTGGGGTTGAACTGCAGGGGAGGGAAGCCCTAGGTGCCTTTCCCTGGGGGGTTGGAAAGGCAGCGGGCTCCAGCACATGGGGCTTTCCATCAGTGCAGGGGCTGTGCATACATGGTAGGGAGTACCAGTGATATAAATAGCCTGGCAGAGGCTGCACCCCTCACTGTGATGTGCAGCGCTGGCTGGAGCTGTGCGCCACCAGGCACCAGTGCCCTGAGCACCCTGCCTGCTGTTGCTGCTGTTGTTACCACCTGCTGCGGCTATGTGTCATGGGAGGAGTGTGGTCGGGTTCCCACCTCCCACCCTTCTTCATACACATGCTGCCCACCAAGCTTTGCACTGCCACTGCCCCTTGTGTGCAGGCTCTGTGTTGCATGGGGCTGAGGCAGCTGCCCTAGAGCCAGGACTGCTTCCGCCAACACCCAGAGACCAGGCCCTAAATCTAGTGCCCCCTGCCAGCCCAGGGCTGGCACAAAGGAGAGCCTGGAGCTTCCCCTGGCTGCTGTAGTGGGGCATAGCATAACTGGTATTGTCCTGCACTGATCTGCTTCTCTTGGGAGTGTGCGTAGGTGCAGTATTTTCCCCCTGCCAGGGAAAGTTTAGTGCGCAGTATTTTTCTGTGCTGTAAGCTTTCTGGGCATTAATTGCATGTGTAGATGTACCCAGTGCTTCTTTTTTTTCTAAACAATTTGCTGGCAATTTCAATCAATGTAATTTGTCACTTAGGTTTCAAGTGATGGGTAAATTTAGAAGCTAAGGCAAATAACAATTTACAGGACGTGCTTGTGAGAACATTTGGCCAGGTTCTGACTCACTTTATTCATTTAAAACTAGAGCTATTCCTCTGGAAAAAGTGGAATTACTCCAGAAGTTCATCAATGCAATTAAGCAAAATTGGTCCAGTTGGTTTCCTGATGTAAGGTTGTCTACAGAAAAAAATAAAACACGTCAGTACTGATTCTTTCCTCACGCTGGTTTAAATAAAATCAGAAGTAAAGCTGTTACAACCAATAGCATTTTGAATATATGGAGCCAGTGTTAAAGAAGAATGTATATCAATAGCTATAGCATTATGGTTGAAGAGAGAATTCCCTTGCATAGGAGCAGTATTTGGCATTCCCTCACTCTAGGTCATCATGACTTCTTATATGAAAAGGGCATGTTATGGCACTCACTGTTCCAAACCAGTCAACAGAAAAATGAAGACTGTTTCTAACTATACCAGTGGCCATTATAGCCTCCATTGCTATTGCCCAAAACTGGGACAGATTCTTAAGCAATGTAGAGTAGACATTAATGCCTAGATTCACTGAGACTTAAGAGATGGGATCTAGAGAGCCTCATGGCCATCTACAATGGAACTTGTGTGGAATTTACTTGTCAATGTAAGAAAGAAAGGAAATCTTTACTCCAGCAGTTACAAACCAATTTGGTGCTAAATTAATTCTGTAGATTCTTCTTGGTCCTGAATATGTGTTGTGTCTAAACTTAGGCTTCTTCACATTCATAGAAGTGCCCTATTCTCAGCAACTAGATGCCTAGGTCTTGGCGATCTAAAAGAGTTCTTCAATTCTCCACTTCCTATGAGAGTGTTATAAACAGTAGGCCAAAATATAAAAGATGCACAGCACCTGTAGATTAATTAGTTTGTTCCTCTAAATCTGGACTTTGGAATATGAGTGGATAATATGTGACCAGGAGTTGGATGCTTAAGATCCAGAAAGCTGCAAGAGTTCAGACATTCTCTTGCATCCAATGCTTCCTACTGAAGTTTTATGCAATTCCTCTCACCATATGGATTTGTGTAGGCCATCCTTTTGGAGACACCTAACTAAACCCCTTACTTGTACAAAGGGCCTAGGTACCTACTTATTTTTTTACAGTATCTGCATGGAGCTAGTCACTTAATTTTTATATAATACAAAGCCATAGTTAGAGGTGCTTTAGGTACCTTTTTGGATCCTGACTTAGGCACCTACAGGGCAGGTACAGCATTGCCTAACCTTTAGGTGCTTGGTTTATGAAGTGGAATACAAAATCCCAGGTTTGACACCTAGACTTCCTCAACAGTGGGAGAGATATGCACCCTAGAAGGAAAATAAAGAACAATTCCTATATGCTTAGGTGTAGCACCTAGCACTAGGCAACAGGTGTTTGTTTGAACCTGCCTCCCTACCCAGTTTTAGGGACTTGTGCCAGAGGTTCAGGCAGTAATCCCTATCCATTTAGGAACAAAAACCTAGAGTCCCCTCCTGAGGGCAGATGCTGGCAAGTATTATTTCTTGTATTTAAGAATTGAGCAGGCCTCACAGTTTCTTTTAAAATACAGTCTGATGAAGAGTTGTCAGCTGTGTTTTACATGGTGGCACAGGGGTTGGACTACTTAGATAACAAGTGAGAGATAAAGATTCAGCTATTTCTTCAGCCTAAGTGGCTAAGCCCACAGTTCTTAATACGCAGGAGAGTGCCTGTCTAGAGGCTATTTTAGCCAGTGGCCAACTCTAGACACTTCCTGAATCAGGCTCACAGACCAGGCCTGTGAATTGAATCCACAGGGGGATTGGACTGGCCCTTGGCCTGGGTGGTGCCCCATATGTCACATGGAGAGTGCACTAGATGGGCTCTGGGACTGGGGCCAGTGCATGTTGCATGTGGAACATGGGACCATTCCAAGAGCCAGGGGCAGCACTGCAAACTGGATGACAGGGCTGCATAGGCTTTATCCAGCACCCCTCAAATAAATCTTTTGAAACAATTCAGTATAATAAACATTCTCTGCTGAGGAGATTTCCAGGACTCGAAAAACAACAGTTCTGCAAGAAACAAGTGCTTGAGTATGTTGAAGAAGCACATATAGAAGCTTTAACAGTGCTTCAGAAACTGATAGCAAGAGACGGATCAATACAGGCACTTGTTAATTGAAAAAATCACTCAGACTGAAAAGAAATTTTAAAAGCAAGCAATACTATATGTCAAAGTGATATCCTATCCATACTTTCATAGGAGCACAGGAAAATAAGCAGAAAAATACTCAACAAAATAGAACCTGCTAATTTGAAAATTATTTTCAGTTGTAGCCACTCACTAGGACAACATTACTGTGCTTTAATTTTTTTTTTGAATCAAAGAGACTCCCTGTGTCCTGAGACTATAGTAATTTACCAAGAAGCAGAAGAATTAAACAAGTAGCTCCCTGATGTGATAAACCAAAGGTGTACAAGTTTCCTTATCTGTATTATTACGCGTACTGCATGTTGTCTCTGTTAGTAAGTATGAAGCCTCACTGTGATAGATGAAATTGTTCAGAGGGAGTTGGGTGAGAAAACCAAGTTCTCCAATGTATGCGTGTGGGTGAGTCGCTGTCTGCCGGCCAGGCTTATGTGCAGCATTACCCATCAGGCCATTTTGGTACTGAACATTCTGGCAGGCTGTGGACATGTTGGGTTCATTCTGGGCTCTTGAGCCTTATTATATATAAGCTGTGTTTGGGCAATCAGAGAAGGAAGCTGTATGTCACAATGCTCCTCTTTTGCAACCCATGAAACCCAGCAGGACCCCTTGAATGTCACATTGATGTGATGGTTGATGACTTTGAGCTCCTTACAAAACCAGCTTCGCTGTCTAGGGATGTTCTTCATGCTATGGTTGTTTTTGATATTGAGAAACGTTTAAACAGCCACGGCAAAGAGTTGAAGGATTAGCACCTCCCATTGATAGGCTGTCATCTCAGACAGCAAACTTGCTCATTCTTGGAAGACATCCCCACTCAATGGCTGTCAAATGTAATAGCAGAGGAGCTGTACTATAACCGGCAGGAGCAATGCCAAATTGCTCAAGTTTCACTGCCATGTATGCTTTCAACTCAGCGACAGGTGGTGGATGCAATCTTGAAAGCAGTGGAGGATCAAGAGCCACTTCGTGCATTTGTTGATGCACCTGGTGGTACAGGAAAAACTTACCTTGCTGAGCTGATTCAAGAAGCAGACATCATCTTCTGGCGTGAAGCATCAATGGCTCATTGATACATGCTGGAGGCTATAGAATGGACACTGTGAAATTTACTTCAGAGCAATTTACCTTTGGATGGCAAGGTGATAGTGCTTGGGGGTGATTTTTGGCAAATCCTGCCTGTTGTGAAAAATGCCTCACGGCCACAAGTAGTAGAGCCATGCTTGAAGCTATCTGAGTTGTGGAACCACTTCCAGATTTTTCTACTTCGTGAGAACATGCAAATACGTAAGGGAGGTTTTGATGCATGAAGTGAATGGCTTTTGGATTTGGGAAATGGCCAAGTTCCAAATATTGATGAAATCATTACCCTGCCTTCTGAGCTCTGCATGCCTCTCAGCAATGATAGAATGGACATTTCCAAATCCATTGGATAATTATCAAAATTCAGGATGAACATCTGAAAGAGCTGTTTTGGCATCACATTACTCCATTGTACAGGAGATCAACAGTGCTACTGTGGCAAAATTTCCAGGCCAAGAATGGATTTGTAAAAGCACAGATTATCTTTCAGAGGATGAAAGTGTTATGGCTGTGCCAGCTGAGTACCTGAATTCCATGGAGGTGTCAGGTTTGCCTCAACATCAATTCCACCTTAAGCCTGGGATGCTCATCATGCTGCTGCGAAACCTTGCCCCTAAGGACAGTCTGTGCAATGGAACATGGCTGTTGGTGCAATCTGTCATCAATAGCAGACTACTTGAGGCAAAAATTGTTGCATCGGAAAGAACAGTACTAATTCCTTGGATAGCACTAAAACCGTCTGACGACACACTTCCATTCACATGGACATGTTGACAGTTCCCTGTGTAGGTGGCATTCAGCATGACCATCAATAAAAACGAAGGCCAATCATTAAAAAAAGTAGGAGTGTTCCTTCAGGATCCTGTCTTCACCCATGGACAACTGTATGTGGCTGCTTCCAGAATCTCATACCCAGAAAACATCTGATTTGCAGTGACTGCTGACTTGAGTAACACAACCAGGTATGTTGTGTATACAGAAGTGTTGTAAAACTCTTACAGTAAGAAAGTGTGATAAGTTTCAGGATTTTGTGTATGTGGAAGTGTTGTGAAGCTGTTGAAGTGCAATAAAATGTGATCTCAAGCAAAAATTTGCTCATTGGATTTTCATGCAAGCAACGTTGCACGGGGCATCTAGTTTCTTCATTGTTACATAGACATGAAGGTGAGAGGGTTGCTTTGGCAATTTAATTTACATTTTACTTAATGTAATGCCAATTTAGGATTTTTTTACTTAAATACTAGATATCTATATTATTTACTTCAAGTAGAACTGAAATGATCAGTGTTCCTAATTATTTCCCGTCTCTTAAGATTTTCTTCTTAAGCTCCTAGCTCTTGCAGTCAAATGCTTATTTGACAATGCCAGTTTTAATTTAAAAAAAAATCAAACCCTTATGACTGTGGAGAAATAGGAATCATAAGAAAGTCCAACACCAAGGGTCAAGAGAAAACCTAAACTTTATTATCTTTAATAAAGTTGTGAATACAGAATATAGTATAGCGAATACTAGACCTGTCTGCATGAGATATTAAGGCACGGTAGCAACGAGCTACTGCACCATAGCTTGTTGCTACTGTGCAGAAGCACTGTCGGGCATTAACAGTGTGGCGATGATACTACACAGTAGTAATGAGCTCATTGCTACTGTGCAGTAGCATTGCAAAAAAACATGTGGCAAGTACTAAATGACTACACAGCAACAATTGTGCAGTCTGCTGCAAATATAGACATGGCCACTGAGTAGTGAAATGCCACAATAATTATTACAGTCTCCCCTGTCACCTTTATTCTTGTACGGTGGTAAGTGTTAAAATATACTGTTGTTGAGTATAGACGAAGTGAAACAAGATAACCTAACTGTCCCTTCTGCCTATAAATGCTATGGGTGCATCAGATGAGCATGCATGTGCAGAGCTGTCTGAGTCACTGTAAACTGCATGCAGTGTATGTGCACCCATACACCACATTCCTAATTTGCAGTGCAGTGCCAAAATTTGACAATGGGAGATCCTAGTGTTAAAAAAAAATGCAGCAAAGAAGTGGTGCAGCATGCACCATCAGAAACAGGCTCCAAGACGCTGGATTGGAGCTTCTACTGCCTCAGGTGGCCCCCAGGACCCCGAGTAAGGCTGTGGGGGTCAGCATAGGCGCTGGCTCCGGCCTCTCCTGTGCCACCCAGCTCAATTTGCCACATGTGTGTGCAAGGGCATGCCAAGTGGCAAAAAGCAGCGTCACTACTGCTATTTGTGCCATGGGAAATGAGTGCTCCTGCCCACATGTGCTTGTCTGGACACACCATATGAAACTACAAAAGTCTATTTTTTTTTCATTTTGCACAGTAGAAACTGAGTCACAGAAATTAAAGGCAAATCTACCGGTTTTAATTAAAGCTGGATGCCCCATAGAGATTTTTCAGTCATTGGGATCACATCCCTTTTTGTATTCAAAACCTGATCCTTGTCAATGTTGCCCCTGTGTATGCCATATTTTACACATAATGCTCTATAATGACTACCTGAAAAAATGACCAATATACAGTATTTCCCTGTAGAAAGTTCTCTCTAGAATTAGATAAGTCTCTTTTACCTTTTTCTATTTTTTTAAGATACCTAATACAAATATACACTTAATATATATTTTATTTGAGTTAAAATAAACTACTTTTAAGTGAACAATAAGCAGGAAAGACATCATGGAAACTTTACCTATTCTGGGAAGACTAATTTTGTTCTGAAGCTTTTTTAATTATTTATTTTTTAATTATGATCCTGTGCTCCTTGTTGGCTATAAGTCAATCAGTGCATTTCGGTGATGATTCACCAGACCATTTCCATGAAAAATTTGATTTGTCTTTGACTTAAATAAATGCACTGATTTTGCTTTTGGTCTGAAATAAGTTTTAGACTCATGCAGATTGGTGCTTGAAAGCAAGATCATCAGATAGCTCTTGCTACACAGTATAGGCCCTGATCTTGCTACCTGCTTGACTTCTTGGAAAAAAGAAGGCTCTGTACAGAACGGGATGTGCTGGCAAGTTTAGGAACCTCATCTATTTTCTCTTCAATGATGGGAAACTATTTCTGATAATAATTCTATGATTCTATAACTAGGAATAATCCAACTTCTGTTAATGCAAATTAACTACAAGAAAATGAATATGCAATTGGTTATGTGTCTTCCTGTTGGGTATGGGGTTAGAGATATATTGCATTTTGAATTTCTAAACCTGTTGCCTCTCTGCAGTGATGGTTGCCATTTTTTTCCTTGCCAGGACAGTGTGAGCCAAAGAAGAGAAAAACACTATTCTCTATAGTGATGATTAATCATCACTTTTGTTTTAATCATCAGAAGTCAAACTCATTATCAGCAGATATGAAAATAAAAAGAGTATTTCAGCATATGACCAAAAAATCCTTGTATATAGTTAAAATTACATTCCACATCTCATACTTAACATACACCTATCAAAGCAAAATGGTGGTCTCATACAACACTGGCACTGAGGACAATGCCATGGAAACAAGGATTTTCTAAGTAAAGAAACTATATTACCTTTAACCGAATCGTGCTGTTCCCAAATGTAGCAGTACATATGGTTCCCAGCCTGAGAGTACCACAACATAAGGTGCAGTTACGTACTCTAATGGATCTTTTGCAGATATGTTGTCAGAGGGTAGTACAAAAAGTACATATTTATTATGTGTACATTCATAATGGAGAAATTATTTCCCCAGTGATACATTGGCAACTAGTGACTAGATGCGAACAAACCTGAAAACGCTTGAATGTAAGATCAGAAAAACAGCTAGAAATTTTGATGTTAAGACAATATCCATGTTTTTGAGCTTGCAAAATTTCTTCAGGAATTTTTTCCAGCCATTTTTCGAAACTAGAAGTGGAAAGAAATCACAACTCAAATTGTAGAAACAAAGCAAGAAGATAATTGTGCGTGTGTGTGCATGCATGTGTGTGTGAGAGTGTTTATGTGTATTCAGCTGTCCCTATTTATCTCTTGGCATTTTATTTAATCTATTTTAGTTATTGCTAGTGGTGGCAGCCTTTCTATATGTGTTTTAACAACTGGACACAGAGAACACAGAGTGCAAAGAAGAATTCATCCCATTCACATTGTATCTAAAGAGAATAGCCTTAGCCATGCATTAATATACCAATATAGAAAAAGAAGCCCATAATGAAGCACTATGACAACAATAATTACCAAAATGAAGGTTTGTGCATAAAACTTTTTATTGCATAGTTAGAAAAGGGAACCAGAATTTAAATTTGTTAAATTATTATTCATGCATCTATGAATTTAAACATGCATATCCTATGTGAGCCAAGCCAGAGTGCTCAGATTCAGCACCTTCATCTTTTTTTCATTTAGAAAGTGATAGATTGGTATTGTTAAATTATGTTAATGCTTTAATGTTATGCTGTGTTATGTATAATTTATAACTCTGGTGCCAAATTGCATTAATGCAGGACTCTTGATTAGATATTTTAAGAGTGAAGAAATCTGCAAACTCTGTTGCTGGTGTTATTTTATTTAGCAAAATAGCTAGTGTAATATTGTTTTAGCACATTCACAATGGGTAGGTTTTATCAGAACAATGGATATGCCAATAAATTTTGTCATGAGGGTGAACCTAGATAATCCATGACAGCGCTAATTACGCCCATGTATTGTGTTAATAAAAACTAAAGTAGGACTACATTATCATAAATAGGCTCTTACACCTGATGAGATCTCACAGTTGCTTCCTTAAAGTGTGCAAAATTTTCCCTGCCACTGCTCTACATCTTTAAAATTAGCTAAATTAATTGATTAAAAGTATCAGACTATGTCTCTGCAATCTAAATTTAAATTGTAGTGCCATATTAACTTCTACTGAATGGAGTCCTATGTGATTCTTAGCTATGTGAAATACTCAGGGAATCTGAAAAGAGGGTGATGAAATAGCCAGAGTCACCCTATAATACTGAAATAGTGATTGTTTTCTGTTTGTCAGTAAGTGTTGGTGTTGTGAAAAAGCCAACTATCTGCAAACTTGAGTCCAAAACTAATACATCCCATGACTTTCTTACAACCAATATGAAAATTATGCAGCCTGCCTCAGAGTGCGATCCAAATCCAGAGATAAGTCTCTTACTTCTAAATGAACAGCCTAGTGTGACCTCAGTAACCACTGTTAATAAACTCTGTAAGTATGCATAACTCTTATTCTGACAACAGGTAGGTTTTGCCAATCCTAATCTCCCCAGAAAAATACCTCTTTCTCCCCCTCTTTTGGTAGGGAACCTTTACTTGGTTATATCTGGATCAGTTTTAGGGCAATGTCTGTGAGAGAAATGAAGGCTTAGGTGTTGGCCCCTGTTGCCAGCTTCTGTTGTTAATGCCATTTCTCACTGAATAATTATTGGATGCATGAACAACATTCAGGACAAGGATCAGTACTCTGAAGTGGTCTCTCCCTTGCACACCTTGCTCCAGTCAGAACCCTGGGCCACAGAGACAGAGTCTCCTTGGCAATATCTTCTTTTGACCATATGGCTGCTCTATTGGCTGCTCAATTGGACATGTTTGAAAGGAGGTATGGAAGGTGCCCTTGGTTTTGCCTAACCAGGGTAGAGCACTTTTTAACCCCTGTGAAGTGGGAGATATGAGTTCAAATCACTTAAGAGCTAGAATCTGGGCCTCCATTCCCATCATTCCTATTAGGACAATATCTTAACCATTAGGCTATTGACATTAAAAGTGGGTGGGCCTTTCTGTTCTTCATAAAACAGCTCATAGTTGTAGTTTACTGTGACTAGTGATTTACTGTGAATTGTGGAAAATTTAAATGCTTTGCAGGAAGGATTAGAATCATAACAGAATGAAAGTGAAGGTAGATAGCTGGGTTAAGACAATGAGGAGGCCAAATAGACACAAACAAAACACCTATCCTAGGTGCTTAGTGGCTATTGTACAATGGTATTTAATGATTTAGATACTTACAGTATAAAGGGACAATTAGAGGTGGACTAAGATTTAGGCCTGACAGTTACTTCTGAGTCACAGATCTGAAAATATAAATAATAAACACATAAGACTGGAAGGACCTCCTCAGTCTTGAGTCCATTTCCTTTCTAACATAAGCAATTGTGGCATATCCTCATTTTTATAAATGCTCATTTTCAAAATTAAAACAAAAGCTCCTTTTTAAAACTAGTTAGGCTTTCAGCCATTTCTAGTCCTATTGGAATACTAATCCAGAACCTCACTCCTTTGAGGGTCATGCATGATCTTCTAACTCACAGATTAAATTTTTTCATGGCCAGTTTATACCTATTTGTTCTTGGGTTGACTTTGTTTTTCAATTTAAATAATCATCTTGCTTCTCTGATGTTTATACCCCTGATATTTTTATAAAGTAGAATCAAATTACATCTCAGCCTTAATTTTGCTAGACTGAAGTACCAAGCTCATCTAAAAGTTGGTAAAATAAGTTATCTATTCCTCAAATCATTTGTATTTTTACCAACTTCAATCCTTCTTTTTGAACACTGGTGACGAGAATTATAGATTATAGACTATGTCTAACCAATGCCTTGTTTGATGGTATTAATTATTTGATGACTCTAATAAAAATCCTTTGGCTGATTTATCCTAGGATTGACTATACCTTTTGTTATACAGCTTCATCTCACTGGTCATTCACACTCATACTGTGCTCATTCACATGCCCAAGTCTTTTCTTTTCCTTAGTAGATGCATCGACACATGCCCCTATGCACCGTTGTTACTGCGCTGTCATTTAGTACTTCCCTTTTGAAAATACTAAATGATGGTGCAGTAACAGCCTGTACTGCACCATGTTGGCAGCACATGGTTACTTTTAGATGCTACATTGCTGTAGCAACATGCTATAAAGAGGGAAGCTATAACAGGTGTTTTTACCTGCCAGTGCTTTGTCACCGTAGTGCATTGCTATGGCGATGTAGTGTTATGTGTAGACGCACCCTTTCAATTTTAATGAATCAGATCAATCTCAGAGTAGAATTTTTTGTCAGTCCATAAGTACATGAACTTGAACTTTTTACTATTAAATTTCATTCAGTTTCTATATCTCCAGTCGTCAAAGTCATCTAATTTTTCCTGCTAATTTTCTTGGTTTAGATATATCAGGAGCCAGTTCTCTTTTCAGCTATACTTCCATTGAGTAGTAATTTTAGTGCAGACCGGTCATGTCTACACTCACATTTGATCCTAGATCAGTTTACTTGCATGTATTCCCAGGCAGACACCTACACATGCAGGGACATGGTAGCACATGTGCTGATCCTAGCAGCAAACTGCTCCCACTTCCTGTGGCCTTGCAATGGGCCCCTGCTGCCACCAAGTGCTAGGGGCTGGCAGGGACCACCAGGCCAGGAGACAGCTGTCTCCTGGACAGGGCTCGGACATTGCATTGTGCTCCATTGGGCTGCCTGCTGCTAGGGCAGGGATAATGTCCTCCTGCCTGGCAGCATGGAGCTCCCAGCCCAAGCTTCCTGATCAGAGCAGGGGACTTGGAAAGAGCTGCAGGGGAGGAGCAGGTCCCAGCCTCCTGCCCCAATCCACTGGTGGGGCAGCAAGCAGTGAGCCCTCAGCTGGGTAGAGATTCTCTGCCCAGTTGGGGGCTCACTACTAGCTGCCCCACAGTTGGATGGCTTGGTGGCTGGGACCTGCCCCACCCCTGGAGCTCTCTCCAGGCCCTGCATCTTGATTATCTGATCAGGGCATGGGGCTGGGATCCCCATGTGATCCCAGCCACTCTGTGATCATGGGGTGGGGACTGGAGAGCCTGTTCCCTGCTCAGCTCAGTGAGGATGCAGCTGGGTGGGGGAAAGGCTGGGGAGCTCACTCCCTGCTCAGCTCCATAAGCCCAGAGCTGGGTGGGAAATAGGTTGGGGACCCTGTCCTCCACTGAGATCCATTATTGTGGACCTTGCTGGGGAGCAGCTGGAAGTCTGTTTCCCCCTTAGCTTTGTGATCATGTAACTGGGTGAGGAACAGGCTGGGGAGCCTGTTACTTGCCCAGTTCTGTGCTTGCGGAGCTGAGCAGGAAACAAGCTCCCCAGCCTGTTTCCCACTCAGCTCCACAATCATGTAGCTCAGGCAGGGAACAAGCTCCTTAGCTCCCCTCAGATGGAAATTGCCAGAACCAGCTCCACAACCTCAGGGCAGGCACTGGGAGTTCCTTATCTCCCAGCCTGAGCTCCTTTGTCACAGGGCTTGGGCTGGGAGATCCTTATTTCCAAGCACCAGCTCCCCATTCAGGGGCCAGTTATGGGAAATCTTTATCTTTCAGCCCAAGCTCCTTGGTTGTGAGGCTTGGGCTGGGAGATCCACCATGGGGCCAGTACTGGGAGAGTCTTATCTCTGTAGAGTTGGCACTGGGAGATAAGGATCCCCCAGCCTGAGCCCTGTGACGATGGAGCTGGTGCTGGAGTATAAGGATCTCCCAGTCCCCACTCTCCAATCGCAATCTCAGAGTGCGGGGCTTGGAGCTCCCAGCTGCAAGGGCAGGAGGACAGAGTCTCTGCCTCAGCTCCATTGGTGGAGCCCACCATGCCAACAGGTAGCTCCCACTCCCTGGTAGCTGGCTAATCAGGATCAGATTTGCTCCCAATAGGTGTCTACACAAGTGCTACTGTGCAGTAACTACTCATGAGTAAATTTTCTATTTGCATTTACAGGTAGCAAATTCTCTCAAAATTAATGAGGTTTACTGCACAGTAAGCATGTGCACTTGTAGACACTGAATACTGGCCTAATAGACCATTCACTTAAATAAAAAACAGAATCCCTGTCTGTGTATTACTTGCATTGTACATTGTCTATTGTTAAATGCATAAACTCCCTAAATATATCACATCATTCAATCATGCTGCCCATGGGCAGATCTAGGCTTTTAAAAAGGAGGTGCAGGTGCCACAGAGGTGGGTGTGCCCCAGCTCTCTACACCCCTGCCTCTCTTCTTTCTCACCAAGTGGGCAGATAATGCCATGAAAGAACATGGGGATATTTTTTAAGTCCCCAAATCAGGTAAGAGTCCCACCTCCTGTGCTCAGCACCCACTCCCTTCACCTCTTTGATCAGTGGTACCTCCCTTCCCCTCCCATTTCCCCTATTCCTTAGCCTGCCACTGCCATTCTTCCTGCTGTCTCTGGCTTCCCTGGGGACAGGGGAGCTTGAAAGCCATTCCTATCCTCTCCATCTAGGTTACATGTGGAGCCAGACACAGATGGGAACAGCAGTAACAACAGCAGAAGCAGGCTGATTCCCCAACCCTGCACTTGCTTCCAGCCTGGCAGGGAACACCCAGGAATATTCCTAGCATCCCAGCTGCTTCCACTAGTTTACACTGAGTTCAGCTCCCCATAAAGTCTAGCTGGAGTAGGGCATGAGTGGTTCTGGTGCCATGGCTGAGGGGAGGACTAGGATATGAGAGATGCCACTCCTGAACACAAGGATGAGAAAGGGTGGGGGTGGGCTGGAATTCTTACCTGATTCAGTGACTTGAAAAGTTCCTGCTTGCAAGTCCCTTGATGTGCCTTCAAAGGGAGGTACAACTGCAAATGTTCATTGATGATTTGGATTCAGGTATTGCAAGCAATTTGGCAAAGTTTGCTAATAAGGCAGGTTGCCAATACAGGCCGACCTGGATTGGCTTGTGAAGTGGGCAGACCTCAACCTGATGTCATTTAATACAGAAAAATGTAAAGTGATCCATCTGAGGAGAAATTATCCACAACACACTTACAGGCTTGGCAGTACTATGCTTCCTAGCACCACATCTGAACAAGATCTGGGTGTCATGATTGACAACAAAATGAACATGAGCCACCAATGCAGTGCTGTAGCTGGCAGAGCTAACCAAATTCTGGCATGCATCCACCAAGGCATCTCAAGCAAGGTAAAGGTTGTTATCTTCCCACTCTGCTTGGCCTTGGTGATACCACAACTGGAGGACTGCATCCAGTTCTAGATGCTGCACTTCAAAAAGGATGTGGAGAAGCTCAAGAGAGTCCAGAGGAGGGCAACATGCACAATTAGAGGCCTAGAGATGAAAACATATGAGGAAAGGCTGAGGGACTTGGGATTTTTCAGCCTGAAGAGAAGACTCAGGGGGACTTGGTGGTAGCCTATAAGTATATCAGGTGTGTACATCAGGGTTTGAGGGAGCATCTGTTCACCAAGGTCTCCCAGGGGAGGACAATAAATAATAGGCACAAGCTGATTGAAGATTGCTTCAGGCTAGACATAAGGAAAAACTTCTTTACAAGCCGAGTGCTGAGGGTTTGGAAGAGGCTCCCCCCAGAAGTGATACAGTCATCCACCCTGACGATTTTCAAAACATGTCTTGATGCCCATCTTGCTGGGGTCACTTGACCCTAGCAGTCTTTCCTGCCCACATGTAGTGGGGCTGGACCCAATCATCTGTAAGGTCCGTTCCTTCCTGCCCCTAACATCTATGAAACTATGAAATTATCCATGTACCACTGCACTGGATCTGCCTCTGCTACTGCCCACTTTGTAATGTAATAGTTCTCCCTTTAACAGCAGAGTAAATGGTGACAAAATTGGAAAAGGGGAAGCAGGCATCAAAGTACTGTCATTTGAAGCCTTGAAAACTGATGGGAATGTATTAGTTTAGGGACTACTAATACCATTACAAATACCACTGTTTATTTCTTTGACCTATATGCTGCCCTTCCCAAAAAGCAAGCCCCATGTTGCCTCCCACCACTTCCTACTCCCATTCTCCTGCCTCACCCTGAGGTGAGTTCTCCCACCCCCTTACTGGCCCTCTCAAGTCATAACCACCTCCCTCCAAAGAGGAGCATGACTGTCTCCACAACACATTTTTTATCTTCTTCCACAGAAGAAATTGCAGTTTCCAATTGAAACTAAAAACAAAAACAATTGAAACAAACAAAACAACACTTGGCCCTCTGTCCTTAGCAAAGATATCTAGCAAAGGGTGGCCTAGAGTTCCTTTTAAGAAGAAGGCTGGCTGGGCCTTTTCCATTCTAGTTTGGCTGGCTATACCATCTTCCTGCTCAGTTTCTTGGCTCCACGTTCAAATCCATGGACCTGGAGGAAGAGTAGAGGGCAGTAATGTTGTTAGCAGCCCCTGCAAAGCACTGTAATCATAGTGCTGTGTATATAATGAGCATTGCTTACATTACATTTGGATAATTGCATACTTCAGGTAAGTGCATAGTACAATGAAGTATGTTGGATCCTTATAGAAACAAAATGTTTTACATAAAGACATAGATACCCCATCTACAAGCTTCAGTTATGAATGAATTTTAGGCAGATTCCTACCTTTCAGGAAGGCGGATATTCCGTATCCTCCTTAAATGTTATTGTTATTGTTTCTGTGACTTCCCTCAGCTCTCCAATGAGATCATGTTCCAACAAGGTCTTCTAAAACTTAGTTCTTAAAATATCAAAGAAATCTTCAGAGGTAACTCTGTTTTCATCTCAATGCTGCAGGTGGCATCCCCCTTTTCTATCAGGTAAATATGTTTAGATCTTACTCTAGTTTGGCTTCAAACACATCTAAGTTATCTCAAAATTATGATACAGTTAAACACACTAAAAAGTCTAAACAAATATGTATG
This sequence comes from Crocodylus porosus, assembly GCF_001723895.1. Classification (NCBI taxonomy): domain Eukaryota; kingdom Metazoa; phylum Chordata; order Crocodylia; family Crocodylidae; genus Crocodylus; species Crocodylus porosus. The sequence goes on from NW_017728906.1 coordinate 100,464,409, forward strand.
TGGTTCATTTGGAAAGGTCAGGAAGGAGAGGAATGGTTCACATCACCTTCTTTTGATCTTTCTTTCTCCAAACACCTTTCTTTTATGGGTGAAGGACACTGTACCACTTGGTAGACTGCTGGCTGAAATTTTCTGCTCCTTGATGCTTTATTGTGGCATATCCTGATTTGAGAGTTACTGAGATTCTGGGAATGTCTACTGTAGAATTGAGGAGTATGTTGACAGTTTAGTGGCAGAGGACATTAGTGGAAATAAGTTCCAATAGCTGCTATATGGACCTAATAAAGAGGGAATTGGGTTTCTCAGCATTATACATCTGCTTACCATCAGAGAATTGCTTTCTGGGAAGGGGGTCTTCATTTAGTCTTCACTGCCCCTCAGAGACTTGGGAGAAGCAATGAAAGCCTTCAAGGGAGAACTAAATGAAGACCCACTACCCAGAAAGTTCTTCTCTTTCTCTTCTCTGATTTATCTTCCTCCTTCTTTTCTTTATCTTCCTCCTTCAACTGAAGAAGTGGACTGAGATCCCTTCCCCTTGGCCTTCAGAAAGGTGAAAGAGTAGAGAACATTTACATGAAGCTCTCTTTTCCTGTAGGGATGCATATCCACTTTAAAAAACTAAATAAAGGGAACAAGCCTGAATCAAATAAATAAGAAATAAATACAACTCCTAAAGATTATATTAGATGACAAGAATGCAAAATCTTTAGTTATACAAACTTTGCAGCAATAATACATAGGATCATATACACATTTTGTATTTTACTTCTAATCTAGCAAAACTGGGAATAGTACATACAACAAAATATAATAAGTGGCATCCCTGAATAGAAGTACCAACTATCAGTACAGATGTGTATCTTGCCCTCACTTTTAACAACAATCAATATTTGAAGTAGATAAAATGAAGACAGGGATGTGTAAAAAAAAATAGAAGACACAACACTGCCAAGTTTGAATAAAGCATGATCTGCAACTAGTTCAGCAGTAGAATCTACACAGAGAAAGACTGCTTCTTCAGTACTTGCACTAGCACCACAAAATTTAATCCTGACAACTCAGTCAAAAAACCCAACAAAACTGCTGTTAGATATTTCCCAGAATAAAACTTGATGTTAGCGTATTAAGCAGTAAAAGAAATAGAACATTTCCAAGGTAGACTAGAAAAATAAAACAGGGGTTTAAGGCCAGTTTATATTGTTATTGCTTTTTGTCATTCAAATAAAATCACATAAGTTGTTTAATGGATTTCTGTGATGGCAGAAAAGTTAAAGTATGGCTCCAAAGGCCTGATTTTGAGCGTCTCTCAAAAGTATGCCAAAGGTTGGTTTCAGCCAAAGCAGTTGTAAATGGGCAAGTGGGTTAAGCAAGCCAGAGAGAAAAAAAGGTAGCCAGCTAGGATGTTAGCTGTGTTGTAGACATTGTTATTGACTACAAGGGGCATGTCTACATGAGACAATTTACTGTGCAATACAGCAAATTATTGCAAAGTAAGTGTCACCGTCTAAATGTGCAGACCCTTACTGCTTAGTAATTTGCTCTACTCGGCAGTTAATTTTCTACATGGAAGTAGCAAATTAACTGCTGAGTAACTGATGCACAGTAAGGCATGTACAGACAGCTGACCAGGAGTCAGCTGGGCAGCAGGGGGTGGGAGATTGTTTCCTTCCCCCAGGAGCTGCCTGCTGTTGTGGCAGGCTCCACCACCAGATCCAATGTCCCCCTGCCCTGGCAGCAGGGAACTCCCAGCCCCTGCTCAGATCACAGAGTGGAGGCCAGGAGCCGCCTGCATTGGGAGAGCTCCTCCCCTGCCAACCTGGAGCTGGCTGGGACCTGTCCCAGGCTGGGACAGTTCCTGGCCAGCCCTAGGCTATGCAGGGAAGTCTGTATGCACAACCAGACTTTCCTGAGCAACCCAGGGCTGTCTGGGAACTGTCCCAGTATGGGGCAGATCCCAGCCCCACAGCTGTTTCCCAACTTCATGTTCTGATTTGGTGATTGAGGCACAGAGCATGGAAAGAGCTTCAGGGGAGGGGCAGGTCCCACCCTCCTTCCCTAACCAGCCAGTGGGACAGCTAGCAGTGAGCCCTCAGCAACTTGGGACAGCTCTTTCCAAGCCTCCTGCCCCCAGTTGGGGAGCATCTGGGGCAGGGGGACATTGTCCCCACCCAGGTTTCACCATTGAGAGTAGGAAGCTCTCAAGGCCAGGAAGCAACCTCCCAGACCCCAGACAGCAGACAGCTGTCTTCTGACTCTGTGCTCCCTGCAAGTGCCGAGGCTAGCACCCAGAGGGAGCTGACATGTCCCCTTGGCTGCTGCAGGGGGGCAGAGCAGGGTGGGAACAGATGTCTCCAGGCTGCTCCCATTGGGAGCAAATCTGCTCAAAAAGGGTGCATTTTTAGATGTCTGCCCAGGGTGGGTTTACTGCAGAGTAAATTACTCTGGAGTAAAGCCATCCAGCAGCATTTGCACATATAGATGCACCCACAGTGTACCTTAACCCTGCTAACTCAATTGGCCATATTAACTCAGGTGGAATTTTGACCTTTTTTGACTCATATTTCTAATGACTATATGACCCTGGACAGATGTTCACTTAAAGGTGCAATGGGATCTAATTCCTCACCCCAATAATCATGCCTTCTGTCATGCCAAATGTTCAGGGCAAGAGGCACAATTGGGAGATCAGGAATCAGCACCAGCAGGTTGGGTGCCTGACAATTAGCTGATTGTATCCGACTCTGGGGACCCCAGGGTGGTTTGAACACTCAGTGAACTTTGGATCCATCTGGCAACCAGCTGATTGTCAGCAGATTGGGACTGGCCTAGGGCTCAAATCCTTGGGCAATCTCAATCTGAAGTAGGTTGACAGGGACTGCCCCAGGCCTTGAGCTCTGGGGCAGTCCCTGCCAGCCAATGATCAGCTGATTAGGTTGGTCTGGGGTTCAAGCCCTGAGGCCCTCTCAATTACCCACTGGCTGGCAGGGACTGCCTTGACGGTCAACTCTTGTGGTAATCACTGAATGGCATGCCACACTTTCAAGTTATGGTGCCATACAAACCAGCCACAAAGATATTACATATGTTTCAAGAAATATTTTTTGTGGTTGGTTTGTGATTTTATGGTGCCATGAATTCTGTGAACCAGGGGCCAGTTGCTATTCTGGTGTGATTAACAGCTTAATCACAACAGAAACACAACATGTGCAGTGGCTTAAATCTCCTCCTAGATAATTTCTTATAATACAAAGATTAGAAAATAAGGTAGCATAAGTGACAAATGTATAGTGAACAATGTGTACCTTTGTAATTTTGTAGTTCTCACTAGATGTAAACTGATGTGTAAAATAAGCTGTTCTATCTGTCAGGGTTACAGATATATTGAAGCCTCACAGCAGAAAGGCTATCAGAGAAGGGCTAAATACTCTAGCTTGATAAACTAAGACTAAAAGGCATGTCTATACAAGATGCACCGTAGTAACGTGCTATGGCACCATAGTGTCCATTCACAAAAATCATGATGCCACTGCTACATCGCCGTAGCAACACACTCCCTCATTATAGCACATTGCTACAGTGACATACTAGCCAAAAATAACTGAGCAGCCGGCACATCATGGTATGGGCTGTTACTGCTCCATCTTTTAGTACTTCCAAAAGGAAGTACTAAATAACAGTGGAGTAACAAAGGTACCATATGGCCACATGTAGATGTGCCCACAGTGATTTAAATCTCATTAGAAATAATGTATCTATTACAAAGGTAATCCTAAACTTTTCCATTCCACTACATTCTACATTTAAACAAACTCATTTTGGAATATACTTTTCTTTTAAACAGCAGCAACAACTGACTAGTATTTAAGGTTTCAAATTATAAAGGAGATAAAATTTGCCTAAATATATTTCTTCACCAGAAGTACTATCAAATTAATTATTTAGGGATTTCATCAGTTGAAGGAAGTCTAACCAAAGAACTATTTAAGAATCCATTTGCAGAATAACTGTAGGAACCCCACTTTTTTCACCAAATAAAGGAATCAGGTATGACCTCAAATTCTTTACTAAGGAAGGGTCAAAAAATTAACCTATCTGCCTCAGTGCTTCTGGATAAGCCACACCAACACAAAATAAATCAAGCACACAGGTCAAATGTAAAGCAAAAGGAGAGGGGTAGAAGTGTGGTATTCAATATTATTAGCCAGAATTGGAATAATTTTGCTATTCTTTCTTGCCTGGGCAGTACCTGAACATCTTTATTGGTGGTTTAGTAAGACCTGTCTGAAAGATCACAAGTTATGGCCTCCTTAATGAACTTTGGCTAAGAATGGTGCCAGGAGAGAAAGGAAAGTCAAAGAAATACTTGATAGCAGAGACTCTTATTGGTAGTGAGATTCTTACTGATAGAGAGGAAAAAAGAGGGGAAAAAAATGAAAACCAAGTATTTAATATCACGATACAGTGGGTGGAGGTCCATAAACCTTTTTAGTCTTGGCCACATTTTCTTGTATTTGCCCACAGGAGTAAGATAAAGTGTGCCTTACAAGTAAAAGCATATTAAAATATCTGATTCAGACAATTTGATTTAAAAAGCACACTTCCTACAGTAATCTCATAGGATCAAAGAGCTGCAATAATCCTTGTTACATCCTTAGATCCAAGTTCCTTGCCACTGTGCCAATTTATACCACTAAAAACCAGTTTTCAGCTGCATCTCCCACAGGGAAATAGAAACTTAAGCAAAAAGTCCAGTCAAACTGTGAAACAAACAAGTTTTGTGTCAGGCAGTTGGTTACAATTTTAGTTTTAGGAATCTTCTTCTACAACCACAAAAAATATTTCCTGCTGAACAAAAGTAACTGCCTTTACCTAACTAACAGCCCTTGAACTTAAAGAGGAAGCCAGCTTTCTGAAGGTCAGGTGGGCAACAAGACAATACTTAACCCCCCACATCCCCAAAAAACGCCACAAACAAACAACTAACAAAACCATAAAAGCCCATAGGGCATAACATTATGCTCCTTAGTCTTTATTAGCTACCAAATAGAATAGCTCAATGCTAGAAAGCATTGAGTATCTATTCTGTCCTGGGTAGTTTACAAAAAAATGCCTGGTACTCAGCATTTTCAAAAAGTGATGGACTGAATGAGCTCAGCATTTTTTATTAAAAATAAATCTCCACCATGTATTATTAGATTAAGAACTACAATATCACTTGCACCCCTATCTCTCAAAGCTGAAATCTTATTATCTATTCTTCAGGAGGGAGAGGGTTGCAGTGGAGGAAAGGAGAAGAAGTATGGTTCTCATTCCAGCTATCTAAATCATTTATTGCAAATAACCTTTTTCTTAATTAATCTTGGATTTTTATCAAAGAAATGAACAGTGAAATCTTGTTCCTCATTCAATTAGTTCTACAGATGTTTTAATCGTATTTGACCAATATATTCAATTATTTTATTTTCTCAGTCACCAAATAAAGTATTTGAAAGTATTTCCTAGTTGATTATCTGGCTAGGGGCTTGATCCAGGATACAGGTGCAATAAGCAGAACTTAAAACATCTTTAAGGGGAGCATCTACACACACAATTAAGTTGAAGCAATAAACTCTGGAGTTTATTGCTCCTTGGTGCACCATTTGAACCTGTTCCCAGGAGCAATAAACTGCAGAGCAATAAAATCTGGAGTTTATTGCCATTTTCACATGTGCCTGGATCACAGCATGTTGAGCTAGGGGGCAGCAGCCCCAGTTGGCAGTGGGCCCCGAGGGTCAGCCTGGTAGCCCAGGCCTGCTCCCTGCTGTGGGTCAATGTGCTGAAGAGGGGCTGGATGGGGCACAAGGGTGCTTCAGCATGAGGCTAGCTGGCAGGCCGCCTTGGCACTGAAGCACCCTTATGCCTCAACCAGCCAGAGGAGTGTCTACACATGCACTGCTTTGACTTTTTTACTCTGCAGCAGGATAGTATTTGTATTTAGAAGTACTATCCAGCAAAGGAATACATTAGTTTTCTCCATCCTAATAGGGATACATGTGTAGAGGCCATGATGTTTACTAGTTAGTCTACTGTGCAATAAATATCTTATGTTGAAATGCTTAGGCAGTGACATAACCAGGCATGGGTGAGCAAGTTACCAACCCCAAGTGCTGATTTAGAGGGGATGCCAGAATGGCAGTCCCCAGGGAACCTACACTATGACTCCCAGACTCCAGCAGCAGTTTCCATGTACCCATGTGAAAGGTAAGCACTTGGCACTCTCTGCCCGTACTCTTTGAAGCACAGAACTGCCCCCCTCAGGGTGCCACAATTCCTAGCTATGCCTCTAGCTTATGCATTTGAATCCAACAAGTTTCACTTAGCAACTACCCTGCATGTGGCTAAGCTCACTGCCTCACCATTTATCCTCAAACATCCTCAGGTAACCAGAATTCTGTTTCTGCATGTTCCTATAACTTGTCCAGTCTGTATAGATCTCTCACTGCTGTCAAAGTCTGGTTATGATCTAAGGTTGTGTAGCAGGACACTGGAGTGTACCCACTCCTTTAAAATGGCAAGCAGCCAGAGTGGCATCTTGCAGGTGCTAAGAGGGAATAATGGAGGAGTCATCTGACCAGCAGAGGGATGAGCTGGAGCTATAAAAACCCAAGGCTTCAGCTGGTCAGGCAGTCTAGCCCTGGAAGCCAGGAAAAAAAGGAGCTCCTGGTAATAGAGCAGTGGGGCTCCTGAGGTCACAGTGAAACTGGGTAAGTGCCTCTGCAGGCCTGAGCACAGTAAAAAGCTGCCTAGGGCAGAGCGAAAAGACAGCTTGTGCAAATAGGTTTCCTATGTTCTATTGCAACCAGAAAGAATATAGGAAGGCATAGGTATTGTGTTTTAAAGTTACACTGGTGGTTTAGCCTTCAGCCTTGCAGTGACAAGCTTAAGGGCTATTCAGCTTGCTGGTAATCCAAGAGGAGTTTTAGGCAGACTGCCGGGGCTGGGGAAGCTGGGTAGTCTCAACTGGCTCAGGATCAGGGTTGGGGCCCAGGAGAGACCAAAAGGTCCAAGAGGAACCACTGTCAGGAATTAAGAGGGTCAGGGACTCACAGGCAGGGAGGTTGGAGCCTAGAAGCCTGTTCCTGCACCATGAGCCTGGGCTAAAGGTCATAGAGGAAGCAGGCTGATAAGGCCAAGACCTGTACTGAGTGGATAATGGTACGGTGACACCTGCAAGGCTTGGGGCATGGTATAGAGGAGGAACAGAGCTATGCTATCTGCCCTTAAGGATACTGGTGCCCTGCAAGGACATAGATGAGCTAAGAAGGGCTCACCTGGGTTCAGGGCTGAGCTGAGGCAAAGGGGGTCCAGAGGAAGGGCCCAGTAGTGACTTGCATGGACTCAGGTTCTGTCTAACAGCCCGTGGGCAGCTTCCTTTACAATGATGTATCTAGTAAGAAAAAAATATTGTGGCTGAGTGAACAAGGGAGGGCTGCATTAGGGCCTGAGCCAGGCAGAAAGGCATCACAGACACCTAGTGACCACATACTTACTACAGGGGGGAGTTATTTTTTACCTTATGTGCTGAAATGGCAATTTTTCAACTTTGGAAGTGGCATTTTTGGTACATATACATAGTTCATGATTCAATTACCTGTGTGGTGTGGATGAAGATGAAGCTACATATGCACATACTTGAGCACAAGTCCTGAAAAAAATAAGAACTCTCCTATCTTTAAGCCCTAAGAGTTGAGTGGTTAGGAATGCTGCATGTAGACCTGAAGACTTGGCTTCTAGGCTCTCTTTCAGGTTTGAACCTACACTTCCCAATATAGTCCTCTAGCCACAAGACAAAAGATGCTATATTATCCAGGCCCCTCTCCAGCAGTCCTTTGGAAACTGAGCCATTGAACTGTACATTTATATTTATTGGATAGAGAATGGGGAAGATTCTGTCTGACTGGAAGCACATGCCTAGGCTAGAACACAGGGACTGGGTGCATCTTCATAAGATGCTAAATGCACAATAGACTAATTCTACTGTGCATTAATGCAGCAGGGAAAAACTGTACAAATGGACGGATGTGCAGTAGAATTAGTCTACTGTGTCTCATTAATGAGAAGGTAGCTCATTCTGTTCTTCCTAACCTCACATATTGGTCACTCTTAGTTGACCAAAGGTAAAGCTTATAAGGCAGGTTGAAGAGAAGGCAATTTTCCTAGTCATTCAGCTATTGGAACTGAGAACACTCAGATAAAAATAATTAAAAAATAATCTTGTGATTGAGACAAAACATACCACATTTATTCAACTATAAGACAAAGACTTTTTTCCCCAATAAGCATGGGGAAGAAACCTCCTTGCCTTACATCCATATACACAGAAACCTCATTAAAGTCATTATTTATCATTAAAGTGCTGCCAAAAGAAGCATGTGCTCAGTAATTGAAACCAACTCTGAAGTTGATTAAATGCAGCTAATACTAAACATTACTATAAAACAGATGGTCCATATTGGGCAAATATGCTAATAGGAACCTTTTTTGGGGGGTGTCATCTTATGTGCAAACCCCTGGGCTCAGTACCCTTGGAGTTAAGATGCTCCCCAGTCTTTCTTGGTCCTAGCCAAAAGGCTGAGGTGCAGGTAGGGGCAAAGCATAAAAGCAATCCTCCAATGCCACAGAAGTAAAGGAAACCCTTTTGTAGTTATTTACAAATTTTACTAATACATACTTATCACCCTACACTTAAAAAGCTTCACATATTAAGTATCCCTGTTTTACCAAAATGTCATATAAAAAAACCCCTACATATCCAAAAACATACAGTTACATATACTAAGCCCTTAAAAATGCATTAACTTCCCACCAAAAAAACCTTTACAGAGCTCTCTTTCTTCATACAGAACCCCATGAAAACCTGTAGCATCAGTACCCACATGAAACTCTCCATGCTTCCTATTAGTCCTCCCTGTTAGCTCAGTGAAACAAGTGTGTGCAGGCCTTTTTCCCTTGCTTCTTCTTGTCGGGGTAACCGAACACTGAGTGAATCGGGCCCCAAGGTCACGGTGGGCTGGGGTGGCAATTGGAATACAAACAGGTGGGATTAGTGGCGGCGGAGTGAGCACTGTATGGGAAGTTTAAACAAAGATGATTTATTTACTCACGCTTGGGAAGCGGAGGCTCAGGTATTTATTCAGTTACAGTACAGCGAACAACAAAGGGGCTGTTGGGCCACGGGGTTCACTAGCGAGCCCTTGCTTTCTACCCCGAGGGATAGGTGCGGCTGCCCACTAGCTAGTCCTAGGGCTGGTCAACAGCTCATGAACGGGATAACAAACAACAAAAACTGTAATGTAGTGAATCGAGGAACGGGGTCGTGCCGCCAGTCCAAAAGATAGTCAGTAAACTGAGGTCAGAGATGAGAAGCCAGAACAAAGTAAGCCGGAGTCAAAATCGAAGCCAAACAGTCCCATAACCGAGATCGAAAAGGCGAGTCGCTCCACCCGCCGTCCGCAGCCTCTGCTTGCGCCTCACGGTCCCTGCTGTCCGCAGCTTCTGCTCACAGGATCGTTCTCTCCCTGTGAGACAGTTCCTGCAAAGGCAGCCTCTGCTCACAGGATCGAGCACAGTCTCTCCTCCAAAACACACACACACTACGTCACTACACCCGGGTGATGGCTCACAAACCTTTTATAAGAATTTAGTGGCCAATCAGAACGCTCTTCACAGAGAAATTTCTAGTCAAAGTACATCATGCAGTCAGTGAACTGAGCATGTGCGTTAGATCAGATTACCTCATGCTCTGTGATTGACAACCCTCCAGGTCACCCAGAGGGCACATTCTGGGGGCCTGTCTGTAGTTTCAACTCCCTGTGATGGCAGCACCAAATTTAAGATTTTTCCTTGACACTTCTCTGAGCTCCTCCTTGTCCTGATCAATGTAGTATTTCAGTTCATGCAGCCCCAGCTGCAGGTGCTGAAAGCCAACCTATAAACACCCAGAAGTTTCTTACTTTTCATAAGCTAGTTTTTTAATACATGCTAATAAAGTCCTTAAAAATGTTTCCTCTGGTCCCTCTGGTATGAGTCCATATCGTACTATCTCTGTGCTAAGAATAGGTTTAAATGGGTGACACCGAGAAAAGAACAGACCCTTTTCCAGCCCCACTTTTGCATATGCACACTCACAAAACATGTCCCACTGTTTATTCTTCCCTGTACTTCTCCCTTGGACACCTTGATGAGCTTGTCAAACCCCATCTATGTTGCACCTTTCTCACTGGAAAGATATTTCTTACAACTATCCACATTAAGTCAGTATATTCACTTTTTAGTTTTTTACCTGCTGCCATTCACCACACTGTATCACATGTCCTTCTGTCAAGTTTCCCATGACTGCCATACTGTCTCCGTCCCTTACCTTTTTCATCAGTTTCTTATGATCCTCCAGGACCTCCAGCCTACCTTCCCTGTTTTATACCTCTGCATGAAGCCTTCCATCCTGACGTAATGAATCAGTAGTTGTCATGCCCATGAATTCTTAAAAAAATCTGATGTACTCCCCATTTTCCTCAAAATTGCAGCTGTGTGAAATCAGGAGATATGCACTAATTCTCTTCTCCCTCCATTATCATCCTGCATTCCATGCTTACATATTTTGTACAGATGAACAATCCCAAATCCACTAGCCCCCATCTCCATATCTCTCTTGCTTTGTACAGTTCAGATCTAGCCAACCTTTTTATTTTGGCATTCCAGAAGACCACACACATTTCCCTTTGTACTTTTTCTATCTGCTGCCACATCATTGGGAATATAACTCCCATATATAGAATAATTGGCAGTATCACCACTTTTCCAGCAAAGGACAGTATCGTTCTGGATCATAACCAAAGTATTTGCCATAGCCTTGCTGTCACCTATTCCCAGGTTGTATTAGCATTTCCTTCAGTGTTCTTCTGGACCCTTAGCACTATGATTTCTCTCTCTCTTATTTGAAGGCCCAACTTCTCCAAGTCTCTCATAGATTTAATAGATTTCATAGACATTACAGCTGGAAGGGACCTCATGAGTTCCTCAAGTCCAACCCCCTGCCCAAAGAGCAGGAAGTCAGCTGAGGTCAGATGACCCCAGCAAGGTAACCCCAGGTGTTTCTTGAATGTATCCAGACTAGGTGCTTGCACCACTTCTGGGGGGAGTCTATTTCAGACTCTAGAGACTTGGATGGCAAAGTATTTTTTCCTTATGTCTAGTCTAAAATTGTCTTCCAGCAGTTTGTAACTGTTAGATCTTGTCTTCCCTTGGGGTGCTCTGGTGAATAGACATTTTCCCAGTTCCTAATGCACACACCTCCAGTTCCCCACTCTCATTATGGTGCTTTTTAATCTATTTAGTTTGGCACCCATTGCTTCTCCCTATTGTAATGCATGCAATAGTATCTTTTCCATCAAACTACTACATTTATATAATCCGTATATAGTCTGCTTCTCCCCGCTCCCCAGTATCTTTACTTCACTTATTACCTTGTCTTTTTTTATTCTTTGTGCTAACAGTTCCATGCTGCACACAAATAGTAGTGGGGACAGGGGGCACTCTTGCCTCACCCCTGCATGGATTTCAAAGGCCCTGCTTAGGTGCCCATAAATTTTGGGCTTGACTGTCTACTTCTCTATAGAATAACCTTATCCAATATATAAATATCTCTGGGAACCCTATTTTTCCTAGCACCTCAAATATGTAATAATAATCCACTCTGCCATATGGTTTTTCTAAATTTAGTTTTGCTATAACTGACTTTGTTTTCCTGTCTTTGTTTTCCTGTGAGACAGTGTATTTTTGATCACTCTGATTGCTTTGGAGATCCTTCTCCCTGATATTGTGCATACTTGGTCTTCATGTATTATCTTCTGGAGGTTTTTGCTCATCCTCAAAGCCAGTGTCCTGGCCATTAACTTATAGTCCATATTAATGAGTGTAACTGGTCTCCAGTTTTTCAGGAGCTCCTTTTCACCTTTCTTGAAGAGTAAGATCACAATGCTTCTTGTAACATCTTTCCTGCCTCTCCTGTTTCTGTTATTTCCTCAAAAACTTCCACTATATTCCTTTCTATCTATGCCACAAACCATAAAATTCCATAGGCAGTCCATCTCTTCCTGGTGATTTGCCTCTTTCAAAGGTTTTTAAGCACTCCTCCACTTCCTTTAAGCTTATCTTTTATTCCATGTTATTTATTTCCTCAACCTTTTTTCCCTTGAATCTCTTCCGGGAATTCTTCATCTTATTCCTGTCTGTTTCCTTCATTTGGTGTATCTCTTTATAAAATATTCTTTCTGCTTTCAACACCTCCTCCTGTTCTTCCACCTGGGCCCCACTTTCTTCCCTCACTGGTTTAAGCTCTCCTTTGCCACCTTCTCTCTGACTGAAAAGTATTGGGACCACTCTCCCACCCAAGGTACTTGTGCTAAAAACATTGCCTTTCCTCTCCTTTGTTTTAAACCAGGTCTCTAACTTTTGCCTTGTTTCTTCTAGCTCTTCTCATACCTGTCTTCCTTCTGTGGCTCCCTTTAGCAGTTCCTGTCTCCTTTTTGCAAATCTCTCAGCATTTCTATTCTTTTTCCCATATCTCTTCTTCTGCCTTCCTTCCTGGAGAATTCTTCCACCCTCTTCTTCAGCCTCATCCACCATTTTCTGGTACTCTCAATATATGTCTTCAGTGTTCAACACCCCTCATACTATCTCATGTGTGTTTGACATCTCTCTTCATCTTGTAACAGCCACACATTCAACTTCCATAGTCCCTTCCCTCTCATGGAGCTCTTATCAAGTTTTATTTCTACCTTCTGAATCCAGTGGTCACTAAAAGCCATATGTATGATTTCTTTCTTCCTTATCCTTATTTCTTTTGATACAAATATAAAGTCAAGTCTTGGTTGTTTTTTTTTCCACTGGGGACTGTTTTAGAGAGAACTTTCTCCTCTGCCCACACATCTCTTCGTGACTCTTCTATTATATTTGTTAACAGTCTCAATGAGCTGTCTAAAACTTTGTTTCCTCCTTCCTCTGTTTGGTCACCCATTTCAATTATACAGTTGAAATCTCCCACTATTATGCCCAGTCTCTCTCTTTACCACATGAACTGTTAGACTTCTTAGCAGCTCCTTTTCTCCCTCTCCATTGGTGAATATACATTAAAATTTCTAATTTTGTTCCCTCAACTGATAGTATCATTCATTGCAATCTGCCACTGATGCATAGGCCATGGAACAGGGTGGGCCATCCGGACCATGGTCCAGCCAACTTTTAGCATGTTAATTTAGCTAGTTGTGCAGTTAAAATTAGCTATACAGTTTTAACCAGAATGACAATTGCGCATTTGTGGGTTATATAAATCTAACGTGCTAAAAGTTGGTTGGGCCATGGCTCATGTGGCCCACCCTGTACTGCAGCTTATGCACTGATGACATACCTGCTTTGCTCTCTGCTCTGGGTTTTTGAATAATACTGCTGCTTTGTTCTCATTTGTCCCTGACCACCGAGATAGTCCTCATCAAAGTGTTTATAATCCCTCTCCGTTTGTATACCACCTTCTTGTAGATTATGTCTGTCATTACTTAGTTCAACACTGGTTCTATTTATTCCCAACTTGACCTTGTTAAGATACTCCTTCTATGTCTTCTGCCTCCAGTAAATCCATGTACATTCTAACTATAATCACTCTTTCTCTTAACTTTTCCCCTGCTATGGACTTTATCCCTCTTAATCACGCCCTCCCACATTTCTTTGAATATTTCTTTGAAAAGTTCTTATACCATTCTCCATCCCAGGAAGTCAGTTCTCAAGTCTTTTAGTTTGAGAAAGTAATCGGGCTGGTGAGATGCTCCACCTACACCTCCAAAATCTCAAACAGCACCTTTTCCAGGAAATCATATATGCTTAACATTGATCACAGGAAAACTGTACTGAAGTGTCAACAGAGGAGGAAAAGAATACAAAAGTAGGGATTTCAGAGCAGTAAAAAGTCCCTGAGGGAGGATTCTGAGGCCACCGTAGACAGAGGGTGCATCACCACCTCATCTCACCCACCCCACTCTGGGGGGTAGGTCTCAGCCCTCGACCTCCATTCATGACATTCAAAAAAGAGCCATAGGGTGAAGCTTGTGTAATGGCCAGATATACCTTCCCTCTGTGAGAGCCTTAGGACTGGTACATATAGAATCAGGGCGGGGGGAGGTATTTTGTTTACCTTTCCTGTATTATTCTTATTTGCTATCACTGTTTATCAATAAAATTTGCACAGTATCCAATTGGAAGAAGCCATGGTCAGTCTAAGGTCCCTCTAGAATAAAGCATCTGGGTCATAAAGCTAATGCCAACACAGTCCAATGAACTGTATGGTAGATAATGAGCCACTGGCTTTGGACTAATATCATGCATAGTTTGTACTATGTAAAATCAGGTACAAAAATACTGCTGAGAAATGTTTATAGAGTACCTGTGCTAAAACTTGCAGCAGTGTCAAAAAAGGTAAAATGCATCACTTCTGGATGAAGTAAATTATTATAGGCATGTTTACATCAAAGTCAGTGTCTACAAAATTGTCAGTCACTTCCATGTGCTCACAGAGACTAGGGTATGACAGTAATGGGGGGAGAGGGGAAAATGGGCTGCAGAGGGAAGAAGTTTAGGGGGCATAGGACAAGAGGGGGCACCTGACGCCATACCACATATTATTTTCCATGTTGTAGCAGTGGGAAGAGGACAAATTCAAGGTAAATCTACAAAATATAGATTCTATACCTGGAAAATTATAACAAATAAATAAATTTTCTATATATAGAATCTAATTATTAGAAGGTCATCTTCTATCAAGTAAATACAGGGATTTGTTACTTATTGAAGAATTACTAATTCCCGCCCCCGAAGATGAGCAGCAATGTCATTATTGAATATCAATCTGCAGTTTCTTTGGAATATGTTTTTTATTTGCTGCTTATGCTATGTAAGTTTTTCTATTGGTCATCTTATCTATAGGTCTTGTGTTGTTCTGTGCTATTAAGTAGCAGATGCATTCTACCTCACTAGTGGTTACATTTCTGATGAAGCAGGGCAATAGATACTTATGCCACTGTGGGTGCATCTATAAGTGTTGATCTAAGGTGCATTAGCCATTTTTAAGGTGCATTAAGGGTGCAGGTCTACACGCTTATGCCCTTAATGCACCTTAAAAATGGCAATTTTAGGCTATTTGCACCTAAATTTGATACCTACAAAAGCATATATCAAATGTAGTTGCAAAAAGCTAAAGCAGCTTAGTGCACATGTAGACACACTAAGGATCATTATTAACACTGTGTAGGTAGACTGACTTGAGACTAACTTTAGTCCCAAGTCAGTCCACGCGCTGTGCTATTGCACCTTACTGCATCCATGTGTAGACACATGTCTAAGTTGCCTTAATGCCTATTAGGCAAAAGTGCATTAAGTTTAGGCACATGTAAAAACAGATATAGACAGTGAGTAAAATATTCTAAGGTAATTCAGAAGGCAAGCAATATAGAAGTGTAAAATTATTTCCTTTTCCATCACTAGGCTTTTTGTGAATGTGCTAAGTGTTCCTGGAGTCAATGATGACATAACTTTCTTATTTAGAATATGAAAAAAAAAGTAAAACTGATTCTTATGAAAAAGAACAAACTTCCAAACTATGCCTCAGAGATGAGGTAGTCAATAAAGTGAATATGGAAGATGGCTAATACTAAAGGACTGTTTTGTCTTGAATCAGAACTAACAGAAGAGATGGTATTTAAAAAAATGTTTCCCTAGGCATGCTTTATTAGTTTTGATAGAGAGATGTTCAGCTTGGTGAATGATCCACTTTTAATTTACTTTTCATATTTTATAAACAATATTTTTCATGTATTCTTTGTCATCAAAGAACACAAAATTGAGCTTAGTGAATAGGGGTGTGCAAAGCGGGACCTATTCAATTCAGACTCAGATTCAGCCCAAATCAGGGACAGCGATTCAATTAGTTGATTTGGATCACTGTCCCTGATTTGATTCATCCAAATCTCAAGATTCAATGGTGATTCAGAGAATCGGCGATTCGGACGTAGACACAGCTTTAAAAGTTTTTTTCTACATAACTTGAGGTAACAGGTGTGGCTGGTGAGTACTTCTGGTCTACTTCCAGGTGTGCTGGGGTGTGCGCTGTGGGGGAGTCCGCCCTCCCTCCGGCTCAGCCACAAGGGGAACTTGGGTGCCCCCCCCAGACGCAGGAGGCATGAGTCACCAAGCAGGGAGGATATGGGGAGCCCTCCTGCGCACTCCCCAGCGGACCCCAAAGTGAATCGGAAGTACTTCTGGTCCACTTCTGGGTCTGCTGCCGAGTGTAGTGGGAAGCCCCCCCTGCTTCTGTGGGACATTCCATGTGCCCCAGCATCCCAGCGTTCATGAACCCCTGTTACTTAGAGGTATGTAGAAAAAACATTTAAATCTGTCTCTATGTCTGAATCACTGAATCTCTCTGAAACAATTCAGAGAGATTAAAGAGTCCTCTGATTTGATTCAGATACAGATATTCAGCCACTGAGTCAGGCCAAATCTCCACCGAATCAAATCAGGGACTGAAGCTTCACACAGCCCTATTAGTGAACTTTGTGGTTATTTATTTTATAGCTATATATTGGGAAATTGACACTAATTAGCCATTTTCTGTTTTTTCATTTCCTTTCTCATTTAACAAAAGTCTCTATACTGCATGTACAAAGTGTTTTTTCCAAGCAAGTTTTAGCAAGTTAACCTTAATAAAGTAGAGTATATCTTTTTTTGTGGTGGTGAGGCAAAATAATACAATTTACATGTTACTTAAGCGATGCTTCTATATTATAAAAGTGCTATTTTTCTACTGAAACAGGAATACATTTTGTCATAGCTACATTGTGGTTTGTACCTAGGTTCTTATTTGGCTGTGAGAACACTTTTTACAGATTCCACTCAAGAAAGAATCAAGTCTTATGACATGTCTTTTATATCATCAAAGAAATGGTCCTACAAAATCAACATAGTGTACTGTGTTGGGAACACTTTTCTGGTATGGAAGAGAAAGGTGTTCTGTGAGAAGTAATGCTGTCTGAGTAGTCAGCTACCTTGCAGTTTTCACCTTGATTTGAGTTGTAATGCAAGGAGAGCACTCTGCAGTAAATAATATCTAAATGATAAATGAATGGATAATAGTGATAAAGTCCACAGCTGAACAAAACACATTGTCACTCCTACAACAAAGCCAAATTGAAAATAATGCTTTTATTCACTGCTGCTATCTGGGTGTCCAGAAGCAGATAAGTACTCAACATGACACCCAAGAGGAAAACTTGAGCCACAAAAGGTAGATAAATAAAAGCACAGATCTATAAATGAAGGACAGTATCTTATGTAACTGGGACAAAGCATCAGCCATGAGAAATTCTTTAGTAATTAAAAATTGCTACCTTTTAAGTTCTTTCTCCATAAGAGCAGCCTTGATTCAATCTATGTCAAGAGAAGCCATAAAGCATAATGTTAAACTTGGCTCTCAACCTTTAATGGTTCTTTACAAGTTGCCATACAAAAAAAGACAAGATATATATTACTTCTATCTCTTACTGTGATGGCTTCCCAGAATATAAACGTTACTTCTTATGATTCAAGTTGAACTACAGCCAGGTAGTTCTCACTGGCCACATCTACATGAGTTGCTGACTGCACAGTTGTTACTGTACAGTCATTTACTGCTTGTATAACCAGAGTCACTGTGCAGTTGTGCCAAGGAATGACTTTTTTGTTATACTGACTGTGCAGTAGTTCATGACTACCGTGCAGTAGCATCACACCTCCTGGCATGCAATGGCACTGCACAGTAGTCATGGGCTACTGTGTAGTCAGTGTCTCTTAGGTGCAGCCACTGAAGCCTAACTCTAGGACACTGGTAAAACCAATGAAATCTGCCATCTCTGAATCTGTAGAAAAACACAGAAAATACACTATATCCTGCAACTTGCTATATTGTATAATGGGAGGGGTCATAAATCACAACCAGGCAATACCTGGTCAGAAATTTCCTAATAGCAGTCATTGCTCTGTGACAGAAAAGAATAAAGCCATTCAAATGCACTGCTGTGTATCTCTGTTCCATGCTAGAACTATCTCTCTCTGCAGGAAAGAATTAAGTCATTCAAATGCAACTCTGTGGGCATGTCTACATGAGATGCTATGTGGGCAGGCATGAACCGTGATGCTGACACTATGGCAGTGTAGCATCTCGTGTAGATGCACCCATAGACTTGTATTTGAGTGGCTTAATTCTTTTCTGCAGAGAGAGCTTATCGCTACTGTGCAGTAGTGTGGGAAAAGACCTGGGTGGCATCCCACTGTGCAGTAACATTAGTTAAACAAGTGCTAAATGACTGCACAGTAAAAGCTGCGCAGTCTGCTGCATGTGTAGTTGCACCCTGTATATCCCTATCTAGTCAGTCTGTGTGAAGCAGCTAGTATTCACTTTGGATTCAGATTTGGCCAATTTGGGGGGGGCAGTGATTCGATTCGGTGATTTGAATCACTGCCCCAAATCAATTTGGCTGAATCTGATTCAGAGATTTGGCTGCTGCTGAATTTCTGAATCAGCCAGGCCCATCCCCTGTCCACTCTCCTGGCCATGGCAATGGCTGCCCTGCCCGGCCCAGCTCTCAGAACTTAGGAAAAAAAAGCCCCACTGACCAGGCATTGCTGGGAGGGCCGGGTGTGTGATCCCTGCTTTTCCCCACTGCCCCAAACTGTGTAGGAGGCTCTACACAAGCCCCCCCCCACCCACTGTATCAGCGCCTCCCATGGCTGCCCTGCCCACTCTAGGTCCAGCCCTTTAAGAAAAAAAAATGGAGAAAAACCCCGCACCTACCATTCCGGCCCAGTCGGCGGTGAGCCCTGTTGCTTTGTGCTGCTTGGGGGGCTTTTCCACAAGCCCCCTGAAGCCCCGAGGTTTCTGCAGGAGCAGTGAGTCCTGGGGGGGCGGGGGGCATTTCTTGGGTTTCTTTCCTTAAAGGGCGGGAGCTGGGGCAGGCGGGGCAGCCATGGGGTGGGCTGGGGCAGAAGGGGGGATCAGAGGGCTCATGACAGAGCCCCCCATGAAGCATGGGGCATTGGGGGGCAGCACTCCATGAGTGGGGCTTTTTTTAAAGCATTTGGAGCTGAGGTGGGCAGGGAAGCCATGGAGGGGCTGGGGGAGTGGGCAAGCTCAGGGGGTGTTGGGGGTGCAGGCAGGGGCTGGGGGCTGGAAGGGGTCCTCCCATGGTCCTGTGTCCCCTCCTCCAGCTCCCCCTCCCCCACCTCCTACTTACCAGCTCCTAGTCCTGCTGCAGGCACCAGGGACTGTCCAAATCATTGAAGTTGTCCCAATCTTTTCTGAAGATTCAGGGAGATTCAAATCAATTCGGACCTTGTAACTAGCTATGGGACTCTTCAGCCTGGAAAAGCGCAGGCTCAGGGGTGATCTGGTGGCCACCTATAAGTTTATCGGGGTGTTGCCCTGTGGGGTCAGGCCAACTCTCAGGATTCCAATATTGCATTGTTAGACAGAAAGGTGTGACACAATTGCACATATACAAACACATAAAGCAATTAGGTGCATGCACATACACACGCACTACCCACTCAGGCACATACACATCCAAACATCAGTTAGGCTC
>NW_017728906.1:100485930-100498928 GCF_001723895.1 Crocodylus porosus
GTCCCCTGATTCAATTCGGATTTGGAGTTTCAGCCACCGAATCAGGTGGAATCTCCTCCAAATCAAATCACCACCCAAAGTGTCACACAGCTAGATCTAGATCTATATGAATCTATATGGTAAACAGAATTAAAAGGAGAGCTAAAACACTCAGTATAAGGTAGGATTTTTAATATTGTTTATCATTGTCCCTATCTACAGTCACTGATGTAATTTGTGATGTTCACATTCATTTAAGTGTAGTAGAATTAGACCAGAAATAATTAGAGTGTATTTTAGTTTTGTTTTTTTTTTTGTTTCTTTAAACTATTCCTCTTTGAACAAGTGCCAGAAAAAAATGATTGATCACTGAGACCAGGCTTTAACTTCCAGTAATTCCATTATTTAAAAAAATGCTTAGTATTTTTCTTTTAAAAATACATTCTGTTCATTGCTGGATTGCTTATCATAAACGTATCCATAGCCATATCTAATTTATAAGCAAAAATAAGAGCAAGAAAAATAGTTTTTTTGGCAGTGAACACTTTTGTACTAGTGCCTTTTTGCAGCTTGACCATTAGCAATTAGTAGAAATTGAATAAGCTTGCGCCATGGTACAGGAGATCCCAAGGAAGAAACAAGTAGCCTTGTAACATATAAATCATTTTTCTCTACTTGATCCTATACATAAACTTGACTTGTAACTATGAGTAATGAATGAAAAATGTTTAAAGCTAAATCACTGACACTATCACTCAACCTGTTCATCTTTCTCTTTAACCCTATCCTTTGCCTTCCTAGATCTAAATTGGTGGCCTGAAGATGTAAAATAATGGATACAATTAAAGAAACGAAGGTATAAAGCTTCCAAACAACTAAATGGACAAAAAACTTCGTAGAGTTTCTCTAGCGTATGTGGAATAGCAAAAGGAGATAACTAGAAGGGCGGGGCTTCATTTTCATGCACTTTGCATGTCTAGAACAATTTTGTTAAAATACTCTTAAGTTCTAGAATTAGGCCTTGATTGAACACTATTAATCATGTTTGAAAATTAATGGATAAGTAAGCTGCACTAAATGTGTTGAGGTTCAGGGCTAAACCTAACTTATACTGCAGCCTTCAGTAGAGGGATGAAAGAGTTTTGGCAAGGAAAGAGAAGAAGTATTAAAATGAGTCTCAAGGATGGTGACTGTAAGTAGAAGCATTATCCTATTGTTTTAAGAGCCCAACTGGGTGCTTTATATGTCATTCAGCCTACCTTAGAGAAAAAAGTGCTATGCAGGAAGAGCTCAGTTATTGTCTGTGTTACCAACCCTATGGTGGTAAGAGCTCAGTTACTGTTTATGTTACTGACTCCTTTCCAAATAACTGTAATACTACAGGGGGCACTTGGCAGTGGCTTGAATAATCTAAGAGACAATGGAGTGGTGATGTAGGGCCATGAGTAGACTACCAGTTGAATTGTGACAACAAAGAATGGACAAGGCAAAACAGCAGAAAAACAATTCCTCAGGGTGAAGCCCCTGTGTGAAGACTACAGAGGAAGAACTCCAGCACATAAACACTGTGTAGATACTGTGAACAGGGATGAACTTGACACCTTGAAGTGGAATCCAAAGCCCAGTTAGGCCCCTAGTCTTCATGTACAGAATATGGGGCAAGTTAGGAATCTCAGACTGAAAATCAATCAATACATTCACTGTAATATGTTAATCCAGTGTAAATGCCATCTGTGTGTTCTATATTTGTGTTGTTTACCAGCTGTAAAACAATCACTGAGGTTACAAGCAAAGATCGGCTGCTAAACAACAGCAAGCCTTGGACCAAATCTCAGATGGGCAATTGATCAATAAATTAAAAAAACACACACTGACCAGGGATCTACCTGGAACTAAGGAATAGGAAATAAATATAATCTCTGTGTAAAATCTCAACCCTCTCTGGAGTTTAAACGCCTGAGTCATAACTGCAGTTTCCATCCACTTAGCATCCAGAGGCTAGAGTCTCCTCCAGGACTCTTATTCCTACAAATGTCATTTGAAAGAACTGAGCAAAATACAGTGTTCTTTTAAAACATTCCTACCTTGCAAATGATAATTTAATGGGTACATCTACACATGCTCTTAACTGTGCATTACACAAACATGGGGTGTAAAGTGTCAGTGTCTACAAGTATGCTGCTATTAGATTGCAGCAATCTAATTTTTGCTGCCATAAGATGGTACTGTCGAGGATGGTACTAACATCAGTGAAAACAACTGCAACTAAATGCATGTGTAAACACTGACTTGGGCATACTCTGCTTCCAGCCAGTCCAGAAAGCAGAGTGCCATCCCCCTGCCTGCTGCCTAACCCCAGGCATTGCACATTGTACCCCAGCCAGCCCCTCTGCTGCCTGATGCAGAGCCCAGGGCTGACCCCTGCCTCTGACCCCCACAGTCCCACTGCCTGCCTGAGCTGCTCTGCCGTAACTGAAACTGCTGCGGTCCTGGGAGCAACATCTGCATGTGCGCTCTGAGCCACAGTAGTTTGATCAACTACACATGCCACTAAGGCACTGTGATAAACTCTGGTGCAAACTCTTCCAGAGTTTATCACGTCACTTTAATGGCATGTAGATGCACAGTTATGCTCCCCCTTGTGCTTTCTCTTCCATGGTTCTTGCACTCCTTTCTGCAGGGTTTCAGCAAAAGAGTAAAAGAGTGCCATCTCCCATCTATAGCCTGGTCCTTATGTGTTTATACTGTCCCAGTCTTTTAAAAGGTGAGAAATGTAAGTTTGAGTGCTGCTATCCTGGGGAAGTCCCGGTCTCCCACTTTTTGGGTGAATACTTTAATTAGTAGGTTATTATAGAAAAGGTGGACAGCACCATCTGTCTCTGTCCATTGGCAATATTTTCAAAATGAAGCAGCTGCAAGTATATTTTGTTAAGGAATCAGCCCTGTAGGTTGATGCTGATGCTACACTTAATTTCTGGATCCTAACAGGAGTTGGACAAGATGACCAGGAGCTCAGAGTGAACCACCAACAGTTGGAACCTGTGAAATTTTCAGGTGAAAGTAGGGACCATCACTGAGTTTTTGGCATCTCTGGGTTTAGGTAGCTGTTGAATATAGGTCTTTTGGATTGGTATCCAGGTTGTAGCCATATTGGTCTAGAGGAAAAGGCAATCAGGACTCACAGTAGAGATGATATCTTTTATTAGACCAACAAGATTTTTGCAAAAAAATTATCTTTAATTGCAAACTTTGGGCACAAACGCCCTTCATTTTTACCCAGGAGAGCTTTTACAATTGTTTCTCCAGTGCTTGATGAAGGGTGTTTGTGTCCAAAAACTCACAATTAAAGAATTTTTTTGCAAAAATCTTGTTGGTTTAATAAAAGTTATCATCTCTACTATGAGTCCCGATGGCCTTTTGGATTGCAATTTTGGTCTTGGGTGCTTAAAATCTGATTAAGTCCTGTTCTTATTTTCTCACACTTTGAGGGAATTGGCCGTAAATGCCTTTCTTTGCAGGTATAGAATTTTAACAACTCTGGTCCTATTTTGTGCATGATTAACAACAGAGATGGTTTGATATTTGCTGAGAGGCAAAAATGAAACATCTTTTACTGTGTAGGTAGAACTTGAGGCTGAGTACTTTTTAATGAGGAATGGTTTTGTATGTGTTTCTGAAAATGTGTGTGTGCTGTGAGTCATGAATGCAGCTTTCTGCTGATATTTAATGCATTACAGTACAGAAGAACCTTATTTTGTAGAATGCCTATCTTAAAAGCTATAGCAAAGGATCCTGCAGTGTTGGGCAAAGAAACCTCACAGGGAGGAGAGCTTATGAATGCTATGCCGCACATGCTAAACTGAAGAATGGAGCTGTCACTGAATATGAAGGAAAAGGTAACGGGGAAATCTCATGAAGTATCAGATTGGCAGGCGGTGAGTTCCTAACCTGAACTGATAATTGTCAAGGGCAGGGGGAGGTGAAGGAGGGAAATAGGATGGCAGGGGAGAAAAGAAACTTCTAATTACTTTGTGATTTGGTTTAATTTAAATCAGAGTCTAATTTGTTGTCACAACAGATTAAGAGTGGCTGCACAAACAAATATAATGAATTCAGGGTGTACCAAAGCCAAAGGCTAAACCTGGATTTATCATTGGCCTGTGCTTTATTCAGCTTTCTCCCTTGTGTGGGACTTTCTTTTCCCCAGAGAACTGCCTCCTTTAAAGTAAGCTAATAAGAAGTAAATACAATTGAAACAAGCAACCTACATTGAGGATTTGTATTTGTTTGGCTATTTCAAAGTAATGCCATAAACAGCTGTACTTTATTCTGCTTCATTTAATTTTTTTTTCAATCTGAGCAAAAAGGAAAACTGTTCTCCACCATAACACTGATATGGACCTGATCTAGAATAGTCGTCTTATTAATATTGCACTAAACCTCAGGAAATGATGCCATAGGCCACATATTAGTGCCAAAATACATATGAAGTCAGTTTATTCTATTTATTAAGACCATACAAGGTCCTTGACCCCCTTACAGTGCACAAACATTGGGCCAGCTGGCTTACAGACATTCTGTTATACTAAATCTGCACACTTATATTTGTTAGCAACTTTTCATTTCATCACAGCAGAAGGAGAACCAGAATTATAGCAGTGGTTTATATAAGAATATTTAGGCTGCATGACTGGCTGGTTGAGGTTCATGGTGTGTCATATTCACATGTTCTGATGATAAAAAACCTGCTGCTTCTTTCAGGCAGATCAGTCATATTAAACTAAAAACCTGGAAATGATCAGACCAAGCATTAGTTCTTCAAACTCTTATCATTTTATAGCAGAGCAAACTTTACTTTGGCAGGAACTTGTCACTGGAAAACATCAACTGAGTGCAAAATCATTTAGGGATGAATTTTCAAAAGCTGCATGGGCACAAATCCCCTTATGTGGTGAAAGTAAGAAATAAGGGGATTTTAAAAAGGGATTAGCTGGGCTCATGAGCAGTACATTCATGGCAAAGGATGGAAGGGTGTAAAGGAGCTGGATCCCATATTGCCAGAGGCCATCCAAATATGTCATCTAAACAAACTCAGAATATTTAATACAAGAACGTCTTGGCTGTTTGCAAGGCCTAGAAAGCTTTTTACTGAAGTAGCAATTCAGGATAATTTAGCAGGATTCCATTTTTCTGAAACCTTTTGGTTCACCTTGACTCTATAAAAAGGTGTCATGATCCAAGAAAGATGATTCCTGGGTAAGTCCTGACCAAACACAGTATTATGCCATTTACATAGTTCCTCCTGAGGTAACTAGAGTGAACTTTCCTTTATGTGAGTTTGCCTCTTGAGTGTTATTTTGTGCTTCCAGTAGTTTACACTGAGACTGTAGCAGGGGAGAAATGGCTTGGCCTGTAAGGACGCATCTGAGAGAGAGAGAGAATTTATGACCTCCTCAAATAGCTTGACTAGTCTGCAGAAGACTGTTATATGGCCATGATCAAAATTATATCTGTAACCTATTACATCTTCTACAACATTGCACAAATGGAAGACAGCTCTGATTGATGAGTCTGACATTTGTAGATTCACCTTCAATAAACTGATGAGTAGTTAAGTGTTCAGGAGCCTTGACTGAACTGATGAGGCCTCCGATCCTTGGATGATCAGTCTTGCTGAAGAAAAATGTCTGACATTACTTGCAAATAAGTAAGCAACACACAAAAAGAAGTAAATATGACCGGCAATTAAACAAGAAAAGTAAATATATTAAGCTATAAAGAACTGGCAAAATATAAAAAAAATAAAGCTGTATTTATGTATTATAAAACTATATAATACCTAGCTGTCACTTTTCAATATCCATGGCTATGAGTCAGTACTATTGCACTCACTAAAATGTCTTCATCTGCAGTCTCCATAGTCTTCATGTAGAATACCCTTGAGATATTCCACGTAGGTACAGATAATATTCCTTCACTGGTTCTCAGGTTATTGAGACATTATGGTCCACACAACTTAAATCATCATCTCACTAATCATCTAGAACCAAGGCCAAGATTTTCTTTTTAAATTGATTTATACACACCAGTCACTTTTTAGTCAGAAGTGTGTGTCTTTCATTTCAAATTTTGACTAAATGTATATGTGCATTGGAAGTCATACATGTTTTACTATTGTTCTGTGCGCTCTAGTGCAAGGTCAAGAACAGGCTTGGACGTTGAAGAAAGTGCCACTATTTATACATCTACCATTCGATTGAGATGTGTGTGTTGAAGTATGAATCTTTTCTAAGCTCACTTGGACACTACTTGTAACTGCACCTACATCCTGGTGTGGGGGAAGAGGATGATGGGGGTCTACTTCCTTATATCTTAGGAGTTAAGGTACTACTCCAGAAAGTGGGAGACTTTAGTCCTAGGATCATACATCCAGAGAAAGGTTTAAACATATACTTCCTCCTTCCCAGGAAAGCATCCTAATTACTGTGCTAGTGAGTCTCAACTGGGGTCATGCTCAATATTAGCTGTTAGGTATGTAAAACCCTACATATGATTCATAAGATAAACCCAAAGATTTCAAAATGAAATCTAAAGTTTCAAAAAAATTCTGACCTGTTGTGATTTTTTTCTGAGTTATTTGCAACAGAATGCTGTCTTGTTTTTCTATAGTGGGGGAAAAAAAAAAAACATTATGAAAAGTAAGAGCTGGCATTTTGTGAGTGGGCCAGTAAATTTGATAAGTTTGAGAACCCCTGTATTTTTGCTATAAACTGAATGTACCCTATGCTATGAATGGGATGCACTTACACTTCACGGCTGTCCTTCAAGTCTTAAACCCCTTTCCCCTGTCTGCTGTTTGGCCACTGAAAATAAGCTGAGGTGTGCCAAAAGGACAGACTCCTTGGCCCAAGGCCCCTTACCTCCACTTGTCTCACTCAGGCTTTGCCAGATCTTAGAAAGGAAGTTTTGCCAGTTTAAAAAATTAAGCCTTTTATCTGTCTATATTAGAAATTACAGATCACATCCTCTGGAGAAGAGGCCAGTCTGTTAAGTCGAATAGCTGAAATCACAATTAGCACAGGATGCAAGTAAAGTAAAAGAAATAGCAAAAATGTTAATTATGTAAATTATAGAAATCAGTAACTGTATTTTAAGATAGACAGAGATGAAACACAGACAGACAAACCTGCCTTAAGTACACAATCCTATTTGCTCATTTATATTCTTCCTATCCAGTTCTGGAGAATATGTAATATTACTGCTATAACTCCTTCTCTCAGGTGTGCATCTGAGTGACAAGTCGGGCATGATTCCTAATCCAATTAGATTTAGGAAATATCTATATCCTTTTAGCTATAAATATTACTAATCCCATATCAGAGAGATTCAGTCTCTCATTTCTAATCAAAGAATATATGAGTAGAAGGCTATTTTTCTCACTAACATTTTTTCCCTTTGAAATGAAAATCATCATTCTCTGGGAGGGCCTTGGTTCATGTACCTTAGTTCATGTTTCAAGTGCCCATTTATGGAGGCCATTAAGCATAGCTATTTGAAACACAAATTTTCAGATGTGTGACTAGAATTGGCCAATCCCACCTATATTATAAAGAAATGTATTCGTATCACAAACTGTAGTTCATACAAATAAATATAACAATTAAGATTAAACACAACTTAATAATAGATACTGGTAGAGATAAAACACTACATTAGTAAATCTAATTCAGGAAAATATGCATAACATTCAGTGAGCATCCACAAAATAGTCCTACTTTAAAGGTGAGTTTGTGACACATCCCTCTTGTTGAAGCTAGCCCAATGGGGTGCATCCAGATGAGCATGCCCATGTGTTTCCCCTGGGATAAATAGCAGTGGCACTTAGTTGTACTGCTGGCACTGATTCCCAGTGAATGCTTATGCACATGTGCTCTGGCATGGAGCGAGTTGCCCCAGGTGGGTTGGGAAGGTTGGGGCCAGCACCTGGGCTGGCCCCAACACCATTATCTGGGGCTTCCTAGGACTCCAGAGGCAATCCAGCATGAAGAGTCTGGTTTCAGGCAGCACTCACTGCTACCGTGTGCACTGCCTGGTTTTTTTTCAGGAGTGATATTTTATTGACACTGGGATCTCCCAGTGTCAAAAAAACCCACTGCACTGCAAATTAGTAGCAGTTCTGCATACCTCACATGCATGTTCTTCTGGATGCACCCATGAGGAGGCAGAAGAAAACCAACCAAGATGATGTCCAACTTAGGTCAGTAAGAACGGCAGTCCCCTATGAGGGAGGGATCCCTGACTACTAGTCCCAGTTGCCAAACCTATTTATACATTTTATAAAATGACTACTTAAAATGGAAAAAGCAGTCCCAGATACCAGTACTTTGTAGCCCTATCAGTGAGGACTTCTCCGGGGATTTAACAGGACTTTAGGTTCTTCTCAGCAATACTCTTAATTCATGGTAGAAGTAACATAGGAATTAGGGGCTGTGGTGTGCTTCAGTGCACCCACTGAATCACTTCTGAGTATGCTTAGAAACCCTCCTGTAGAAACCTGGAGAAGTATGCAGACTAATGAATTTCATGGGTCCTAGCACAAGGCCAATTTGAAGCTCTTTCTAGAATTAAGTGGCTAAGCCCTGTCTAAATTCCATTTAAGCATCCAAGAAAGCACTTTGAATCTTAAACTCTTACAGTAACTGGTAACTTGTTTCATCCTGAATAGCTTCCCATTTTGTTCTTAACACTCTGGGCACATCTACACGTGCATCGATGCACCTTTTTTACTATGCATTAAGTTTATTATTTCTAATATGAGGTACAGGCAGTCCTCAACTTCTGACATTTTGAGTAGCAATGATTAGCACTCACAACATTCATAAATTGACACCCTGTTTCATCTTTCTGACATCGGTTTCGACTTTACGATGCTTGATCCGATGCCACATCATGCCAGTGAACAAGTTTGGCAGTCAGGTTGGTCAGGCATGACTTGCCCTTGGTGAATGCATGCTGACCTGTTCCTAATCACCTGCTTCTCCTCCAAGTGCTTAGAAATGGATTATTTGAGGATCTGCTCCATGCTTTTTCTAGTAACTGAGGTGAGACTGACTGGTATGTAGTTTTCTGGATCCTAATTTTTTCCCTTTCTTAAATACGGGCACTATGTTTGCCCTTTTTCAGTTATCCTGGACTTCTGATCACCTTGGGTTTTCAAAGATGATAGCCAGTGGCTCTGCAATCACAACTGTGAACTCACTTAGCACCCTCGGGTGTATCCCATCTGGGCCCATAGACTTTTTCATGTCCAGTTTTTCTAAGTGGGTCCTAACCTGTTATTTCACCACTGAGGTCTGCTCTCCCCCTCCCCAAATTGTGCTGCTAGGTGTAGTAGCCTGGGAGTTGACCTTGCCTGTGAAGACTGAGGGAAAGAAAGCATTGAGCACTTTAGCCTTTTCTGCATCCTCTGTCACAAGGATGCCTTCCCCATTCAGAAAGGGACCCATACTTCCCTTGATCTTCCTTTTGCTACTGACATACTTGTAGAAACCCTTCTTGTTACTTGTAGAAACCCTTCTTGTTACCGTACACATCTCTTGCTAGCTGCAACTCCAATTGCACTTTGGCCTTCCTGACTTCATCCCTGCATACCCAAGCAATATTCTTCCCTAGTTCTTCTATATTCTTACCCAGTTATGTGTCCAAGTTTTGACTTCTTATAAGCTTCCTTTTTGTGATTTAATTCACTAGAGTTTCCTGCTAAGCCAAGCTGGTCTTCTGCCATACTTGCTAGTTTTCCTACACATCAGAATGGTTTGTTCCTGCACTCTCAGTAAGGCTTCTTTATAGTACAGTCAGCGCTCCTTGACTCCTCTCCCACTCAAACCCCTGCCCATGAGGTCCTTGTGAGAATCTAAGTCTGCTTTTGTGAAGTCCAGGGTCCTTACTCTGCTGCTCTCCACCCTTCGTTTCCTCGGGATCCTGAATTCTATCATCTCATGGTCCCTGCTGCCCAAGTTGTCATCTACTACTATATTCCCCACTGATTCATCCCTGCTTGTGAGCAGCAAGTCAAGAAGAGAATGGGCTGTAGTTGGCCGCTCCAGCACTTGCACCAGGAAGCTGTCCCCAGTATTCTCCCAAAACTTCCTGAATTGCCTGAACACTGCTGTATTGCCCTCCCAGCAGATGTCACGGTGATTTGAAGTCCCCCATAAGAATCAGGGCTTGTAATCAGGAAACTTCTAAGAGGTGTTTGAAGAAGGCCTCATCCACTACTTCCTTCTGGTTTCGTGGCCAATAGCAGACCCCCAGTACAACATCACCCAGATATTCAATAGTAACAAATACTATTGGCAAAAGATTAGTGAAATGATATTCTGAAATACAGCTATTTTAGGGGCTTAAAGTGTGGAAATGAATAGCAGGCAGGGATTTCTTTTATTACCCCTGTTTTGTGCATCCAGATACAATCATAGCCTAAAAAACCAATTGGTTTTGATTTTGTCAAATTATTTTAATAAGCCTATTTATTTGTATAATTCATTTAAGATGAAGTACATAGTTGAATTATTTGATACTTCATTATTTTCTATATAAAATAGAAGGAAAAACCTAAAATGAATGGAAGTGGTTACATAAAGACTCCATGATAATAAAATGATAAACCTCTACCTTATATTAAATAGCTGCCATACAGGGAAGTGAGTTCACCAACCCACATAGTAAAGGGATTAGATGATTGATTTAATTGTTTACATACACTAAGATTTTGGAACCCCCATTGGAATTTACAACCTACCTTTAAATCCTTTTGAATCATTGTCACTGCTGCCGGCTTTCATCTCATCCCCTAAATGGAATGTTAAAACAGGGAACATCAAGGGGGATTTTCCAATTCATTGTCGAAAAATAGGACTCAGCAATTTTCAAAGCCAACTACAGTAGAGCTGTTGTTTCTAACAATGCTTCCTAGATTTAAATTTTGAATATATACTTTGAATAAGGATTTTATGGAAGGGAGCTCAGGTTTAGAATAGTGCATTTTCCTTAAAGTTACCTGCAGATGCTGTCTCGTTTCTTGGTAACTGAATGTTTTCTTGAGTCTATACACTTTTTATTGGGTAGCTGGAATGTTTCACAATAGCAGGGTGCTTTACTCACTCTTGATAATACACTCTCATACAGTAGAGTTTAAAAAGTGTCTTATGCTAACAATATTATTCTTGCGAATGCCTTATTAAATTCCGTTTTTCTCATTCACACTAGTGTAAGGAATAGTCTATGGAGTTCATTGCTTCACTGCTGATTTATGCATACATAAACACAAGAACAATCAGACCTTTACTTTTAAAATTGCTCTTGTTGCAGTCAAGACTTTTTGCTCTTCAGTTACTTCTATAGTAATATCTTAATTTAATGTGTGCTGCTAATAATGAAAATTGCTGAAATGCCTGAACATACAAGTTAGTCCTGCTAAGTACTAGGAATCAGAGAAGATGCAATACCGTTCGTTTCCAATCCCTCTCTCCTCTCTCTCTCCTCTCTCTCTCTCTGCCTGTAATGCTTGTATATCCTGTTTGAAAAATCACAATCTTTCACTCAGATCAGTGAGTTATTGTATGGAATAGGTCTGACCAGTGGGTTTATCCTATTTTGTCTTTCCCTCCCTGACACACAAGCATTTGTCTCTCCCTAAAAATATCCTTATATAACCTATAGCCGAAATATTAAACAGTAGCTTCTAAAGGTCCAACCACAGACACTGCTCAAGAAATATACAATCCTCTTTCTACCCACTGGAACTGTGCATATGCAGTTCTTTCCCCTCAGACATTGCTGGTTAAGGTGCAAAATTTCCAGACCTGTTCCTGAACCCTGGCTTCATGCATTTCTAAAATATGGGTTTGGTTTCAGTGAAGAACATAATACTGTGTCATTGTGAGATTCTTTATGAAAAACTAGTCGCTGTTTAAAAATATTTCCCTTAATAACAGCCCTAAAAAAAAGAAAATTGTCTTCCTGGCACTTAATCTGAAGTAGCCAAAGCTACAGATTATATAACAACATATTTATGAAGATCACCGCCCTTGCTATGAAGATATTACTACTACTATTACTACTACTATTAGTACTACTAATACTGCTGCATTTTCATTTTGGGCCCAGGATCTCATGACCAACCACCAGGGCCCAGGATCTCATTGTGTTAGGTGATACATGTACACAGAACACAGAGAAGTTCCTCATGTCAAAAAGCTCATAGAAAGAGGAAAGAACTGGGAGTCAGAGAGAATGATAATGGAAGCATCTACACATGCATTAACACAACTTTTCTAATGTGCATTAAATGTATTACTTCCAATATGAGATAATAATTTATTGTACATTAGGCTGCCCTAATGTACAGTAGCACAGTTGCACAGTTTTTACATGATGCTTTAGGCATGGTAGACTATTTTACTGTGCATTAGTTTAATGTCAGTTTTTTGTGATACTTTAATAAGCAGTAAAATAGTCTACTGCACATTACAGTGCACTGTAGACATGCCTGATGAGTATGACAATATCCCTAGTACTGCACTAGCCTAACCATTATTTTTTCTGTTGCAAATAAAACTCTTTTGTGTAGGTATTAAGAGAAAAATGAATATGGATAGAATGGATGAAAAAATGCTAATGGGAAAGGACAAAATAACCATTCTCAGGCTGTCTGCACAGTAATATACTCTTTCCACCACTGATATCCTCAAACATCCAGTGCTGCTCTAAGCAGGATGCTTCATAAATCAGAGGCAGTGGAACCATGGTTGTGCTATGCTTCCATTAGGCATTAGCACTGATGAATGATGTTGTTAGTTAGTCTCTTGGGATGTCATGTGGAAATGACTGCACTACTGATTTGGTAGGTAGCCCATGCATAATACCATAGCATGCTTAAAGGCAGCCCTGATAAACCTAATCCATGTACAGATGGCCACAGTAGGCTCCCTTAGGCTGTAAACAGGGGCACAAACAGA
>NW_017728906.1:100499863-100507067 GCF_001723895.1 Crocodylus porosus
ATTCCCTAAAGTGCTCTGCTTATAAGTGCCCTGATGTAATACTTGATTTAACCAGGGTTAACCAGGGTTAATTTTTCATGTGAATAGTCATTTTAAAAGCCCTCTGTGGTTGTACGTGTGTGTTATGGTTTGGCTGTAGGGCACTTTCGGGGCCAGATTG
The DNA here is from genome assembly GCF_001723895.1 of Crocodylus porosus. Classification (NCBI taxonomy): domain Eukaryota; kingdom Metazoa; phylum Chordata; order Crocodylia; family Crocodylidae; genus Crocodylus; species Crocodylus porosus. The sequence goes on from NW_017728906.1 coordinate 100,500,024, forward strand.
CTTGAAAAGTTCCACTTCCGTCTGTGCCCCTGATGTCCAATTTGAGGCAGTCCTGGTAATCCCAAGTTTTGGTCTGCTAAATTATTTTATTCAGCCCGTAAAACCCACATATCAGTGGTAATATACTTTGGCAGAATTTCAACACTGGGGCACTTCTATGGCAGGTCAAATCTCCATCAGCAGCAATGGTGGGGTGAAGTGACAGTGAATGGATTAGAAGCTGTAGCCCACCTCAGAGACAGCAATGTTATTTTGGCCCAGTGCTCCAAAAATGTTGCCAACTACTAGTCTAGAGGCAACTCTGCAGTAAGCTGACGTAACAGCATTTGTAATTTTGTCCTCTTTATTCTAGTAGCCTGTCATGTTTTAAATTCTTTCTACTCTCTCTCATTTTTGGTCTCAACATTATAACACTGTTTGTTCTAGTAAAGCTTGTTGTGATTTTCTGGGCTCCAGAATGTGGCAAAAATTTGGCATTATTGTGTTACATTTCTGAAAGTTAATGCACATCTGTGTTTTTAAGTGCAAATATTATAGTCCCCTTCATTTCCTTCCTCATTTATAAATATTATTTCAGCATTGCTTCCTGTTACATAAATTGATAATCTGATTTGTAGGTTGCTGTCATTTCTATTAAGCTTCAATTGAAGTTTGAGGTCTGAAGAGGCATTCCTGCCACTCAGGCTGTTTTATGTGCTTATCAGAATGTAAGTCTTTTAAAGGAGTGAAGTTTGGCATTTTCCCCTTATTTATTCTGGCTCAGAAATGAGTCTATTCAAGGCACACTGATATATGGCAACAGTAAAAAAAATTTTAAAAGCCACTTTCTTCTAGCACTGAATAGGGCAATATTAAAATAAGGAAAATGGTGTTACCTTCTATCTGATCTCGCTTTGTGTCGGTGTCTACTTGGTTTCCCAGCTTCGTGCTGAACCTTTGCCAACTTTCTTCCTGCCAGAGTTTTAAAGAATCCACACATATCTTCACGTGGTGTAAAAACAATCCTAAAATCAAAAATCATTTTAGATATGTGCTAATAAAAAAAAAAATCAAAATTTCAAACATTCTATTTGCAGGGACTGCATTTTTTGTTACTTTTGTATTATCTTAATGTACATTTTATAAATTAAAAGTCCATATTTATTAAAATATTTAAAATCACTAGTTATGTTAAAGTTGTATAATGCTATCATACAAGCCCCCCTTAATATTATTCTAATAGTTCATACCATCCAGCTTTATTGCTATGCTACTTTTGTCCTCTTCATACCTGGGTAATAATTTCTAAATCTGTCTAGCAATATATTTTTTTTTTATTGTTTTTAACGTAGACTAAATTTAGCAAAGTGCTAAATTATTAAACAACTTATTAATAGTATCTTCAATCTAGTGTTAAACGCTAGTGTCCTTTAACTTATTAGTCAAGATGAAATCCAGTTCATCTTACCTATGCTAGTAATTCTAATGAAATCAAAGAACTAGCTAAGCATTATCATTACTGAATAGATAGGTAAGGAAAACAATACTTGTCCTTACCTTGTTATTCATAGTTTAAAAAGCTTACACTTGACACAAACAATTGTGTTGCCTAGCAATTTTATTAAAAAGCTTTGAATAATACATAAATGTTTCTGTAGAACTTAGAAGCTCAGAAGGTTGTATTATGTTAACAGATGCATTGCAAATCTTTCCAGTTCAAAAACTATTTGATTACCAAATAGCTAGGCTGATATAATATGCATGTAGTCAGATTGAGTAATAGTCTTCCACATATGAAATAATGATAGTATTTTGCACTTCTGGAGAACTCTCCCTTTGTAGACCTCAAAGCACTTCACAACTATTAATAATTTAAATTCCAGTGCCGCTGTGCTTCAGGAGACCTTGTTACCCATTTCCACCACCTTTATACATGTCTGTTGCAATGCAGGTGCCCATATATGCAATCTAACACAACTTTCTCTTTTCATGTGATAGCACTGGTGGATCTTATTATCATAACTTGAATTCCTCCGTGGTTTATCTCATCACAGGATAATCTTGTTACAGATGATCTTGTTTACCGAATAGTTTCAGTCCAAGACAATCTCATTCATGACTAATCCTAAGGATTTGTCACGTTGGATCTAAAAATTGTGACTGAAAGCCAGTGAAATGGAGCCCATATATAGCAGCCTTCATTAGACTACTAATTGTGAATCATTCTTCAGGTCTTGGAGAGAAAACATAAAACTCTTTTTGGAAATAAACTATTGGAAATTGGCTTTGCTATTAGGATTATCACACTATCCTGTAAAAAGGAGGCAGGAAATTCCAAATTTAGAGTGAAAAACAATTGTTGGCTGTCAATACCATTGGAAGCAGCATGAATGTATTGTTGTTTATTCTGATTATCTTCTTAATTGAACAAACTCGTTTAAGTTAGTCTTTGCTATGGCTGCATTTTAAGATAGTTTTATTAAGATCACTTAACAGAAAATAATACCTGTTTTTTCCCGTATGAATTGCACACATTTAAAACCAAAAATTACTTCGGCTGATATACACAGCATAGAGACCACATGGCCATCAAAAGGATTCAAACTTTATAAAGGCTGCAGTGTTGACAGAGGTAATACAAATGAGATTAGGTGTGATGAATGATGCACAACCCTATGCAAAGGGACAGATTTAATAGATTGCAAATTGATCTCTTAATGCATTAAGCAAACCAAACACAACACATGATGGTGATGCAAAAATAGAGTCTTTTGCAGGCTAATTATTCAGCAGAAGGAAGAAACATTTAGTGAATTACAGGAAAAGAGGTTGCTTCAGTTCTGAGGCACCACAGCTAGGTCCCATCTATGGGAAAGTACACACACAAGGGCACACAGACTAGTGACTTCAGCAACAAAGGCTGTTATGAAAATAAACTATTTCTCTGTACTGTTGTGGAAATGATTTTGTGAGGATATTTGGACATAAGCAAATAGTGACCTCTCTTTATTCATAGTTTGTAAGATACATAATAGGATGTTTTAAAAGTTTATGCTGTTTAATACTTGCAAATATAACTGCCAGCAAAAAAAGAACTGAAAACAAAACTCTTTATGATGAGGAAATAGGAAATGGCACCTTTATTGAAACCTTAGAATAGACAGATTCACAGTCAATATATATTTTTTCTGGCTGATAACTATGCTTCCTCACAAAAAAACATCTATTTGTAAAGCTTATTCATCAAGTTTTAAAAATCCATAAGAAATCAGAGACTAGTATGATAAAGAATCATAGGAAAGTAGGGCTGGAAGCAAACCCTCGAGGCCATCTAGTCAGAGCCCCAAGCAAAATTGCAATCCCTGGGAAGGGGACAGGTAGCATATTGCAGAATGACAGGGAACACAGGACAGTGGAGCCAACCCAGAAACAAAAAGCAAAGCGGTATCTCACAGACAGAGCACAGGACAGAAAGCAGAGCAGGCAGTCGGGTAGGGAAAGGGTATCAGAGTGGGTCTTAGAGGTGTGGGGGGTAATTTGTGGCACATCTGCCAAAAACATTTGCCTCCACTGAACTAAACCATCAAAGTCAAATGTCTAACCTGCTGGTAAGGCTAGACATTTGGGTATGAGGGTAAGCGTAGGCATTCAAGCCAGAAGCTAATGCACACTAACTTTTGAGCTGTACTCTAAGCATCCAAGGTTAGGTTGGGAGCAAACAGAACACACATTAGACCTTGATTGTGCTGGGAGAGGGGAGCTTGGAGCCTGCTTGCATGGCATGAGCCCAACAGGTAGGTGGGTCTTGCATGCCTCTCAGCATGCCCTATGGGCTTCCTGAGCTGCTGAAAACTCCAAAGTAGAGCTGAGCAGCCAAGACACTCCTGATTGGCTGGGGTGGGGGCATCATGGTCTCCCACCTGGACCTCATGCAGCAGCAGCTTGTCATAGCATGTGTCCTCATGGACACAAGCCACCAGCTGACCATCCTGCACATGCCCACACAGTGTGTGCATCACAGCTACCTGGGTTCTGTGTGTGTTTATGAGTATCCTGGAAGCCTATATGCCCTCCCCCCCATCAATGTTGGTGGCCCTGGTCCCACACAGCAGCAGGCTGTCTGGATTTGTGAAGCTCTGACCAACTAGCTCCACACCCACATGGATCAGAAGCCTTTCCCAGTTGAGTAGGGCTGGAGGCCTTTGAGTGCCCATGACCTGCCATGGGCTCCTTCCATAAGCTCCTCTAGCCCTACATCAGAGGCACCATTGCCCACAATCCAGGGTACCTGGGAATGATACCCCTCCCCTACTCTCTCCACAGTCCTTCCAGGAGCACACACCAGGGCTGTGGGGGAATGCACCCTAAGGAAGAAATGTGCCTCATTTTAATCAAATGTTAAAGCTGCCCAAATGGTAGTGTGTGTAGTAAACAAAAGCTGCAACATTTCCCTTTCTGGAACTTGGAATGATTTTCTCAGTTAGTAGAGTGAGGAAAGACCCTGGCTACACCAGACAATTATGATGTTGATGGGGGGGAGGAGGGGAGACAGTCAAGTGGGCTCAAACCTGGGGGCAGCAGGGGGAATGCCGTGCAAAAAACTGATGCCCCTTGGTTTAATTAAATATTGATGCTGATAAAATGTTTGTGTTCATAACAAAGAAAAATTGTAAAACTTGAACATGAGCCCAGATGGCTGCGTATCCTTGCAGAGGCTGTGCTACTCCCCTGCAGCAGTACCCAGGCCTGGAGTAGACTGGCTTAGCATGGTGGGCTGTTTGGTCACCCTCCCCACCCCCTGGTCCATTCAGAGTGCTACAGCACCACTCCACAACCAGCCTAGAACATTTCTGAGGCCCTTCACCTATACCAGTCACTGCTGGTGGCTAGGGGTTAGAGAGTTGGTTGTGGAAGGCAAATGGAGTCAATGCCAGTCCTGGCATTGGGTCTTGGTTAGCCTGGTCCCACTCCCTTCCCACTTTACTGCTCCCTGGGTCAAACCCCATTGGACATTCCTGGCTTCTTGGACCATGGGTCAGCAGCTCCCATACACCCTCCTGCCCCCCAGAATTTCCAAATCACTGTGTGGTGGGGAATGTTTCCCTCATGATCACCATTTAGAGCAGGACTCTCCATGCTGGGGGAGTGTTGGCAGCAGCCTGCCCCACCACTCCTGTTTGGAAGGGCAATGATCTCCCTGTGGGAGGCAGGGCTGACAACTCAGGGGTGTCATGGCTGGATCTTGGACCTTAATAGCATGTTCCTGGGCCTAGACAGGTCATCCAAGTGATGTGGCAGCCTGGATGCAAGCAGTCTCCCATCTGCCCATTCCAACTACCCATGTTGAGGGTCCCCTTTGGTCCACCATTTGCCTATGCACATGTCTCCATCCAGCCAACCTGGATCCAGAATCTTGGCTCCGCAAATGGATCTCCCATGCCCAATTTCAGCCAGGGCTGGCATTGACTCCACTTGCCTTCCAGGGCCAATCTATATCATCTTCCTGGTCTAGTGACACCCATCCACCACATGGTCTGATGACCCAGTCTGCAGGATCGGCTGCAGGGAGATATCCTCCCCCACCTCCCCAGTTGCTAACTGGCCATGCCCACCAGATTCAGGAGGCACCAGTTGCCTGTGCTATCCCTAGCCGGGAGTAATCAGTTCCTATTATTCAGCATATTAGCCATCATTTACCCGTAAACAAACTTAGTGCTCCATTGTTAGTTCCCTACAAAAACCCCTTCCCAAGCTCAAGTTTCTGTCCTGGTGCTTACATCCAAAAGCTGCACCAGTTCCACTCCTTCTCTGCCTGGGGTACCTTCAGTGAGTGTGTTGGGGGCTCTGCCTGTCAACAAACACCTGGGAACCTTGGAGTGGTGAGATCCCAACTCTCTCCCTCTCTCTCTCTATCTCATTTTTGTTTAAGCCTACTTTCTAAACCTCAGACTTGAATCAGTCCTTCTCTCTCCTTCTCTCACTTACTCCAGGCACAGCTTTCTAAACCTGACTTTTGCTGATCAGACTTGAGCTAGACTTCCCCAAATACCTAACTGAAACTGTAATATTTTAACTGTTTTGTTTGTTTTTTCCTTGTATGGCTGTTACTACTAGTATCATCATAAGTTTTATATAACTGGCAATGAAATAATTTTTATAGTCAAGCTGGTTGCTATACTCTCTAAACCTCATTTACTCTTCCTTAACCTATACCTTCCAAACCTGCTCTGTAGCAATGCTTCTTTTACCTAAGCCAAAAATCCCTGTAAAGCCTGAAGATCCTGTGGGGTCTGTTCATCAAGGGAGTTACTAGTAGGACACTTATGACAACAGATTGGGATGTGCTGAGTTTTGAGGCACACTAGGATATCAGCTAACACTGCTGACTGTCAGCCTACTCAGATGTACCCTGTTAGCATGTGTGTATGTGTGTCTAACATCAGTTATTATTGTCCTTCTGAAACAAGGGGGGTTGCTGAGTGGGTCCACAAGGGTGTCAGCTTGGAAGTGCTGAGTAACCCTCCCCACTCAGAGGTACCCTATTAAACTGTGTGTGTGTCTGACTGTGTTTTATTGATTGTCCTGCTGTGCTGAGATTGTCCTGCTGTGCTGACTGACCCAGCCAGCTCAGATATACTCTATTCATGTGCTCAGGTTGGGGCGTATGAGGGTATCAGCCTGGAAATGCTGAGTTACCTGGCCTGACTCAGATGTGCTCTGTTAACCTGTATATGTGTTTGATTGATTTGGTAGCTGGAGGAACCCAGCCTCATTGAAACTAAACCCTGCAAGGTAGTACCATTGGGGGTTAGAATGTGTAGAAGGGAGAGATACAGCTCCATATAAAAACACAAGTGACACAAGCAGCACATTGATAGTATTACAGCAACCTCAGAAACATAACTCTAATAAATAAGCGTACCCCCAAAGGGACGGGCAATTCGGGACGTCATTCTCCCCTTGTACTCGGCCTTGGTGAGGCCGCAGCTGGAGTACTGCATCCAGTTTTGGGCTCCACAATTCAAAAAGGATCAGAGGTCAGGAAAACAGATCTTATGATGACAG
>NW_017728906.1:100507373-100529342 GCF_001723895.1 Crocodylus porosus
TACCACTCACATCACTGCTCATATCACAGGCACACCCCAATCTGGCTGACACTAGAAGGAATCTGAAAGCCACAGTCTACACAGCACCAAACCAGGACCTGGGTGGAAGCCTTGATGGTGTGTGGTCCTGTCTGGACAGGCACCTCACAGGTGCAAGAAGAGGAAGAGCTGGAAGTGGCAGTGGCTTTGAGCATGCAGTGTCCTCCAGCCACCTCTCTAGGTATTTTAATCTTCTGCCTCTCATTTCCTGTCTTTCTTTCCAAGAAGACCTTTCCTACCAAACTCCTCTGTAGCTTAACTGTTTGTTGTTCTTTAGTGTTCCATTTTCCCTGCAACTCCTTTCATCTCAGCAAACTTGAAAAAAAACCTTAGAGGCTCCCCTAGTGGCAAACTCCCCTGGTCACTTAGAGTGTGCCTCCTTATATGCCTCTCCTGGGCCTGGAGTGGCTAGGCCCCTTTGTTAGGGCCTTTTGTCACTCCTGGGCTGCAATCAATTATCAATCAGCCCTCAGCTGCTCAGAGCATACACCCAGGCACACAACCCACCAAACAGCCCTCAGCAAGCCAAACAGACAGGCTCACTTACCTTCATAGTGCAGGATCTGGTGCCTGGTGCTTCTGGTTCCTCTTCCCCTTCCTCCTCCTGCTCCAAGCAAACTGCTTGCAAACTTCCCTGTTTGCTCTCCCTGCCTTCTACTGGTGATGCACTCCTCTGAAGTCAGGGAAGGCCTTATGCTGATGTCCTTTTGCTCAATGTGGGGGACCAGCTTAGAGATGGTGTGGCCTGCACCAGTCAGGACAGGCACAATGTGATGCAGCCCCAGACCAGCCAGGACAGGCACTATATGCAACCCAAGTCCCAGACTGCTTGGAAGCTGCATATTGGACTGGACCTGTGAGGGCACTGCATGTAAAGCAGTCCTAGACCATCCAGAGCACTCTGTGTCAGTCAGTGACCCTCATGTAGTTGGAGAAGACCAGCTGGCAGAAGCCAGTGACAATCTCTCAATGCTTCCAGGCAGGGAAGGCATGCAGAATTTCAGCAGGAGTATGTGGTTCCCTGTGGGAGCTACCCAGTCATGTCTGCCCTGTGCACTTGACTGCACTTGGCAATCTCCGGCACCATAAAAAGCCTGCAGATCAGGCTGAGATGCTTGCATAGGAGCCTTCTTGTTGAAGGTTGTCATCAGCATAGATTCTTTTTGTGCCTGCTGCCATGAATTATGAAAACTAGTACAGTTTGCAACTAATAGGGGTTCAACCTGCTTACACCAAAATGGTAAATTTCAATTAGATGATTTGAAAGCTTGTAGTCACCCTTAGAACAGAGGAGCGAGTATGCCTCTAGGCTTCCTTAAGGAATTCCAGTTGATATGGTAGGAATTCCTTCTGTACATGGGTGTCTGGTGCCTCCTGAGTTGGCAGAGCACATGCCCTCCCTGACAGCAGTCAGTGACCGGTCCACATCTGGGTTCTGGCTGGCTGGGGGTGGGGTGGGGGGCATCCCCCAGCAGCTGATTCCACTGGCTGGGGGTGTGGGGTATACCAGAGCCAATCTCACTCACCATAAAAGTGGTCACGCCGCTTCTGGAACTCCTGCAGCCACTTCTGGAAGCAGTGTAGTTGCTTTTGCTGGCAGCCCTTCTCCACAGCTGGCATTCGCTGGGGGGCCCACTGGTGCTTCCACCTTCCCCGCTACCCACTGGCTAAACAGGGAGTGAAGCCTGACAGGGGTGCACCAGTGCTCTCAGGGGGTGCACATGTACCCCCGTGCACCCCCTATGTGTTGCCCCTGCTTCTCTAGACTCATAATGAATCCATGTTACTGAAACAGCTCTGCCATCATTTAGGCACATATAATTGACATTCCCATATGTCCTTGTTTGATTTAATTAGCCAATAAAGAGTTCTGGGCTTTGGTTGCCTTTTTCTTCTAAAGCGCTGATTCTCAACCAAGGTGCCATGGCACCATGGGGTGTCACAAGATTCTTTGAAGGGTTCCAGGAAGTGTGAGGATATAAGCTGATAAACACAGGCTCAGATTTTCCCCTGCCTTTGTGATCCCCCAACCCCCAATACAAAGAGGTAAACAGTAGGGGTGTGCAAAATGGGCCCTATTTAATTTAGATTCAGCCTGAGTAATGGACAGTGATTCAATTCATTGATTCAGATCACTGTCTCTGATTTGATTAGGCTGAATCCAAATCTGAAGATCTGATGCTGATTTGGAGAATAAGCAATCTGACCATATACACAGCTTTAAGTGGTTTTTTTTTTCTATATACCCCAAGGTGCCAGGCACAGCTCATGAATGCTGCAATGCTGAGGCAGATGGAGTGTCCCACAGGAGCACGGGAGGTTGGCTGCATGCTTGATGGTGAACCCAGAACCATTTTGGACTTGAGGCAACCCACTTTGGGCTTGAGGCACCTCTCCACAACTTTTGCAAATTGAGTGACACCCAATTTTTTAAAAGTGGACCGGAAGTACTTCTGGTCCACTTCTGGTTGCACCAGGGAGCATACTGGAGGCCCTCCCTGTGCCCCCCTGGCTTGGTGATTGGCCACAGGAGGACCCCAGGTGCCCCACTAGACCCAGGAGTTAAGTTGTTGAGCCTGGATGGGTAGGGGGGAGCCCCCAGCATCCTCTCCAGTGGACCCAGAAGTGGACTGAAAGTGCTTCTGGTCCACTTCTGGGTCTGCTGCCAACCATGCTGGGGAGCCCCCTGCACTTCTTTGGGACACTCCATGTGCCCCAGCATCACAGCATTCATGAGCCGCCTGGTACCTAGAGGTATGCAGAAAAAACATTTAAAGCTGTGTCTGTGTCCAAATTGCCAAATCTTTTGGAAACTCTCCAGATCAATTCAGAGGGTTCTGATTCGATTTGGAGAGGTTAAAGAGTCCTCTGATCCATTTTGGATTTGGAGATTCAGCCACTGAATCGGGCTGAATCTCTACCAAATTGAATCAGGGACTGAAGCTTCGCACAGCCCTAGTAAGCAGTGTAATATATAAATTAGCTTTTTTGAAACTGGGTGCCACTCAATTTGCAAAAGTTGTGGCAAGGTGCCTCCAATCCAATGTGGGTTGCCTCAAATCCAAAAAGGTTGAGCGTTGTTTTAATCCTTCTGCCAAGCATTCTGGATATACAACCACAAGTTTCCACACAGAAGAATTCTGGAAAACTCTTACAAAGCTGACTAGTGAGGCCAAATTTATCCTTATCTGCGAAGTGACAAAGCATCTAGTAGAAATCTGAAGGTTCAGCAGATTTATTTTCCAGAGATTTCAGTTATGACAGAATGCTATCTTCTCATTGCTCTTATCCTACAAGCTCTGTGATAATACTTATCTAAAAGAGTTATGAAATTAAATCACTAATGACCTCTCTAAATTCTCTGACCTGATTCTGTACTAACTTCAGTTGACACTTACACACAGTTTGGAGGTCTTTCAAGCGAAATATTTCTGTAGTCAAGAATGCAAATCAGAGTAATGCTATGAAGTGAAGAAAATAAAGACAAAGGGAAATCACTCAATTTTGACTTAATAAATCATCACTATTATGTGGATCAATATAATATCAGGGTTTTAAAGCTGAGAAAGAAAGAATGGATGGAAAATAGTTTTATAGGCCCAACCTTGCTAGTGGCAAATTTTAAATTATTTAGAGTCAACTCTTTTAATAAAGCTCTCCTTGCACGCAAAAGGGAGCTGTTTTTTAAAGACATCTTTTTACCAGGCAGAGCTTTCCCAGTCTCCTTCATGCCTCTGTAAAATTAATTTTATAAACTAGTTCAAACACTCTTCAAACGCTCTTGAGCACTGTAGTATGGTTTCCTGAATTTGGAAAAGCTTTCTTGGAAAGCTTTTATCCAGTTTGTGAATTTACAAAGCTTTTATTTATCGTGTCACAATCTTCTCCAAGGCAACATGACGTCAGAATTACTTAATTTGTGTGAAGTCACAGAGAGTATTAGGGAGGGAAACAAGGAGCAGAAGACACAGAGCAGAAAAGTGCTTCATGTTGATTAATAACATACTTTAAAATAAAGATCAAACTAAAGAAAAAAGGTGGAAATATCATAGGTAAATGTAAACAGTTTTAAATATGATATTAATAAAACTGATCTTAAAGTGTGATTAACACGAAAACCATGCACATTCTTTCTGAAAGAAAGATGTCAAACATTGAGAAATGCTATCCATAATATACATACTTTAGTTCACCTATAGTTGCTTATAATTTTGAGGAATAATGCTTCAATTTGGGTAATTATTAATATTGGGGAAAAATGAAAGAAAAAATCTATTGCTTAACATGTTTGAGGATTTTATATTTACAATTCAATATAACCATTGTTTCAAATTTGGGAGGGGGGAGGCGTTCTACAAGTGTTTTTGAAACTGCATTGCTTTTGATATCATTTGCATGAGTCGTGTATAACGAGGAGCTGTTACTCACATCAACAAGCATATCTATTCTCACATAAACAGATTTGTATGCAAATTACTATAAGTCCAAAAAATGTCCCTAACCCATATGAGTTTTGTGTATTAGTTGAGAGTAATGATGACAAGAAAGAGTAAAAGAAGGAGAGGACATATGCTTTTCAGAAAATTCATTAAACCAAGTAGAAAGTGTCTTGATTCTGGTTCTATATCAATTCATGGAATAACACTGGCAGGAATTCATTTGAATTTGTAATTTAAAAGGTTCAGAACTTCAGTCATTCTAGAACAGACCCCACGCCACCCCTCAGAGGACCTCATTCACCCATTGTCATATGATCCCTAGCAAATATGGGCAGGCTTTTATGTTCTTTTAAATATGAATAAATTTCCTTTCATGTCCTTCCTACACTGAGTACCAGCAGAGCTAAAATTGTCAAATTCACAAATAAACATAGATTAAGATGCTTCCTGAACAAAACAGGAGAAAATCCCTTTAACCCATCAGATTTAGGGAGTTAGAAATGGTACATCACAGTCAGCAGAAACTGGAAAAAACTTTGCCTGTACTATTTTCAAGTCTTTCAAGTTCTCAAACACCCACTTTGAATGCCTTCAAGACACATTTGGATGCTTATCTTGCTGGGATCCTATGCTCCCTGCTGACTTCCTGCCCCTGGGGCAGAAGGCTGGACTCGATGATCCTCCGGGGTCCCTTCCAGCCCAAATGTCTATGAAGTCTATGAAGTAAGAAGTCTGATAGACCATAATGTAGAAAAAAACTATAGGTAGAACATGCAAATAAGCTACTGGTTTTGTTTTATTTTGTATAGTAATATTATACATATATTTGTATAATATCATATTTGGAAAATATTTGTGATATACTATTTGACCTAATCAAGTGTATTATAAATTTTTTCAAAGACAATATTTAAATGTATTTTTCTTTCTGAATTGAAAAAAAAGTACTTGTTTTTTTAAAATAGGTTCATTGAATATTTTTTTCCTACTTAACTCTCTTTTAAATGAGTAAATAAAGAGAGAAAAAGGGGGAAATACATACACATACATATATACATATGTGAATTGGGAATAAGGGTGACAGAAAATATACTTATACATGTGCACACACAAACATTTCAGTTTTTAAAAACTAAAAGGAAAATACTCATGGGGATGCACAGAACTGCTATGTAAAGAAATTCCACAGAAAGTAAAATTATTTTATTTCTTTCAAAATTGTTGGCAGAAATTATTTTTTTTTGGTTTGGGGTTTTCATCAGCCCTATGAAATGTGATTTTCCTACAAACAAAATTCCATTTTGAAGATGGGGCTTGGCAGTGTCCAGACAGAGCTCCTTCCCCTTCCTCCTTCTACCCCATCTTAACAGAATCAGAGATGGGGCGGAGGGAGGTTACAAACATGCACCTGGGTCCAAAATGGAGCTCGATCCTCCTGCTCCCCAGACCTAACAGAGGACATCTGTTGGGTCAAGGAGATTGCTGTTTGAAGTGCCATGATATACAATGGGGAACTGCATTTCTGCCAGCACCCAGAGGCACTTTTATAAGTCAGTTTCTCTGGGATTCCTGTTTTGGGAAGGGCAAAATTCCCACAAAATTCTGGACTCAAAATTCAAGGACTCCTGTATGGTCACACAACGATTGGAGGGAAATGGGGGTAGTTTTGGGCACCTGTGGTTCTTGCTACAGTTGTGTAGGTTGGAGTGACATGCTAGAACTAAGTAAATAACATTATATTTGAAAACAAAATAGTTGTTTACTGGAATTTGTCTGTGAGATTGATCTATACATTTTAATACATCAGTTTGCTTGACACATTCTAACTAACTTTGGATCTTGGTTAATCAACTATAATGATTCATAATTCAATTGTAAAATTATACACTTAAAACTCATGTTTCAAATTTATAACCTCTTTTTTGGTTTCAGTAAGGTTAATGATATCTAAAGAAAACAAAGACAATATATGACAGATACCAAACAGCAAGCAAGTAGAATATGCATACACATAGACACATGACCAAATAAGAAGGATGTAGAATACAATGATCATCTTTACACATGCTCCGGAAGTGGGAAGGTTTATCTAGAGTGACTCCAGGAGCCACTCTCATTAAAGCACACACAAGGTCACATGTATTTAGCATCCCGTGTGTAAGAGCACTCACAATAACTTGTTATTGATGGAATAGATTCCTCCCAAGTGGGGGGGTTGTCACCAGCAGGTCAAAGCTCAAAACTGAAACTAAGTACAGGCGCAGCCTCCTGCAGCTGACCCAGATGAAAGGAGCAAGCCCAGAGATAAAAGCAGAAGACACCAAGTGGCAAGTCTTTGGCACAGGACCGGGGAGTGAGGATGGCAAGATGGAACCTGCAAGAAGAGATAAAGTGACAGATCGAGTTTGAAAGAGAGAGCAGTCTCTGGACTCATGGGATCGAGGTGATTAAAAGAGAAAAAGGGATACTTATCTGATCAAGGACAAATGGTTCTGGCAGTGCTGGGAGTAGGAGTGGCTGCAGCATGGTGGCACCGGAGGCAGCGGCAGACTGACCTGGAAGAGAGGCAAGATAATCATTATTAAAAGAGGGGGAAGGGAGCCACCCCTGACAGGAGGGAACCTGTGAAGAGAGGAAAAAGGGGAAGTGCAATGGGGCTACATAGTTTCTTTGTATTTTGAGACTGGTGGGAATGTAGGCCTTTTTGTTGTTATTCAGTAAACAGCTTTCTGTTCTTCTTAAAGGAAGTATATCAGGGCTGCATCTTTACTGTGTATCTTGAGATTGGTGTGAGCATATACTCTTTTTGTTGTTGTTCAGTAATTTCTTTTCCTCTTTGTGGCAGGGCACTGTTTGTTCCTTCACTTTAAGGGCTGAGTCAGGCATCCAGCAGGTGCCCGATGGCAGCAGCCATCTTGAGAACCTAGTATATAAAGGCTGCAGTCTGTTGCTGCCAGCTAAGGCAGAAACATCACCCAACTGAACTGCAGCAGGAGCAACCAGAAGCTAAGGGCATAGAGCTGATGGGGATAGCTAGAAGGCTCTTGGTCCTGGGTATGACCTAAAACTGCACTCTGCCAGGAATGGGTGGCCTTGTGGGGCTTCTGGTGGTACAGGAGTCCCCAGGAAATGCCAGGCCAGTTACCACCCCAGTGAAAGGCAGGTGGGGGTGTCTTAATAACCCCAGCACCCGCAACCAGGCAGGTAACCCCATAGTAGGGCCGAGAAGGTGAACCTGTGAGAGAGAGTGGGCTAGATGCTCAAGAAGCCTGACCTGAGGCACCCTCAACTGGTCAATGCTGGGGCCAGGACCAGAAGGGTCAAAAGGGCCAGGGGCCCACTGCAAGGGACACCCATAACTGAGGGCCTGGGTTTCTGACTGGCCTTGGAGGTGAGGCCAGGGCTTGTGTGGCCAAAGGTCCCTGGGGCCATGCTCAAGAGGGGGAAGAGTACAGGGAGCTAGGCAGCCCAGAATGATGGTGGAATGGGCCACTTGATAGAAGGGATCAAGTTGGGGTCCAGACTGGAGGATTATGGGGCCCAGTGTGGGGCCAGAGATTTTAAGAACTGTGGTGCCATCTGTGAGGCATGTGCTGCATTGTAGGGGAGGTCAGAGCCACAGATGGTGCTCCCTTGCATCAGGACTGGGAATAGGCAGCTTCCCGCATTTTACCATCAGTTTATGGAAACAATGAAGTCAGGGCAGGAGAGACTGAGAGCACTGTCCCATGGAGACTGGTGGCCAAGCCAACATGACACCCGGCCCTGGGACATGCCCTCTGTCACACTTTTAAAGGCAATTCACCTATGTCTTATTTTTAAATGTTTTCCATCAAAGTGTGGCAGGTGAGGTAGATGAGGCAAGCCCACACTCTATCAGAAGGACCTGGTAACACTATGCTTCAAGTTGGCGGTGAGGGTGCTTTAACTAAAGCTTGTTTGATGAGCTTTAAAGTGCTCCCAACACTATTTTGAAGTATGGGGACACATAAGACATGGAGGCTGTTGGAGCTCATTAATTAGCATGTTCCAGCAGCCTTGATTAATCTCACTGGAGCACATCTACAGGCAGATGTGCCACATCTTGTATCACCCACTAAATGCTCATGGGGATTTAAGTGCTTAAACGTGATCCTGCTCTACTTTGCTTGAATCTCTGAAAAACAGAAAATGCAGAAGTTGGATGTGTCTTCTTTTGCTACCTGCCTTTTGTAATTTAACTTTAAGGTTTATTTGATGGCATGTTATAAAGTAGGAATGTCAACTTTTTCAAGGACTTGAGAAGAGTAGAACAGGGTCATACATAAGTGCTCAAGACTACAAAAGCACCTAATGGGTGGAATAGGATCTGTCCCAGTGTTCAACATTTTTCATTCTGTCTAGTTTGTATTTTTCATAAATAAACAAAATACAAAATCACACACAAACCAGGTTCAAACGATATAATAGAAAGAGTTATATAATATTTATAACTATAAATATACTATATTTTTCTTATAATAGGTTTTGATATCTATATATCTACAAGCCATCATTCACATATTCAGTACAAAATAAGGGGAATGTAGAACATAATTAATAATAAATTAAAATCCTTAAGCATATTGAGGAATGCAAATTTATTTATTTATTTATCTCCCTTTTTTCTTTTTTCCAGTTTTGGCAGTTACCCATATAGAGTGGTTACATGTGTTTCTACAAAATGAAATACCAGGGTTGAAACCTTTATTCCACCAAACAAATGAAAGATTTGCAGGACTGAAGGCTATAGAACATTAACTTGAATGAGTAAATAGGTCCTTCATAAACTGTAATCTCTGCCATCCTATCAACAGACATGCTTGTTTGTGTTGCTATCCCAGCAATACCTTTCCCAGCAACTTAATTTAGCTGACTCTAAGGTTGAAATGCATACACTGTTATAAATAGATGAACCAATCTAAAGCAGAAGTCTGTAATTAAAAATATTTTGGAAGATAAAATATTTGTCTCCAAAGTTCTCCTTACAATAAAATTATTCATATAAAATATACTATTAAGTCATTTGTTTAATAATATTTTATTTTGGATGTTTGGATAGTCTCAAGGTCACACTAGGGGTATGTGTAGATGTTACATTTAGATTGTAACTAGGGTAACTAAGATTAGGAGTATGGCCCCAGGACTGTGCTCCTCCTGTCCACCTCCCCAGCTCTGACCAAGATATTTTTACCACCTCCCCCTGCACCTAGACATACAATCCTTCTTCTCCTGTGTAGTGACCCTTTCCCACAGACCTGCCAGCCTCCCCCATCCCACCAAATTCCTGTTCCAGACCCACCACCATCCTTGTGGACCCACTAGCCCTGAGGGATGTTTTTGGAAAAACATCTTAACATTATATAGCTAATTTATTGATTCTGGAATGTATAAATATTAAATGTATTATGTTCTTATGGTTTGCTAAATTCTTCATATTGGCAAATTAGGCCCTTAATTTCTTTGGGGTAATGTAAATATCAGTTGAGAGCTTTGTGGTTCTGTAATACTTTTTAAACATGTAGCTGATACTTCAAGGCAAACCTTCTGGCAATTACAATTCAGTACATCTACAAACAGAATGGATTTTGTTCTAGTTAACTCCAAAAATGTTAAATGCAAAAGGTATAAAAAACAACATAACTTGATAGCCTTCCTGTTATGATACATACAGACTAATTAATTTGTTCACTTTTTCTTTTCATTTTGTTTCATTTAGTGTTGTTTCTTTTCATGTATTTTCTTTTCTTTATATAATTCCTTGAAGTTAAACTCATAAAAACTGTTGGTGAGCTTCAGCTTCAGAGGACTATTTTTTTACTCTTAATATTTCAAAAAACACAGTTGTGGAAAACTTTGCTATATTAAATCTTATTAATATAGGGTTCTGGAGCAATCATCATTGCATTGTCATCATAGTCTACAGGATGTAAATCTAAACAAATGCCTCCAGCATAAAGATAATTATTTATTGAAACCACTTTTCTTTAAAGTTACATTACCTCAGTATGTGATTTTTTTGGGTTGGTTTTTAACAGGACTTCCTCTTATGTCACTGTAGTTCGTCAACTGCCTACTTGCATTGCATTGAAACTAGAGCTATTAGAGCTTCAGAAAAGCTTATCAAGCTAGCAATCCTATAGAGTGCTTAATTAAAGTCAATTGAATCTCCAGGGGTTTTTTTAAGTTCAATAAATTAACTTTAAAATATCCCCATGTAGTTCCATCCACAAAGTTTCTCTCTTCTTAGGGTAGTGCCATCACAGTATATTTTGTAGAAGTGTTTTTTGATTCTATGTTTTCCAAGTCTAAGAAGCATTCTCTGGTGAATGTTTTGTTCCAAAGCTTGTTATTACCTTGGTCATTTGATGCTAATTTGGTGAAAATAACCAGAATTTTTCAAATGTGTTTTGTAAAATTTCTAATATTCTATATTTAGTTGGAGTGATTAAAAAGCCATAGCAAAGTTTATATCAAATAATTTAGCTTGGATAGAGCAATAGAATTGATTATATAGATAAAGATAATATTAGAGATCTATATTAACTGCATTCCCTTCATTTGATCTACTTTGTGATATATTACCACAAAGTGGGCACATCTACACATGATGTGACATTGCCATAGCAGAGCATTGTGGCAATGTATTATCCATGGGCAAAAAACATGATCCACAACTACATTCCTGTAGTGACACACTCCTTCAATATTGTGCATCGCTATGGTGATGTAGAGGCTAAAAAAGACTGTGCACCAGAAGGAAGTACTAAGTGATGGTGCAATAACAACAGTACCATAGGGGCACGTGTAGACACACCCTGTAGAAACAATGCTGAGAGGGCAAGGTTGACTTTATTTGCTATGCAATATGAGTGACAAGGTATCAGCTGATAAGTGATGATAGAAATTCATGGAAACATTATCTAAACTTACATACGTACAGATCTCTTCGTTTAAACAATCTCTTCAGTTTCATGTATGTCCTATCATTGTAGGCGGTCAGTCTGGAATATAGCATTTTTATAAATATCTATTCATGAATTTTCAAAGAATTAGCAGGAGTTCAAGGAATTTTTGATGCCATCTGATTTCCAAAGAAGACACTTGCCATCTGTTTCAGTCATTCGGGAGGATAGTTCAGCTAGCAGTGACTGACATGTGAATTCCAGAACTGTTGAGCCAACAGTTACAAAAACATGGCTTTATCAGTTATCTAGTAGTTAGAACCAATCACTAGGCACAATAATGCTAAACAGCAAAAAGTTGTGGGGGTTTTTTTTTGTCAAGTAGCAAAAAACATTTTAAAAATTAACAAATCCACTTAGATTTTCATGATGTTAGAAATGGCAATGGGACTTCAACAGGAGAATACTATCACTGCAATTTATTTTGGTTTGCATTAACAAACGTTACCTAAATAAAGAGAAAGTTGCACAACATTTACAAGCAAAGAACAGTAGTACAGACATAATAGTAATACAGTAACATCAGTATCTTAGTAACAATAGTTTAATAATTTGGGTGGTGCAATGAGTCCATGTTGTTTTTCTAAGCTTCAAGACACTTCAGCTCCTTGATCATAATGGATTATGGAAATATTACTGTAGCCACCAGGCCTCAACCAGTTGCGCTCGGGTGACTGATGTTACATGGCTCACGCCTCTATCTGAGCTGGTGACTTCCACCCGAATCCTTAACCTTGTGCTCATCTGCCACGACTTGTTGGACCTCAGTGTCCGGGGCTGTTCATCGGGTGTGCTCATAGACCCGAGGTTCCTCCCAGCAGTTACTCATGGGGCTCCGCCACCCCTACACCCCAGCCTCATGCCTCCTGTGAAGCAGTGTCAGGATGGTCAGCATCTCGCTCCTGGGACCCTTGACCGGGTCCTACTCAGGCCCCGACCCTATCTAACTTGCATGTGGGCCCACTACCCTCAGACACCCATGGAGCTCGGGGAAGAACAAAAGGAAAGAAAGAAGCTCCAACACAAAACCGGGTGCACTGCCCCTTTAACTACCCCTCTCCCTTCCTGCACTTTAGTGGGACACTGGCTGCCTCATCCCTTTAGGCAATTAGGTTCCCTGCCTACTCTAAGGCACCTCCTGGTCCAGCGGCGATGCTCGCTCCAGCTACAACCCTTCCTGGGTTCCCTGCAGTCCCTCTCTCCTGGGGCGGACTTCTTCAGGTGTTCCCCCTGTCGCCCTTATGAGGCGTTCTTCATGTCCCTCCATTGCCCCATCTGCAACATCATCAAGATGCTCCTCTTCCTTCTTGCTTCTGTCCTGGCCGTTCCTGCTCCTCTGGTCCTGTATATCAGATCACCTCCACTGCGGGATCATCTGTGGCTGCATTTTCTCGCTCCCCGCCGGCTCCACAGCACGCGTCGCCATTTTTATCTGTGCCAGCCAGCATTCAGCGTTGACATCACCAGCCAGCTGCAGCTGGATAAACAGGCAGCTGACAAGCCACGTGGGTTCTGCCTTCCACCCCTCGCGTGCTGCATCCTGACCCACAGGTGACAATTACATTCCTCCGTACCTCCAGTCCCGGGACAATTACAAAAGTATAATATAAGCAGAATTCATTATGGGTGTATGTAGATGAAATGGGGGCCCTAAATTGAAGCAGTGGGTTTTTAAAAACACTGCTTCAATTTAGGGAAAAGTAAACCCCCATGTGTCTTACCTGCCTGTCCAGCAGCAGAGAGGGGAGGGCGAGGTGCTGGTGGGCAGAGTGGTCCCTGGACTGTGGTGGGATGGGCAGGCTAGTGCTTCCCTCTGTGGTAGTGGTGGCCCCCCCCAGGTGGTACCCACCCACAGGCACCCATCTTGGGCAGTTCGGGGGAGGGGGTGGCACTGCAGCTGCAGAGGGAGGGACCGGATCCCTGCACAGCTTATGCAGGCAGGCAGGCTTCAGAGAGGAAACAAAAAGATCAAGCTCTCCCCTTTTCTTTTTCTTTGGTAGAGCCTGCCTTCATGGGCTGCTGTCAGGCTGTCTGCACAGCCCCTGAGCCACAAGAAGCCCGGTGCTTTGCTCTGCAGCTGTAGGGCAGCAAACTAAAACTCATAGATTTATTTAATAGATTTCATAGATTTCTAGGGTCAGAAGGGACCTATCAGATCATTGAGTCGAACCCTCTGCTCTGGGAAGGAAAGAGTGCTGGGTTTAAGTAATCCCACCCAGGTGCTTGTCTAATCTCCTTTTAAACACCTCTAAGGTAGGGGAAAGCACCACCTCCCTTGGAAGCCCAGTCCATATTTTGGCAACCCTCACTGTAAATATTTTTTTCCTGATGTCCAATCTAAATCTTCTCTTCTTCAGTTTATGGCCATTATTTCTAGTAACCCTGAGGGGTGTCCTGGTAAACAAAGTATCCCATATTCCCTGATGACCCCTCTGATGATCTTGTAGACAGCCACAACATCACCTCTCATCATTCTCTTGCAGAAGCTGAAGAGATTCAGGTCCCTCAGTCTGTCTTCATAGGATCTTACCTACAGGCCCTTAACCATACAAGCAGCCTGCCTCTAAACTCTTTCCAGGTTATCCATATCACTCTTGAAATGCGACACCCAAAACCAGACACAGTACTCCAGCTGTGGCCTCACCAATGCCACATAGAGGAGAAGTATCACCTCCCTAGACCTGCTGGTGATGCACCTACTAATGTAGGAAAGAGTGCAGTTAGCCTTACTTATTACCTTGTCACATTGGCAATTCATGTTCATTTTTGTATTGACTATGACTCCAAGATCCCTTTCCACTGGTATGCTACTTAGAATGGTACTTTCCAATCTATAGGTGTATTGGTGATTCTTTCTCCCCAGGTGCAGCTCCTCAGAGATGTTTTAGTTTGCTGCACCCCGAAGTCATTTAAGGTGCATTACATCACTGAATGTGCTACAGCAGCTGGAATTAATGTGCAATACAACGCTGATGCATGCAAACACCAGCATCATTAAAGCAGCATTTTAATCTACTTTAAAGTGTTGTGCACACATGCCCCTTATTTTATCTACACATGCCCTATATATGTTTTATTGGGCATTCCTGAATAGTTGCATTCATACTACTCACTTATGTGTTGGAAAAAGCAACCACATTTGCTTCATTGTAGGCAAGAACTATGTAGGGCAGGGGTAGGTAAGCACCTCCCCCCCAGTCCCCCCCAGCACACATTCTCGAATATGGCATGAGGCCATTTTGCTCGGCATGCCACAGTTGGCTTGGGGTCTGGGCATTGCCATCAGCCATGGAGCCTAGGCTGCTTACAGAAGCCAGCAGGGAGGCTCCAACTCCTTTTGTGGGCAGCTTAGGCTCCATGGCAGGCAGCAGCTGCCCGGAATCCAGGCTGAATGTGGCAGGCAGCTGGGAGACTGCAACTGGTGCATCAGGGTCTAGCGCTCCAGCTCATCTCTGTGGCAGTGGTGGCTGCACCTGTGCCTCAGCATGCATGGTAGAAAAGGGGCTTAGGGCAGCACTACTGTCACAGAGCCAGGCTGGGTCTATGGACCCTGGTGCAGCTGTGTGCAACCTGTTTTTTGCCTGCTGCAAGTAGTCCAAGCTCTGTGGTGGTGGTGGCTGTATGCGCATCTCAGGGCACATGGCAAGGAAGGGGCTGAAGGCAGCACGGCCCTAGCCCCTTCCCTGTCATGCTCCCATGTGCAGTCACTGCTAGCAATGAGCCAGGACAGGGCTTTGGACTCCAATGCAGCCACTTGAAGACTTAGAGCTTCCTGCTGCAAGCAGCCTGGGCTATTTGTGCAGCCCAGCCCTGCTTCTCTGCCATTTCTTTGCAGTGGGGGTTATGTGCCCACTGTGTGGGCTTCCCTGATGGAGGTGAGGGGTGCCCTGTCATCTCTGCCTTGCAATGCCCTTGCCTGGCAGCCAACAGAAGCTCTCCTTTGCCTTTCCCTCCTCTCCCAGCATGTTGCCCCCATGCATTTGGGGCTGGGAGGGAGTTATATTCATTTGAACGGTGGCTCTGGTTTGTAAATCTTAGCTCTGTTGTGGGGAAGCAGCTGCAAACTTGCTCCCCCATTGCACTTGTTTTGTGTGTGCTCCTGCACTTTTGCTCAGCTGAGGCCTTATGACTGAGAGATGGGGGGCACTGGAAGGCTGCTGGAGAAGCTCTCCAGCGGGGGGACACATGGCCCCTGCAGCAGCTCTCTCTTCCTCTGCATGGAAGTAGCAATCCAGACACAGCCCAGGCTACTTTCAGCAGGCAGCCACAAGGTTGCAGGTGGCTGCACTGGGGCCTGGAGCCACAGCCTGACTTGTTGCTGACTGCAACTGCACATGCACCTCAGGGACCACAGCAGAGAAGGGGCTGGGGCTGCACTGCCACAAGGATTGGGTTCCTCATGGCTTCCCACCATCAGTGGGAAGCATCTTTGAAGTCCAGGTTGTGGGGTTTCTTGGCATTTGACCCAAAAAGTTGCTGACCTCTGCTGTAGGGTTTCCTAAACAAGATCCATGTGTTATAATCCTGTCCTTGCCATGCACTTCCTGAGTAACAATGGGCAAGACACACAAATATAACTATGATAATTTTCCCTTTTATAACCATTAGATGAGGTCTATCTGTCTATCTGTCTATCTATCTATCATACATTTCTTGGAATCACATTCTCTTTGGAAATCCACTAATGTGCAGGAAGGATCATAATATAGTTTCATAGTTTCTAGGGTTGGAAGGGACCTAAGTAGATCATCTAGTCCAACCCCCTGCCATGGCAGGAAAGAATACTGGGGTCAAACGACCCCAGCAAGATATTCATCTAACCATCCAACCTCCTCTTAAACACCCCCAGGGTAGGAGTCTGCACCACTTCGCTTGGAAGTTGGTTCCAGACCCTAGCCGCCCTGACCGTGAAGTAGCGCCTCCTGATATCTAACCTAAAACTACCCTCTGCCAGCTTGTGACCGTTATTACTGGTCACTCCTGGTGGTGCTCAGGGGAACAGTGACTCCCCCAATGCCTGCTGATCCCCCCTGAGTAGTTTATAACAGGCCACAAG
This sequence comes from Crocodylus porosus, assembly GCF_001723895.1. Classification (NCBI taxonomy): domain Eukaryota; kingdom Metazoa; phylum Chordata; order Crocodylia; family Crocodylidae; genus Crocodylus; species Crocodylus porosus. The sequence goes on from NW_017728906.1 coordinate 100,523,891, forward strand.
ATCCCCCCTCAGCCTTCTCTTGTGGAGGCTGAACAGGTTCAGGTCCCGTAGCCTCTCCTCATAGGGCCTGCCCTGTTGTCCCCGATCATACAAGTGGCCCTCCTCTGGACCCTCTCAATGTTGTCCACATCTCTCCTCTACTCTGACTTATGGATAGGGATGATCCTGTCTTTGGTGATAGGAGTAGGTGTCCTCCTGAGGTCCCTTCAAGCCCTTTGTCTCTATGATTCTAGGAGGCATTATATAAGAAACATTCTATGTAATGCTGCCATGCACAATCAGGAGTGCCACAAAGCTGAGTGACTTGGTCTGCAGCTTATACTACATTCAAGATAAAGAAAAGAGATTTCCTTCTTCTAAATTTCACACGGGATTCATCCTATAGGCATTCTAAGGTATACCTAATAGATGCTGACAGGATCAGATACCCTATAAAAAGCAGTAACATCTATTTCTTTAATTTTAAATGGTGATTTTCAAGACCTGATAGAGATCACAAGAGGGAGTATGAATCTGTAATCCAGTGGTTAGGGCACTTATGTGGAAGGAGGGTATGGCAGGCCACTTTTTGTGCCTGCCACTTTAAGGGCGCAGCCAAGCAGCCAGCAAGTGTATGATTGTGGCACCCATTTTTAGATCCCTGGCCACTTATATAAACAGAACAGTTCACAGCTGGCAGCAGAAGGAGTAACATCGCCTGGCTGCAAGTTTGCTTGGAACATCCTGGAGGTAAGGGCAGGAGCTGTAGGGGATGGCTTGGAGGCTACTGGTCCTAGGCATGACCAAAAACTGCACCCTGCCAGGAGTGAGTGGCTGGTGGGGCTCCCAGCAGCACGAGAGCTCCCAGGAAATGCCAGGCCAGTTACCATCCCAATGAAAAGTGGGTCGGGCACCTTAATAACCCTGCTTCCCACAACCAGGTGGGTTATCCCCTTGTAGGGTCTGGAAGGCAGACCCAAGACAGAGAGAGGGCTATAGACTTGGAAGCCTCACTTGAAATCCCTTGGCTGCTCAATGGATCCCTTGACTTGGCCAGGACCAGAAAGGTCAAAGGGCCAAGGGCCCACCATGAGGGATGCCCAGAGCTGAGGGCCTGTGGTTCCTACTGGCTTGGAGGTGAGGCCAGGGCCTGTGTAGCCAAAGGTTCTGGGGGGAGCACACCTGTAAAGGTGAACAGATCAGGGAGCTAGGCAGCCCAGAATGAAGGCGGAGTAGGCTGCCTGAGTGAAGGGATCTAGTTGGGGTCTGGACTGCAGGGTTCTGGGCCTCAGAGTGGAACCAGTGATGTTAACAACTGTAGATGCCATCTGTGAGGCTTGGGCTGTGGTGTAGGGGAGGAATGGAGCCGCAGGTAGCACCCTCTGGCATTGGAGCAAGAAATGGGCAACCTCCCGCCTAATTAATATTTAAATTAATTATCATCAAGGCGTGGCAGCAGAGAAGGTGAGCAGTTAGCCCAGAAACAGGTGGTAGACTGGTCCTGAGAAAGTCCCCTGTTACAGAGGATATTGTGGGAGATGGTCTTGTTTTCATCTTTCAGGGACGTACCTTTTTAGAGGCTAAGTCCTCAACTAGAGTTAGCTCTAGTTAGGTATTTGATTAAAATTTTGAAAGATAGAAGAACTTTCAGGCCTCATAAACATACTAGTTGTTGATGAAATAGCACTGAGCTAATTTCAGTAATCACAGAGATCCTTGCCACATACTTCTCTTCAAGCCATGATGAACTGATTTACCAAATGAATCCAGTAATAGTATCACACATATACACTGCCTTCTTTTTACCTCCTGTGTATTTAAAAAAGTACTTCTTGTTGTCCTTAATCTGGGATGCTCGTCCCAGTTCCATCTCTGCCTTGGCCTTCCTGACTGCCCCCTTACAGCCCCAAGCAACTGCAGTATAGTCATCCCTGGTGTTGGCCCCTCCTTTCCATTGTGTGTACGCCTCCCTTTTAGCTAGGAGATATTCCCAGATGCTTTTGGTGAACCATGAAGGTTTGTGTGCCCTCCTGAACCCTTTGATCCGTGTTGGGATTACCTCCCTTTGGGCTTGGAGGATCATCTCCTTAAGGAGCGACCACTCTCCTTGGACACCTGGCTCCCCTCCCCTCCGGGACTTCAGTGCTTCCCTGACTATTCTCCTTTTGTTTCAATGATATTTTGACCGGCTTTCTTTTGTTCTGATTTTGCTGTTTCAACCTCAAAATTGGTTGAAACAGTGTAAGAACAAAATGGCTGGTGAAATTTTGTGCAGCCCTAATGCACAAAATTTTTTGCCCTTAGGCTCCCCTGGATTTCCCTGTTTAGCCAAGGAAGTATTTTGGCCCTTTCTCCGTTTTTGCGCATATTGGGATAGTCTCCATCTGTGCCCAAAGGATCACTGCCTTTAGGAACAATCACCCTTCCTGGATTCCCATCTCACCAGTACTATTCTCCTGAAGTGTGTCATTTACTAGACTCCTAAGCACACTGAAGTTAGCCTTCTTAAAGTCAAACACTTCCACCCTAGTGGAATACTAGTTATTTTACCCACTGTATGCTGTATGGTGAATTTGATTGATTAGTATTCACTGTCCCCAAGGTGACCACAAATCTGCAGCTCCCCTACCAGATCCTCCCCCATAGCCAACACCAAGTCCAGTAAGGAATTCCCCCTAGTAGGACCATATACCTCCTGTGTTAGGTGAAGGTCTTACACACAGGTTAAGAACCTATGTGAACGGTTTGACTTGACTGACTGCTCCTCCCAGCAGATGTCAGGATACTTTAGGTCCCTCATGACAACCACATCCTTAGATGGTATGGACTCTGAGAGCTGTGTCAAGAATTCCAAGTCTAGATTTTCCTCTTTGTGTGGTGGTCTGTAGCAGACCCCCACCACCAAGTCCCTTTCCCCATGTCCTCCATGTATCCTAACCCACAATGGCTCAACTTTCTCCTCCTCTGATTCCATTTTGATTACAGTACATAATGGTCCTTTACATAGAGAGAGTCCTTTCCTTCCTACTCTGTCCCTTCTGTACAACCTGTAGCCCTCAGTGCGTATGGCCCTGTCATGGGTAGGGTCCCACAAGGTTTTTGTTAGCCCCACTAAATCAAAACTATTATCTGAAAGCAGAAGTAAGAGTTCTTTCTACTTGTTCCCCATGCTCCTAGCATTAGGATACAGGCACTTGAGCCCTCTGAATGCTATCTTTGCTGCCCCACCATTCTGATGCCCAAAGAGCCCCTTGGTACTTACCTGGGGTGTACTGCTGCATGTCTCGTAATTTGTAGATTCTAGACTATCTCCGTCTCCTGCCTCCCTGTCCCCCATCATACTTAATTTAAACCCCAACAGAGGAGGTCATCCAACCTGTAAGAAAAGAGACTCTTACCTTTTGTGGAAAGATGAAGCCCATTACATCCTAAGAGGTCCCTTGCATGGAAGTGCGGGCCATGGTGCAGGAAGCCAAAACCCGCACGACGGCACTGACTCTGGAGCTGCAGGTTGACTTCCCTGACACAGGTGACGTGATGCCTACTGTGACCACTGACCAGGAGGATCAGCAAGAAGACCACCTGCACCCCCATCTTCCTCATACTGGTCCTCAGAGCCCTGTAATCATTCATGATATGGTCTGGACTACTCCTGGCTGCATCATTTGTTCCTACATGGATGAGGACTGTGGGATAGTTGTTGGAGGGCAAGATGAGGTGAGGAATTCTCACCGTGACATCCTTGATCCTGGCTCCAGGCAAGCAGCAGACCTCATGCACCATGGGATCTGGATGACAGATGGGTCCCTCTGTTCCTCTCAGCAAAGAGTCACCCACAACGATGACTCAGCATCTCTTCATCTGCTTACCTGGCCCGCCTTCAGCTTGATTTGTGATGGTGGCAGGCCCCTCCAGTGCACTTTCCCCCACCACACACTCGTCCAGTGCAGCCAAGGCCTCATATTTGTTTCCCAACTGCACCAGAGGAGCTGTCTCTGCAATGAGAGGTCTGGCCTCTGAGATGACTGTCCTCCACTCACCAGCATCTGTTTCAGGACATTCTCTCACAGATTCTCCACCAGGAATCTTGTCCTGCAGAGAATGAAAGTAGCTTTCAATCTCTTCTTCAATTTCCCTGATACCCTGCAGCTGGCTCACCTCTGCCTGGAGTTCCCACATCATGGCCTCAATCTGGGCATATGTAGGACAGAGTGCGCAAACAGGGCTAGGTGGAGGGCTAAGGGGGACTGTCCCCCCAAGGTAGGGAGCACCCTTAGGGTTAACCCTTGCAGAGCAGGCTCCAGAGGCACCAGATCCCCTCAGCGGGGGAGCGAAGGAGGCTGGACTTCTGGCAGGCACTTCCAGGAAGACCAGAGCACCTGATTGGCTGATTGGGGCAGCAGCAGGAAATTCAAACCACGGCCTTTAAAAGCAACGGTTTGACATAGCCCCCAGCACTCAGGAGCCAGAAGCAGCGGGGAGAGGAGGGATCCAGGCACATGTATGTCCCACACACGTGTGCTCCCTTACCAGACCCGAGGCAGATGCAGCAGCAGCAGAGCCAGCAGTGGGGACAGCAGCAGGTAATCCCCCTAAGGTAAGTGGGCAGAGGGACCAGACGCAGCTGAGCCAGATCTGGAGGGGAAGCCCCCCCAGATCCCTCTTAGGTGAGCCAGTAGGGAGCCGCACTCCTGAGACACACTGCATGAACAGAGCATGCAAACAGGCCCGCTCTGTAAGAGCGTGTTGGCATTTGCGCCAGCGGGCGAGCAGGAAGGACCAGGTGGGAGACTTCTGCTAGGGCAGGGTGAAGGCCCTGCACTAAGCAAAAAACAAGCAGCAACTTCTATGATGGTGTTGATGTGAAGTGCTGCCAGGGCCCCTGCCCGGGGGGAGCAGCCTACCCGGGGCTTGTCTGAGACCTCCACGCAGACAGTCCATGGGGGAGCTGGCGTCCCCCACCCCCTGGCCTGTGGGGTTTGCCCAGAAAGGCCTGGGGGGGTAGGGATTGGGGTCTGTCTAGGTGGAGGCCACACAGGAGCTCCAGACCAGAGTCAGCAGCAGGGCAAGGTCCCTGACTGTGCTCCATGTCACCATCCACATAGTAGCACCCCTTCTCATTCACTTACCTGAAGTCTCTGTCAGAAACTTCCATATACTCCTTCTCACAACTGGCCTCCTTCACTCTCTGCTCTAGCCCACCTGGACAGTTGCCCATGGACCCTTGCCCCACTGTGCATACCCAGTGCCATGCTCACAGCAGACAGCTCTCAGAAAAAAAAAACACTTTATAACAAACACAGGCCACCCCCTCTCTCCCCTACAACAGAGCCTATTTCCCCTTCCTCCCCTTCCAACAGAGCCACTCTACTACCCACTCCATAGATTCATAGATTCATAGATGCTAGGGTCGGAAGGGACCTCAATAGATCATCGAGTCCGACCCCCTGCATAAGCAGGAAAGAGTGCTGGG
>NW_017728906.1:100533464-100556843 GCF_001723895.1 Crocodylus porosus
TTCTTCCAAGTGACCCTGCACCACCTCAGGGTCCACGCATGGAAGTCTGGTGCCTTGCTGCTGCCTCCCTACACTCCCAGTGAGAGACTTGTCATGCCTCTCGCTTAGGAACACTGAGGCGAAAAACTCGTTGAGGAGTTCAGCCTTGTCCCCTCTGTCCGTCACCAATTGTTTCTGCCCATTTAGCAGAGGTCCTATTCCTCCCTGGGCCTTCCACTCACTACCAATAAATCACCTTCTTTCCTGTGCAGACTATATACAGTGCATTCTGTGTGTGGCCTCTTGGGGTAGGGGGCTGTGGGATGGAGATGTCTAGGAGGCAGAGCCTGGGGTCAGGCACCTCACACCCTGGCCTTTGGTCACACCCCCATGGGCATGTATGCCATGATGAAACCAGAGGGCATGGGCTTGCCCAGGGGTGATGGCAGGCACTGCTCTGCTGGTGTGACCATCTCCCCATCTTGCAGCCAGTGGGCCAAACCAGTAGGGCCCACATGTAGTCTTGACCTCACTGCATTAAACTCCTGCTCTGAGGCCACTTGAATCCAGGCTGAGCAGCAGGGGTGCACCTAAGCGAAGGAGTTGGGTGCTGGGCACCCAGGTCAGGGGCCTGGGCAGGGGCTTCTGGACAATTTGTGATTTTTTATCAGAGAAAACCAGGATACTTGATCATCAGGCTGAAAGGGTTAATGGCTCAAGGTCAATTTGGCAGCTGGTATCAAGTGGAGTGCCCCAGGGATAGGTACTGGGGCTGTTTTTATTCAAGTTTCATTGCAGTTTGCTAAGTACACAAGCAGAATTTTGGACCAAAAAGTTTATTATGAATGATTATATTCTTTAACTATATACATTCTAGAAAGATTAGTTCTTGGGCCTCTTCTCTGTATGATTGCACGCATCCCTAAGAGAAGGAATGCACATGTAAATTCATAATAAACAGTGGCTAAGTAACAATTACTAGTGATACAGTAAAATAATTACATCAATTGAATTGTGTTGTATACTAAATTTAGTGTTGATGACAGAAGTCTCTTTTCTCCAAGGGCATACTTTGAAGGAAAACAGTGAAAGCTTTCCAACATAATTTACACAGCTGACTAAAATATGCTTGAATATCTATTTAACCCATGAAATTCCTCCAAGATCAATGGGATATAAATCGGCATAGAATTTAGCTCTTTGTGCCTTGAATCTTTCCTAAAAAAACCTCAAAGCTGCCTTTAAAGCAATTCAGTCATCACAATCTGTTGGCTTAGAACCGGTATTTAAAGGTTTGTTTATTGGGAATTGGCATATAGGTATAGACATATGTATTATAAGGGTTCAAGATGGGCAGCAGGGGTTAATTGATTTGTAAGAGCCTGGGTTTTACACAAAGAGTTCCATATAGCCCTGGAAGCAGATGGGCTGTCTAGCACAACAAGGCCAATGGATGGACACAGCCTGAGAACTGAGGGCAGCATGGCATAACACGACATTGCAGCCCTCAAGGCAGACACGTTGTCTAACATAAGAAGGACACAAAGCCTGGGAACCAAGGAATTATATGGGAATACTGTCCCCTAACATGAGATAAGTAACACCAGCTACAAGGCGTCAGAGCAGCAGTGCAGGGCTGAGTCCCTGTTTCCCCAGTTTTGGGGGAACAGACCAAATTAGGAGAAGGCCCGGAAGACTATGTAGACATGTGACCAGAGAGGAAACAACCAGAGTAGCCACGCATGAAGAGTCACCAAAGGGGAAAGAGAATATAAAAGCAGAGACTGGAGAGTAACAAAGGATCCCTCCCTGCTCCTCCTTGCTGTCCCTCCTTGTTCCTCCTTCTCTTCCTTGAGAGGGGTCCCCATCATGTTCCCCTCTCCCAGGAAGGGTCCCCGAGGCCACCATGGACCGCAGGCATACCAGCAGCCACTGGAGGGGGGCTGTGGGACTTGGCAGCCCACCTCCAGACTGCTGACCCCTAAGAGAAAGAGTGGAGCCTGCACCCTGACCAGATGTACTTTGACTCTGACGACAGCTCTAGGATTGGTGCATATAGAATTGCTTAATTGTTTGTATTGTTGCTTTTCTGTTATCACTCTGTATCAATAAACTCACCTATTATCAACTGGCAGGTGGTATGGTCAGTCTGAGGATTGTGCTTGCCTGAAACAAAGGTATAGGGGCTGGGTCCAAATCCAGTGCCAACACAACCTTTTGGTCCTTCTCTTTCTGCATCTATTATCTATAGGAATGACAGGTCATCTAGTCTGTTGCTAAAGCGTCAATATAGGTTAGCTGCTTATAGTAGATCAACTAGTTCTTAGTCCAGTGGGTTTAATCCTGGGAATCCTCCATAATTTCATAAATCTTACTTAAGACATTTTTCCCAGTGAATGCCTTTTAAGGGACACTACTGCACAGCAGCCTAATACACTGTGCAGTAGCATATTAGCACTGTTTCTGCTGTGGCATGCTACTGCACAAAATTATTTGGTTACTGTGCAATTAGCGTCTTGTGTAGACATGCCCATTTCCCTAAATTCATATCATTGCTCCTAGTAATAAGCTTTCACATCCTTTAAATTAGGTTATATAATGCTTCTGTACCTGGTATTTGCCAGTGCGTTTTTCCATATTTAATTGAACTGTTTCATACAATTCACTTCAGCTGCTGAAATTTATGAGAGATTATGGTTATCTTCTGTTTTAGGTACTTATACAGCCATTCCCACAGGAAGATGAGTGAGTTCACTCTTGTTGCAGGGTGTGGAGTTCAAATCAACAGGTTCTCTAGAGTCTCTGAACAGCTGCTGGTCTAAAGCCCACTATCAGGATAGCTTTTAGGGGAGTTGTACTACCATTAACAGACTACACTTCCACCTTCCTTCATGACTGCAGCTGTAGAAGGGAGTCTGCAAGCATTAATGATCTTTGAGGCAGCATTAGCATTAACTTCCAATTACACATCTGCTTTGGCATTCTCAGGGTCAGCAGCAGGCAAACATGTTGTGGCAAGCAGCTGCTTCTCAGCTCCAGTGATACACCTCCAGTGATACAGCTTCTGTCCTTAGAAATGTTAGCAGGTACTTATATAGCGAAGTGCCAATAAAGGGGCTTCCACATGTTCCCACAAAAAGGAGGTGGATGATGTGGAGCCTTCACCCTTCCACTCTTTTTTTAACTAACACTGATTTAATTCTATTGATAGGTACTCCTGGGCTTAAGGAAGTGGTGTGTGGGGAGAATTAAACCCTAGATACAGCACTGCCCTCATAACACAGTGCAATATATTGAATAGAAAATGCTGCTGAAATAAAATGCCTTAAAGGTCTCAAGGCAAAAGGCCATATAGCAGAGTCAACCTCAGTTCTATCTAGAATACTTTTGGACATTTACCAAACTTTTATCATTTTTATGACTCTCTGCATTCTGAATACTAAGTGAAAACAGGATTCTTTTAGATTCCTGGGCAGCTTGCCACAACTTTGGGCCAGGGGGCCAATAACAATCATTAGCAATACATAAATTTTATCCAGTGGGCTTTCCTGAACATGTGCAAGTGTTCATTAGGTTAGAGCACAGAAATCCACATGTTGTGCCTTATGTGCTCTGAATGTGTTTCGTTTAACCGGTTTAGAATAAGTTCCTATGATTATACAGACATTTTTATATCAAATTAAGGCATATTGAACCACACATGATTCAATTGCTGTAATAAAAACTACACTTAGATAGATATATTGCTATTTACTTTCATTCGATAAGATAAATGAGTATAGAAAGCTCCACATTTACATCTTGTTAGAGGTTAAGTATATAGTGTGATAGTAACGCAATACTTATTGGACTTAAATATCTTCAGGTGCATTTGTACCATAGCTAATAAACAACATTTTCCATAAAAATTGTTATTGTTACAAAAAGGTTTCCATTTTTTAAACAAAGTTTTCTGGTTTTCTTAGGAACTTGAACTGCATATTTGTCACTCAGTTAAAAATGTATTTTTCCATCAAGTATCAGATTTAATAGAAAATTTTAGATCAGTTCAACAGAGATATAACTCATTTTATGAAGCTAATAAAGTTCACCTTTCTTTCGGTCACTCAGAAATCTAAATTCCCCTATAACATCCTGATTATATAAAAAGAAGCATATAAGTACCCCATGCCTTTTTTGACCAGTAAAAATACTTTAATTCTTTTAAAATATGTGACCTTTTTCTCCTGCCTCAGGCAAACATATTTGAAACATTAAGTGCAGTCCTTTAATTTTGATTTTTAATTTAAAAAATATTAATGTTAAAGCAAGTGCCAAGTTAACATGTAAACATTTTATTTCCAATGCATAGAACACCTATTTCAGCACAATTATTAAGTGTGTTGCTTTGTACTGCTTTGATATTTTACTGGACATAAAATTGAAAACATGAATACACAGTAGACCTAAATATATTGTATATTGTAACTTGTTTATGTAAAGCTTATGTAATGCCATTGAATACTGTGAAATAAAAACTAGGCATTTTGGGATGCTTTTAAACACCTTTGTTGCAAGAGTGGGTATCCCTTCACATATTAGTTCTAAAACTACTATTTACATAGAGGTACTAGCTTTTCAAAGGTGAAAAGTTACTACATATAGAAGTCTTGAAGATGAGAGAAAAACTGAGTATAGATATTAATTCATGGTCAAGATATATACTTACTAGGAACAGTGTGCTGTATATTATATTAAAATGATTGTGCTTAGTTTTATTGGCAATACATAGTCATCAATCCAAAACATTTTATATATATATATATATATATTTTATATATATATATATATATATATATATCATAAAATAACCAAATTCTAATTAATACTTCTGTTGCTTGGCCCATGCATCAAATTGACATGTGTTATGGAGTCCCATCAGGGATGCTTGCTTGAAATCACTGCAGCCTTGTTTGGTCCCTGAGAGTGCTCCACCAAGGCCTGCCTAGATGCAGCTTCTACAGCAGAGAGGGAGCCCAGGCTGAGATCCTGGCCTTTCTGTCCCTTCCCTGGTACTCCATAGCTAAAGGAGCCAGCAACCAATTACTTAACCTCTTGTTGGGGAGAACAAGTGTAACCCAAACTTCAAAAAAGCCAACAGACAGCTCCACTTCAATGAAGGCATTTATTGGGTCAAAGGCCACCCTGCAAGTAATTCTTTGTTTCCCCTGCACAGGGCTAAGTAGTCCCTCTGCCCTGAGTCCAGAGAACCCCCAAAGATTGCTCTGCTGTTCTCTTCCCAGTCTTTTCCAGTTCCTGAGCCTCCAAGTTTCAAATATATGAAGGGTGATTACAGAGGATGGAGAACATCTTTTTTTGCGGCTGCAGAGTACAGGGTCTAGGAGCAACAGACTTAAGATGCAGCAGTAGAAATTTAGGCTGGAGATTAGGAGGAATTTTCTGACTATGAGGAAGGTCAGGCATTGGAACAGGCTACCTGAAGAGGCTGTGCAATCTCCATCCCAGGAAATTTTCAAGCTAGGTTAGACAAACACCTGGTTGGGATTGTTTGGTCAGGGATAGTACTGCCTTGGGTAGAGAGCTGGATAAGATGACCTTCTGGGATCCCTTCTGTCCCTACCTCTGCTCGTCTCTCTACTCAGACTCATCTCCCCAGCCAGACATCATCCCCAATATTGTGGAAATGGAAACAGATAAGCAACAGCTAAGTGTATAATGCAGTGTAAAGGACTAACTCAAGTATGTTCAGCTGTGTCTGCAGTGGGCAACCAGTAACACTTCACTTATATTTATTTTCTTTTCATTACAGATTTGTCCTCTATTTAATTTATTCCGCTAATGGTTTTTGTAAGAGAAAAATCTTACAGACTAGTCACTTCAGGTACTCATTTGTGAGTTCCTAGTTAGTCATGTAGGTCATATGGCATGCTCCTGCTTGGATAGTTTAAGTTTAATAAAGAGAGTAGTGCCTAAAAAACGCTGGTTCTGTGGAAAAATTTGTAGAATTTATTCATTCTAATGAATTAACACAGTGCATTTTAAATATATTTAAAGGAAAATCTTCAAAGCTTTATCCATACTTTAAAATTATATAGAATTACTCAAAAACATGGACAAATTATATATATTTTTGTTTATTTGGTCAGGTTTATAAACAGTCTATAAAATATGATAATTGTAGCCCTATTGAATTATTTGATTCTCTCAGGAAGAGCCTGGGAAGCATTTTTCAAACAGAGAGATGGCATAAAAAATAGTAAACTAACTTAAAAACAATTTCATCATTCTCTTTCTTTCTCTTTCTGTCTTTCTTTTTTCTTTCTTTCTTTCTCTTTTGCCTTTTCTTTCCACAGGACGGATACTAAAATTAAAAAACAAAATCTGAGTTTTTTGCTGATTGGTGGTCTATTTTGATAACTCACACCTAGTTGTGGCAGCATTTATCTATATATGTACTTCCAAGTTAATGGGATTACTTGCATAAGTGCTCTCTAATATGAGTAATGACTGGTAGGTGGGGGCTTACTAGTGGGCAATGTTGTAACATGTAAGCGAGGAAAGCTAATTTCAGTAATGGCAATTTATGAACATATACATTTAATTGTCCCTTTTAATGTGCATCAGAGTATTTGCATGTCATGAATATTAGTTCATAGTCAGCCTTTTTGTATAGGACAAGCTCATCTTTTTTAAGGTCCATATTTCTTGCCCATTTATTTTTGGATTGGGAAATTGTTGCATAGTCTTCATCCCTTACATAACTCTGTTTCATACATCTGCCAAATGTGCAGCTTAAATTAATAGGCTTTTTCCCCCCGTATCACCTTCACTACATTTGAAGGGAAGCAGTAAGTCAAACAAGTAATCACCATGCGAGTCTCAGTCCCAATCATTCATTCACACTTCTTGATTCTAATATTTCCACCCAATAAGTTTTTTCCCCATAATTATCTAAAGTTCTGGGGAAAAAAGCCCTTTTTAATGCATGACTAGTTTTATTGGTTGAGGTTATATAAAGCTTTCAGAGGAAAACAAAGCAAAATAAACACTAACTCCCTCTTCCCCTACCTTCAAAAATCAAACCAAATATTGAAACCAAAATACCATGTACCCAGATCTTGATCACTTTTATCTGGTTGGACACTATCGTTTAGTGTCATGATCAGTTCAACTCCATCTGTTAGTACAGCATTTAATGATTACTAGAGCTGTTTAGAAACTTTCTTAATGCAGCACTATGTCATAAAAATCTGTTGAAGCTGAAACTTTTGGAAAGGGAAGCCAGTTTTAATTATTTTTTTTCAAGTAGAAAGATTGAAAAAGTGCCCAACATATTGGTTCTGTTATTTTCAAAAGAAATATGTTCCCATATTTTGGTTTAATATATTTTTTTCAGTTTTCAACATGAGCTAATTCTAATAAAAATTAAAATAATTGAAATCAAAGCAAAATAGGAAATTGTATGTGAAATCTTGGGAGGGGCAGAAACACTCCCCTCCACAAAAAAAGTGGCATCAGATGAGCAAACTGTTTCTTGTATGGCATGACATTGAGTGAAATATTTCAGGTAGAATATTCTTATCTGTAGCTTGGATATTGTTACATAGTTTGACCACATTTCCCAAGTGTTAAAACAATATAACCTATAGCATTCTGAAGCACTCTGCTCCCTCTCTCCCAATTCTCCAGCACATTCAGGGTTAGATTAGATGTTAGATCCTGCCTGCCTTTCCCCTTCCCCCCCTCTCCTCAGTCTTCCTGGCCCCTTAGCCTTTTTTCCCTTCCTCCCCACTCACCCTATCTATCCCCACCCACCTGTTGCCTGGCTATTCCTAGCTGTTAGTCCAGGGCTGTAGAGTCCTAGATGGTCCCAGCTAGTCCACCTGGGAACAATGCTTCCTGGGATGCTAGAAGACCGCTAAGTGGTTGTTTTCTATAAGGTTAACACCCAAAAGTTAACTCCTGCTAGGTAGTACAGATCAAAGATAAGCCTTGCTTTCAAAGTGGCATGACTTTAAGATGCCTACTTGTTAATAAACTTTAATGTGCAATCATTCAAGTTTTAAGAGCTCTTAAATGGTCTAATTGTAATTTGTAATCTCACCCTCAGCTGTCTTCCAATTCCACTATCAGCATTAGATTTTTGCCCTCGATTTTTCCATGCACTAATTGCACAAGTGACATTGAACCATTAAGTGGAAATCTCATGGACCCAGAGGACCAGACTTCTACCTTCAGCTTCCTCTGTGCATAAATGAACTTTATTTTCTACCTATGGGAACTTTTTACCATCTTTAATTTTCCCTGGGCTGGAGGAAGCACGCATGTGCTTGAAAGCCTGCAGCTTGCGTTTTTGTTGGGGGTTTGGGGTTTTTTTTTTGCAATTTCTCAGTTGGTCTAATAAAAGGTATCATCTCTGAACCAACAGGCCTAGAGTTTTATATTTCTTTAAGTACAAATAAGTCACTTATTCAGTCCTGTCTTATTTTCCTTTAGATAATGATCCCTCTTTCTCTTATATTAAATTACGAATGTTTTTCAGGGTCTAAATCACTTTAACTTCACATTTATAATATCATCAAACTTTAATTTATTTACTTTATGTTTCTATTGAGTGCTGACATTTGGAGCTATGGAGTCATCCCTGTAAACAAAATAAATTGTACACTCATGCTTTCTTGGGAAAATATAGCATTTCTCATCTGATAAATAAAACACACTTGCCAGACTATCCAGAACTATCATGTTTTATATATTCAAGAGTGTTTTTACAAGTATGTTTAAAAAAAATTCTAAACAAGCAGGCTTTATCAGGTATTAAATTGTGCCTTTTGATAAATGATTTTGCATGTGCTGTGTTAACATTCACCATAAAGGGAATGTATGGCTTTTTATTCCAAGCTTATAGAATAATTAGGCATTTAAGGATATATTTTAACTGGTATATGTTCACAATGGATTTACTTTAAGTGTTTATTGCAACTGTATATTTTGCTGGGCTTCAGACTAGTGCCATTCTTTCCCCTGATAAGGTGTTCAAACAGATAAGAAAGTACTGTGTGATATAATAAATATTACTATTCATAAACAATATTAATAACACGCTTCCATAAACAAACTTCCTTAAGTTTTAAGTACTTAGACAATGTAATATTGGTAGTCTGCATTACAGGTTTTAACTCATTCCAGGTTCATATTTACACATTTATATTCTATTTTTCTATTCAAAACTTGTAAGGTCACGGGAGATATAAATCTGTGGTTTAATTGTTAGTTAGTATCCTTGGTCTTTTTAGAAACCGTTTTCCAGCCAAGCATTGGCTTGGAGACTGTATCATCTTAGCTGTGCCTTGTTTTCCTTACTTGTTCTGCTTACCCTTACAGTCTTGTGCAATTCACTGGAATAAATGGTAATATCTCAGTCGGATAAGCCAAGGAGGATTACCCATACCCACCCTTCAATAAAGTATGACAAAATCTCTAAAAGGAAGGTATTCTAAAATCTGAGTGGAAGACAGATGTATGCAGACTTTCGTTGAATAACATGGTTTTCCTTAGAATACGCTTCACTAAAAAATATGCACATTGTTTTTAATTTATACCCTACTCTGCATCAAACATTCGGGTTTCCCAAAGTGCAAAAAGCAGGTAGAGGCCTAGTTGTCATTGTAGGCAGTGTTGAAAACTAGGTCCTTAATCAAACCTAAGGAAAAACTTCCACTGCTCGATCTTTCCGCATTACATTCCCACTTCAGCTTTTGCAGTTCTCCTTATTCTATTCAGAGAAGAAAGTAATAGGAAACATCAAGCAGGTACTATTGTAGTGGAATTTCAGGTCTGTTTTAAACCATGCTAGTAAATTTGAATTGTATATTTGTGAATAATTTTTCATTTCTAAAATATATTCCATCATCATATCATCCCACCAGAAGAACAAATGCCTCCTTTCCCATTAGTAAAATAATGAACTGCAAAGCATGTTTACAAAACAAGATTAACTCCATGTTCCATTTTACATAACCATAGAGAGTTTGTGGGCCAAAATCCTTTCTGAAATAACTTTCTTCACTTAATGGTTTTACATGAAGGATTTTGGCCCTTTGTCTTGAATTTAGATTCCCTCAGCCTGTGCTGGTTTTATTATATTATACCAAATGTTTCTAATGCAGAGCCTTGACTGAATTATCTGTTTCTTTTCCCCCACAGGACTTCAGTTGATCTTTAATCTCCCTCAGATGTAGCTCTTGCCTTCTCAAAACAAACAGATCTGACATTTTGCAAATACATTGTTCTAATCCACTGGTTCCCTAACTAATGTCAGTTGTTGAACAGAGTTGATTAGCAGCTCTGCATGAAGCCACTGCCTGTTTGCAGAGCTATCGGCTGCTGCCTACTCTAGTGTATCAAAAAAAATGAAGTTAAAGTCAACAGCATTGCCATGCTAAAGATAGGGAAACGTGCCCGCACCAATTTAACCTGCAAGCAAATATGGGGTTGAGGGAATGAGAGATTTTATAAGGTCAAACTGTGTTTCTTTCTAGTAACAAACTAAATCCTGGAAGAAAGCAAGGAAGAAAGGACTTTTAACTACTTTATTCAGAGGTTCAGGGTACAAAAAAAGCTGGCCTCTCTGCAGTCCAGGTCAAATATACACAGCAAAGACAAACACATTACCATGAAACCAAGAGTACCATGTCATTACATTCATAACATCACATGGTGACAGACACCTTCACAGTATTACACATCGTGCCTAACATGCTGCTATGTGGTCAGGACACCGGCCACACAGTTGTACAGACCAAAGCCCTCTATAAACAAATGATTCCTACCTTGCTCTATCCAATCATGCATGTGACACCTTCAACTTTCCACACATAGAAAAATGGGAAAAAGCAGCCTGGTGAGGGCCAAGGGTGAGGGTGGCATGAGCTGGGAGTCACAGTCTGAGTCTGCCCAGTCACCTAGGCTTGTCATGACATCAGAGTATCTATTGAAGACAGCAGTCCTCCACATGGCACAGCGCTCCCTCAAGGGCCCAAGAAAGAAAGAATGAATGAAAGAAAGAAAATTAAAGTTTAGTCTAATTTAGTTTTCTTATGTCACAGAAAAGAAAAACCTTAGAAAAGATTTGACAATTCTGGCACTACTGGAAAACATGTTTAAATCATATAAATGATGTTATAACAGAGAAGTTATAACATCAGGTCTGCTTAATGATGTAGCACAAGATCATTATTTAAAGCCTATCAAAACCAGTCATAGGTTCTTCTTCATTAGTTTAAGTTCTAGTCTGCATTTTTACCAATTTTAGTAATGATGTGTGCTCTTTGATTTACTTCCACCAATTCAAAAAACCTTTTCATTCAACTCATGTGATAGCTCATATATATTTTCGTATACATACATGTGTGGGGGTGTATACACTACTGCTTTTTGATAACAGGATAATTTAAAGCTGTGTGTGCCACAGAAGGGAAAAAAAAGGAATCCTGACATCATGGGATCAAGAAAAAGAACATCTGTTTGGAAACCAGGAAATAACAATGATTTACAGTTCCGACATTACTCTGTGATGTGCTGCTTCACTTTACAGTAATTTACAGCATTTAATGTTGTATGTAAATTGTCTTAAAGTGATGTAATGCACCATAAAATGCAATAAAAGGTATACACATAAAGAAAATGTTTGGTTTCTTATATGAAAGCTTGGCTTCAGAGAATTATGGGGTATGGCAAGACAGGCAGATTTGGTAGCAAAACAGTTAACTGGGTTTTGGAGGAAAATGTTTTGTGATTTAAAGACTCAGATATAAACATCAGTAATTCACAGTGATGGTAGATTGCAAGACTCATGCTATCAGGCATGTCATTCTTTGCCTAATTTTCACCCTCATAAATCAAATCCAAACACTGATAAAATGCAACAAAGTCAAAACCAGATTTCAACAGATCTCTATTTCTATAATTGTCCCCAGGTCATAGTACCTTTCTTTTATTTATCACCCATTTAGATTTTTGGAAACTTAGTAGAGGGAATTCTTCAGTTTATCCTGGAAAGTAACACGTTTACTAAAAATATTGAAGATGTTCAGTAAAACTTTGATTCTGACCCTCACAATATTACTCTGCTAGGAAGGTTATACACACTAGCTCTTTCTCATTATCCTCTAGAGAGTGATCATCTGAAAGCTGTAGTTGAAAAGTGACTGGGTCATACGATATCCTTTTTATGGCCACTCAAATCTCATACAAAAAGAGTGTAATTGTTCAATACTATAGCAGTCTACGCTGTATACACTTTTACTTTTGTAAACATTATAGGCTTTTCAGTATTTGTTTGACAGTGCTCCAGTTGGTGCATGCCAAATAATAAATATAAGGTAACCCATACAGTATTTACAAGGTGCAGTCCCTGTTGCATGGAGAAGTTATGAATATATATTAATTCAAGGCTAAATTCTGTCATCCTTGCTCTCCATTTTGGCAACGTGTAGCCAGTGATTCTCAAGTAGGGTGCAGTGGTGCTGTGTGATGCCTTGAGTTCCTTTCAAGGTTGTCCTGGCAGCTACACAATGTTAGCACTTTTAGGTGTGCAGATACAATTAACAAGAGATTTCAAATATGAATCCACAGTCTAAAAAACATTCTGATCTGTTGTGGTCTTTCTGAGTCTTTGCAACAGACTGATTGCGCTATTATTTTCCATAGTCAAAAATAAGAGCTGAAATTTCCCAAGGGGTGCCTTAAATCTAATAAGGGGAACCTTAACTCTAAAACTATTGAGAACCACTGGTCCAGCCTAGCAAAAGGGCTAGAATCCAATATCATGATGCACAGTGAAAGGTACATTGCATAGAAGTCTAGCGAAGTATCTGTAAAGCTACATTCTGTGGGCAAGGACATTACAGTGTAGCCTGAAATAATATAAAATAATCCTTACTGGAGCATTTACTCACACAGCTGTTTTCATAATCCCATCAGCTCTACTTTCTAAGATTTTCCCAATTCTCTACTTACTGGGCATGTCTACACATCCCCCTACAATGCCATTGTACAACATCTTTTAGGAAGTACTAAATAATGGTGCAGTAACAGCCATTACTGCACCATGCAAGTGGAGCAGTTATTTTTAGTTGCTAAGTCACCATAGTGATACCCTATAGCAAGGGAGTGCATCACTATGGTGACATAGCTGCAACATCACAGTTTGTGCCCACTGACAGTATGTTGCCATAGTGCATTGCTACGCCAGTGTAGTATCTTGTATAGGCATGCCCACCTGGTTTTAAAAATGTATTCACATTTTGAATACCTGTGATATTATGGAATCATCTGGCTATTGGGAATATTACTAGGTACTGCATACTTTTTGGGGATGGACAGATATAACATTTGTAATATTACAAACACCCTTTGCAGTATACACCCTGACTATAAAAGTTGAGCAGGCTGACATACTGCCCTCTGTGGTATTACAGTAATTCTTCAGTGGCTTTATTGCTTAACTGGAAAGTTGTCATTGTTGTTTGCTGTTGTTTGGGGCATAGTTACCTGTAGTGGAAGTAATCCCCAAGTATTTAAGGTTGGCAGTAAGTTATTGATATTGATGAGTCTGATATCCTGGGTTGCAAGGGAACTGTCATTGGCCCAAACTTTACATATAAAAATTTTCTTAATATCATGTTTAGCATGTCATTCTTAAATTGGTGTCCCTTAGGGGTCTGTGCTTGGACTGGTGCTTTTCAACATCGTTATCAATGATTTGGATATGGAAGTGAAAAGCTCACTGACCAAGTTTGTGGATGACACCAAGTTTGGGGAGGGGCGGGGAGAGGAGAGAGGGGCTGGCCATGCCAGAACATAGGTTGCAGATACAGGTAGACCTGGAAAGCCTGGAGAGTTGGGTGGACTGGAACCAGATGAAGTTCAACACTCAGAAATATAAGGTGCTCCATCTGGGGGCAAATAATCCCCGACATACCTACAGGCTCCGTGGCAACAATTTGACTTGCAACACAGTGGAAAGGAACCTAGGGGTAGTGATCAACCATCGCATGAACATGAGCCAGCAGTACGATGCTATGGCCATCAGGGCAAACAACACTGCCCTGTGTGGCAGTGTTGTTTGCATGCATTAAACATTGCATCTCATGCAAAACTAAGGAAGTGATACTCCCACTTTGCACTGGTGTACTGTGTTCAGTTCTGGGCACCACACTTCAACAAGGATGTGGAAAAACTTGAGAGGGTCCAGAGAAGAGGTATGCATATGATCATGGACTTGCAAGACAAGCCATATGAGGAGAGGCTGAGGGACTTGGGCCTCTTAAGCCTACAGAAGAAAAGGTTGAGAGGGGACTTGGTAGCAACTTACTGCTACATCAGGGGAGTACATCAAGATCTTGGTGAATAGCTGTTCACCAGGGCACCCTGGGGGAAGACCAGGAGCAATGGATACAAACTCCTGGAAGGCCACTTCAGGCTCAATTTCAGGAAAATTCCTTCACAGTCAGGGTGTCCAGGCTGTGGAATAAACTCCCTCCAGTGGTGATGCAATCACCTACCCTGGAAATCTTCAAAAGGAGATTGGACAGTCACCTTGCTGGGTTCACTTGATCCCAGTTGTCTTTTCCTGTCTATTGCAGGGGGACTGGGCCCAATGATCTACAAGGTCCCTTCCAGCCCCTAACAATCTATGAATCTATGAATCACTATGGACCCCTGTGGGAGACGAGTACTAATTGTTCATGTTTTAGTAGCTTGCCTAACAAGTAATGGAAGTAACCTGTAAGATATAGTAGCACTTGATACTCCTGGAAAGCAAAAGCAAGTGGTCATATCTCCATATTTTGTCATAAATGGAAAAAAAGTCAACAAAGGCTGTTCTAGTCTTTTGTTTTCTTTGGAGCCAACCCACAGTCCAGGTTGTAAGAGTTAGGATTTGATCTCTCAAGTTGTGTTTGAATTAAGCATGCCCTGTTCTTTGGGAAAGATCTTCTCAGTTAAAGATGTGAGGTGTGAAAGATTATAACTGACAGCTTCATCAAGTAGTTGTTCATATTTGAGTATGGCAAAGACAGTTGACCTATTTGCTTTTTGGAACAACTTTGCATATGCTTTTGCATATCTTGCTGTTTTGGTATTTGACATTTAAAAAGAGTCCTGGAAGTCTATTGCATTCTTTCACTCCTAAATTCTTAATTAATTTGGGGTATACGCAATTCTTGCCAATATCTTTTTTTCTTTATCATTGTGTTTAGATATTTGTTATCTCTTTCTTTAAGCAAGTATAATGATAGGATAAGTATAAGGAGAGGACACAACACAGATACAGATTTTTAAAGTATTTTTTTCTATATATGCTTGCCGATAATCTTGTTTAAAATCTTGGAAGTGCAGTGAGGGTTAGCATTAGTAATTGTTGTCATCTGCCTTTGTTTGACTCAGGATCAGCAGACCTGAGTGGGTAAAGAAGTGCCAGGGCTTTGTGACTAGAGAAGGAAAAATTATGAGACTCAGTAGCACCTTTGCAAATAGGCGGATTTAAGTGAATGTATTAAAATTGTTGCTGCATCTGGATATATACTTTTGTTGAGTTGCTTCAGAAGTTCTTTTGCAACTAATTTAAAAAATGGGCTGTATGCCTTCCAGTCTATCCAGGGAATGCTTAGAGACCCCATGGGGATAATATGGACAAAAAGTTTTATATTATTTCTACTGCTTTGCTCATCAACATTAGTTTCTGTAGCATATGCTGCTCAGTTCAGTCTTAGAAATTCTGATGCAGCTGTGGCATGGACTATATCACGGCGTTGTCTCCAGGACACGTAATTACATGTTGAATCTATGCAGCATTAAAGTTAGAACATGTTCTGAGAAGTCACATTATTAGTATGATTGCCAACATGCACAGCTTACTGATTGTTGGTCCTAACTCTGTATTGTCTCTGTGGAGCAGTCCAATAACAGCTAAACACATATTATTTAATACAATCTGGAGACATCCCTTCTGTGAAAAGTCATAACTTTGCATATTAACAAACTTAGCACGTGTATAGCAGGGTACTAAGGTACCTGCTACTGATAATGGTAACATGGGCTCAGCTGCCACTCAATAGGGCAGCACAGGTGTGAGTTGCTAAAGCAACTGATTGTGTCAGCTGGCTGGAAGGGGGCAGGGCCTGGCCTTTATAAACCGAGGATGCTGAGGCCAGAGTTCAGTTCCCCTCTGGCAGCCTAAGGAGCAAGAGCTCTGCTAGAGCGAGCAGGGTGGTGTTGTGCGTTAGTGTGCAGATACAGGGTGGAGAGGACCCTGACAGGGATGAGAGAAGGTTAGCCAGGTTGGCTTAAGATTTACGTTGTAGCCAAGGGTCTTTGAGTTTCTGTTTTGGGTTGATAGTGGTAATTACGAGCCAGAGGACTGGGCGAGGCTGTAGGGGTGGAGGAGGCCTCATTAGGAGCTCCCCAGTAAGGTGGGGGTGTTCCTAGTGCCGCAGGAGGCGCTGCGTTTTGAGGTGTCCTGACCCCGGCCCAGTGCAGGCAGCTTCGGGAAGAGCTCAGTGGTGCATAAGCAGAAGCCCCAGTGGGGCATAGGCCCGAAGAGGCATGTCCGGGGGCCAGGTAAGGCTAAGGCCGCCTGAGCCCCAATCATGAGAAGCCCAGTGGGCTTAGGACCCTAGAAGGGGTCTGGGGCCAGGTAAGGCTGAGGCCGCCTGAGCCCCAAGTGAGAGGAGCGCAAGCACAAGCCCGAGTGTGGGCGAGGAGCGCAAGGAGTGCAAGCACAGGCCCCAGCGTGGGCAGACAAAAGCACGGTGAGCGTGGAGAGACAGGCCTCAGTGGGGCACTGTTGGTGAGGGGAAAAGCCCCGGAAGCGGGTGAGCTGTTTGAGAAGGCTCGGTGAGGGTGAGTGTGCAGTGAGCCCGGGAGAGGGTATGTACTCAGTAAGCTCCAGGGCAGGAAAACAGATCAAGCAGACCCGAGGGGGAGCGAGCACATCAGATAGAGACCCAGTATAGCAAGGCAGGCCCCGTGCCAAGGAGGGCAGGAAGGCAGCCTCCCATTAAATATTTACCAACAAGATGTGGCAGGCGAGACAGAGGGTGCATTCAAGACCCAGGCTTGGCATGGTACGCTGGGATGCTAAGGGGAGTTCACAGCACCCCTAGAATTCTTGTCCTGCCACGACGTGTTTTACTGTTTGAATGTGCAGACCTCCTGTTTTAAGTGCACTTATCATGTCCTAAGTATAATGTGTGACATGGTCTTTATGTTATTCCAGGAATGATGCCAGAATGATGGAGGAGTCTGATTTAACTTAAACCAGCAAGGAGTCTGGAACAGACATTGCATAAACTGGTTTGAGCCAAATCACTTAAGCCTGATACTATATCAACCAGGTTTATCTGAAACTGGTTTCAGACATTTTCAAAAGGGTTTATGTTCACTGAACATTTGTTCTGTTACAAGTTTAAACCAGTTTCTGATCACTTAAACCAGTTTATGTGTAATATCTGTCACTAGTCTTTATGTGCACATGGTTATCTCCACATGAGAAGTGATTTTTCAAGGCTATGGACTATATTGTTTTGATTCAGAATATCCCACATTTTCCATCAAGGAAACCAGACCTAGAACAACTGACCGATACATGGAATTCTATAATCTATAACTGGACTTTTTTCCAAGTTGGTATTTTTTTTTACAAGTGGTATTTTTGTGTGTGCAATAAAAATGGCAAGTCAGAAATATTTTCATTCAGTGTTTTTAAAAATGTTGTGGGCATTTAACCTTTTGGATCCCTTCCTTCATTATTTGATTCTCGTGAACATACTCTGGTTCTTTTTCTTTTGTTTCTTCTTCTTTTGTTTAGTAGACATTTTTTTTTATTAGCTAGCATAGTCTGGTGACTTGGATAAGTGTGAGGAAGGAGATAGCTTCTGAGACTTAAAGACAAGCCTTTGACTCCAAAAGACAGAGAACTGCTCACTGAAGTATAAACTACTTATTGAAGTATAAATTGTACTCTGGACCATTCATTATGTAGAGCAAGTCTGTCTCAGTTTAATAGCCTACTAGCCAGGCCATATATTCATAATCATTTTGGACACAAAAGTGGATGTTGTATGGATACATTTATTAGTATGTGCAGACCACTTTAAGACCCTCTTTTGGAAGATTTGACACTATTCTATCTGAAGTTTTATACTGCCTTTATTACAATAACAACTGATCTTATATAATCCAAGAATTATAATACAATATGGCACTACACTGGCTGACAAGAATAGCATCCAAAACATGTAGATATTTTTTTCCCTCCCCCAACCTTGCTACATGAATATACTGAGGAATATAAGGTATTCTCCACATTACATTGAGTCATACCCTCATTGATATTAACTATGGATTTAATACAACTTAAACACAAATTTTGTACAAAAACTTGTTGAATAGTTTAAAGTTTGTTGACTGTTTTACAGTGGATGTATCATTTAGTGGTCATTGTAGTAAATGCAGGTTTTCAAAGCTGCCTCTTACCAGAATTAAGCCTTGATTACAAATTAGTGATACGATTAATTCCTTTCTGTATATTATTTTTAACTTTGATGTTACTTATTTCTTCCATACCTCCACACCTCTGGAAATAATTTTCTTTTAGCCTGAGTGCAAAGTTATGACTCTGCTTATGTAACCATATTAAAGTATGTAGGGAAGTGAGCCATGAACATGTAGGTTAAATGGAAAATGGCGCATATGAAGGAATTTCTCAGAGGTACTTCTCACACCCTAGTAGGGTCGGACCAGGTTAGTGACAGAAATAGACACTATTGAAGTTTTGGAAGACACTATGGACATTTTCCAGCTGTGCAGGTGACCTTTTTGTCATGCATGCACAGATTTTAATTGTATTACACCTGTACTGTGGCTGTGTAATCACACACATGTTTAGACTGAGCATGCACTGTAGGTAGAAGTCCATTGTGGACACAAAAGTAGGTGTAAGGCATGAAAATGTATCTGGGCGAAAACCTTAGATGGCTATTAGATGCAGGTAGACCTATGTTTTAGCCTTTAGAAGTGAGGGGTTAGGGCACTCAGCCAGGAGTGGGAGTCAGGATCTAGGCTTCTCTTGGGCAGAAGTATTATTAAACTGCATCTATGATTTCTGAGTGTAGTTATCCTATGGTAATAGGATCATAGGAATGAAAGGGTCTTCACAAGGTCATCTAATCCAGCTCCCTGCTCAAGGCAAGATCATCTTTGATTAAATCATTCCAGCCAAATATTTACGCTGCTCTTAAATGTTTCTAAGGATAGAGCTTCCACAACCATTCTGGGATCACCTTCCACTGGTAGGGCATTACTATATCTACTGCTTTTTGAAGTTGGCCTCATGGGTATCCAAGAAAGGAAGATACATGAAACCAAGAGAACAAGCTTGAGGCTGTGTAGCTTAGGGAGATGATTGCTTCTTCAAAGTTACATAGTAACTATTTCTATGTACATAAATTGGTTCCATCATAGTCTATCATAGCCATGTGGTTTGCCATGTGAAGGCAGCATAACAATGGTACTGAGAATTGCTGGGTGTGTCTATGTGTGCAATTACGGTCCCTGAATAAACTGTGGAGCTTATTGCTCTGGAGATAATTTTTCCCAGGTGTGCTCTTTGAACATGCCCCTGGGAGCAATTAACTCTGAAGCAATAAATTGCACAGTTTATTCAGGCATAGCATGTTGAGCCCGGGCTCCACACACTTCGCCTGCGCCTGGAACAGCCCTGGTTGGCAGGGGACCCTGGAGGTTAGTCTGCCAGCCTGGGTTTTCTTCCCTGGCTCAGTGTGCTGTGGAGGGACTGGCTGGGGCACAAGGAAACTTCAGTGTGGGGCTAGTCAGCAGACAGCCTCTGCACCAAAACACTCTCATGCCCCAGCCAGCCAAGCAAGGTCTACACATGCACTGCTGCAGATTTTTTTACTTTGCAGCAGGATAGTACTTGTATTTTTAAGTACTATCCTGCTGTGGAGTAAATTAGTTTACTTCAGCCTAATGGGGTGAATGTGTAGACAACAAGATGTTTACTGTGCAACTAATTAGTCAACTGTGCAGTGAACATGTCATGTAAATGTGCTCGCTGTCTGGTAGTTTATACTTGGATAGAAATAATGACATAAATTCCTTTCACGAACTAAGGGAGCCCTATTCTCTCCTTATTTAGGTGGTATGGGTCATCTGCACATTCAAGAAAAGCAAGTGGAATTGCAGGAACAGAGATTTGCAGTGATGTTATGTCCCATTATGTTGTTTTGTTTTGTTTTCTTCATTCCATGCTTAACTTTGACACTACATCTTTGAAACAACAAAAGAAGAAAGTCCTGACCTTAGTACAGTGCTGAGAATTCCACTTTAGGCAGTGTATGATAACACCCACTGTGCTGAGCAACTGGCCAGCTGGTGAGAAATTCCAACCATCATTGTAATGCAGGGAGTTAACATATTTATCAGATACTTGAGATGAAAAAGTGGTAGTTCATGGGGCCTTTTTCCCCCTATGCCATCTGGTCCTGAGGTGCCTATTACATCTATTATTGAATCATTAAAGTCAATGAGGTGAATAACACGATTAAACTTGTTTACTTGTCATGTATCAGTCAGTTAACAGTGAAATGTAACTTCTACTTTCTGGTCTACACTGCAATAAAATACATCCCTGTTCCACTAAATGATACCTAAATTAATACTAGATAAATATCTTTTAATTTACAGTCTAATTTAAAAGTACATTCATTCTTTTAGCTGCATTCCTTATATGAATATTGTATCACAATCAGTAAGAAGATTATTTCTTATAATTAAAACAATAAAACATAAATAAGTGGTCATGAGAATGGAAGTGCATTCTCATCCTTGCCGATGAGATCAGATAGGTAGGGCAGAATGATTGATGATTCATTTGAGTGCACATTTATGAAGATCTTGCAGAAAATATGATATTGATCAAGAAAACTGGTAGGAAAGGCAAGAAGATGTAAATCTGATCTATACGTAAAAATTTAGTTTTCATTATAAAGTATTTAATTTAATACCTTCATAAAGCATGAATAAGCATTTATTGTATTATCATAAATAGAATATACTTTTTCCTTTGATTTTTGTGTGTTTTAAAAAATAATATGAATTCTGCTACAATGTTTGAATTAAATATCTGAGTTTAGAAAATCTAGCAGTTAAACTGTGAAATTTAGGGTAAAGGTTCAAGCAGCTATATTAAATGTAAACTTAGCAATTAGAAAGTAAGGAACCTTTTAATATTTCTTTTAACCTCCCTTTGGGGCCTGTAAATTTAAATGCCGTGTGTATTTTAGAGCCTAAGTCAAAACACTTTGAAGTCAGGGAATGATGTTCATAGACTGTAATTGGGTTTGGACCAAAAAATTAGTAAATAACAGCTATATAGAAATGTAGATGCATGTAAACTTTGGGGGGAAAATGGAGTTGGAAAAATATCAGAAAGAATTTTTATGAGCATGTATGCAAATAATGCATTCAATTTGTTTTGGCTGAGTTTACATTTCCCTTTCATTTCTTCTTCAAGATTGGTCATTTGATTGAGTTTGGCTTGATTGATGATTGCTGAAGGGGAAAAAATATTACGGAATTAAAAGTATTTGTGTCATAAGTCTCCATATGGCCATTTTGATATAGAGGCTAGGCAAGAGTAGAGTGCAGAAATGTAGTCAGCCAATAATTTCTTTATTGAGAGTTGGCATTTATAATTACAGAGGTGGTTACCCATGTTAACCTGAAATTAGGTAAAAGATAGGGCAGAATGGCACCTTAGTGGCTTACTGGTTCAGAAAGGCAAGAGTTTTCATGGGCAAGAACCTACTTTGTCATCAGAACTTGGCTGATAAAGTAGGCTGGTGTCTACATTCTTCTATGAACTTGCTTGCAGAGCAAAATAAAGCAACCCAAATATTCATCCCCTTTTCCCCTACCCCCCCACCCACACATTCCAAACCAAAACACCACATGCTGTTTATTATTTAAACAAAGAAAAAAGTCACTTAATGAAAGCAAGAAAAGTCTGTCTTTGGGATATTAACTTAAAACCAGACCTACAAAAAGTCATTTGTTCCTCATCTGAACTTTAGCTTTTATATTTTGAGACTTTTCTTGAGTAAATGATTATATGCTTCCTTTTAAACCTCTGCTTAATCTTATCTACATTTAGCATAATACTTATGAGCATGCTTACGTTAAGTATGAAAAGTGTTTTACTGCTTCTTAAGGGATTTAAGTATATGCTTAAGTGATCCAAAGAAGGGGACTAGTTTAAAGTATGACTAGTTAAGTGTTGTGCTCTCTTAAAGCCTGCGTTTGTACTGTGATAATTTTGAATGCACCCTTTCACAATATCATTTGTGGCTTATTCCCTCTATTGAGGCCTACATTAGCACCTTGGAAATTGATCTTTACTAAAAGGGCAGCACCACTACAGGAACAGGGCATGAAGTAAACTGTGATGCTAAATTCCCCTTACACTTCCTGCTGCCTCATTGTTTCATAATGTAATTTGGCTGTGCTGACCCATGCATTAAAAGACTATGTACTACTCATTCCCTATCTACTTAAAGAGAGAAAGAGAGAGAAAGAGAATGTTTCCCTTTCCACATTTTTCTTATGATTTGAAATATAGGATTACATTTCTTGGATCAAATTATGTCCCATGGACTTAAGCATCAACCCAATGACAGGCGCAGACACAGAACTCCATCCTTCTGGGGACAAATTGTTCTTGATACCAGCTAAGCAAATGTACATGAGATGTTTACTATGAAACTATCTAATTAGCTCTACAGCCTCAACATCTACATATGTAGCCCTATTAGGCCACAGGAAACTAATAAACCACCCTAAGAAACTAATAAACTGATGTGGATATTTTTACTTTGCAGCACCACATGTGTAAATGCTGATGGGACTGGCAAGGGCATGAAGGTGCTTCAGTGCAGAGGTTGCCTGCCACCTAGCCCCACACTGGATCACTCTTATGCCCCATCCAGACCTTCCACAGCATGTTGTGTGGGCTGGCAGGCTGACCTTCTTAGTCCCCTCCCACTTGGGGATGCTCCGACTTGGCTCAATGTACTGTGACCCCAGGTGTGCTTTCAAACACAGTGCCTGGTAGCAATAATCTCTGGCATGATATGCACCAGAGTTTATTGCTCCATGCTAATATCATGGGGGGCTGTGATGTCAACACCCACACAATCAATTGGGTTGCCAACTGGCTGGAGAGCTGCACCCAGAGAGTGGTGGTGGATGGGTCATTTTCAACTTGGAGGGATGTGGGCAGTGGGGTTCTGCAGGGCTTGGTCCTCAGGCCCGCACTGT
>NW_017728906.1:100557273-100558351 GCF_001723895.1 Crocodylus porosus
TCAAGAGGGATGTGGACAACGTGGAGAGGGTTCAGAGGAGGGCCACTTGCATGATCAGGGGGCAGCAGGGCAGGCCCTACAAAGAAAGCCTGTGGGACCTGAACCTGTTCAGCCTCCAAAAGAGAAGTCTGAGGGGGGATCTAGTGGCCTGTTACAGACTAGTCAGAGGGGGACGAGCAGGCACTGGGGAAGTCCTGTTCCCCCGAGCATTGCCAGGAGTGATCAGGAATAATGGTCACAAGCTGGCAGAGGGTAGATTTAGGCTAAATATAAGGAGGCGTTACTTCACGGTCAGGGTGGCTAGGATCTAGAGCCTACTTCCAAGAGAAATGGTGCTCCTATCCTGGGGGGTCTTTAACAGGAGGCTAGATATACATCTTGCTGGAGTCGTTTAACTCCAATATTCTTTCCTGCCATGGCAGGGGGTCAGACTAGATGATCTACTCAGGTCCCTTCCGACTCTAGTAACTATGAAACTATGAAACATGTAGATGCACCAAAAGAAAGCTAGTCAAGTATCACTACATTATACTATGAGAGTAGTTTACACATTAAGGAAGGTATGCAGCGTATTCATAACATTATTGATATGAACATCCCAAAATATTTACAGGCTTGGTGGTGCCAAACTGATTAGCACCACAACTAAAAGGGACCTAGGGGTAATAACAGGCCATAGTCTGAACATAAACCATCAGTGTGATCATGTAACCAGCAGGGCAAACAATACTCTGGTATGCATCAATAGATGTATCTTAAGCAAAACCAAGGAAATGATTCTTCCACATCACTCAACATTGGAGAAACTGCAGCTGGAGTACTGAGTCCAGTTTTGGGTGCCTTACTTCAACAAGGACTTGCAAAAGCTTGAGAGAGTCCAGAGAAGAGACACCCATATGATCAGAGACTTGCAAGGCAAGCCGCATGAGGAAAGGCCGAGGGACTTGGGCCTCAAAAAGAGAAGGCTGAGAGGGGACTTAGTAACAGTTTATCACTACACCAGGGGAATACATCAAGGGCTGGGTGAACAACTATTCACCAGAGCACCCTTGGGAAAAAACAGGAGTAATGGCCACAG
>NW_017728906.1:100559343-100579964 GCF_001723895.1 Crocodylus porosus
CCTTCCCACCCCACCCCTTCCTAAACCCCAAATTACTTACACTGGGTTCCTGGAATGGCTTCTAAAATATATGCACATACCAATCCCTATCTGCAATTATGTGACTTAAAGTCAGCCATGTGGTTATACCCTGGATCTGGCAAATGTCTGCACATACCCTTATTAATCAGGTTACTGGCCATGGCTCAATCGTAAGCATATACTTTATAGACATTCATGCTACTGTACTTATAATCTCTACTATACTTCCCTCTGCAACCTGTTTCAGCTCTCTACCGAGGGACCACAGAATGGATTTTCTTTATTGGAGCTACTGTATTGGTTAATCTTGTTTCAAATTTCAGTTTATTGTGTTTGTTTCTATGTTATTGTACTGAAGAAGTGGGTGATTCTGTTACTCATATAACAACACTGTAAGAATTCAGATAGTTCCATTATTACATTAGGAAGAAAAGTATATTACATTATTACCATTTCACCTCATGTGTCTTCACTGAATCTTCTGCATTGTTAATGATCTCATAAAAATTAAACTGCAGTTAAAATAAAATGCTGAATGAATGTGAAGCTTTAAAAAAAAGATTAAAATTAATCTGGGAGTTTTAAAGAGCTATTGCTGAAGTGATCTAAGTTCAGTGAAACTGTGAAGGGCTGATCGTTTTTATTCACCTTGGAAAATCCATTGCTAGCTCAGAATTTTGAAAGAGCACATCACTGTACATTAAAAAGTTTACACAGCAGAAACATACCTGCTGTTTTTGTCAGCTTTGAGCTGTGGGGAACAGACAGAAAAGGACAAAGGCATGTAAAGTGATACAAATGAATAATCTATACAGTACATACACCTACACCTGGACAACTGAGTACAATACGAAGCAACCTTTAACAGTGACTCTGAATCATGCGTCAGATCAGAATCCACAAAGATCTCTCCCTCTAGAAAAAATACAAGGAGACTATGGTTCAAATGAGAATGCTGTGGTTTGGGGGCTGCTATCTTGTAATGATTGGTAGGATTTGGTAGCCAGTAGGATTTTGTATGTCATCTTTTTAAAACCACCTAAAGAACAGTCTCGAGGAGGTATAGGTTCTTCATGTGAAGACACTATGGTTGCTGACAAATATTAACCCCCCCCCAAAAAAATCCAGTGCTTTACTTTACATTTTGTGCACTCTCACACTGAGACCAGCACATGACCAGAAGAGGCAGCACATGAGTTGGACCCAGCTCACCCAACATCTGTATAGATCAGGCACTTTTGATTGAATCAGCTTCAGCTGAAAGCACCAAAAAGCCCCACTGAAGCACCTGATCTATACAGATACTTCAGTGCCAGGTTGAAGTAATGTGCTGCTTCTTCAAGTAAAGCTCAAAGGTAAAGCACAAAGTTTTTTGTGTTTTTTTCTGCAAACAGCCAAAGTTTATTGAGGTTTTATTTCACACCCAAACCAAGGGCAGTGGGTGGGGGAGGGATGGGGATGGGACGGGACCCAAAAGAATACAGAATTTATTTTAAATAAACTTTTGAATTTCAATAGTCTGCATAGTTGAAAAAAATAGTTGGGGAGATTTGGCTTAAACTCTTCAAACATCCACAGTTCCCCATCTCTTCCACCTGGCAGCTGAGGCAGATTGGAAAAGCTGCCTGCGTTATACCAGAATTCACTGAAATAAAAAACAGTTCGGCAGCATATGAGGTGTTGACAGGCCAAACTGGTTAGCACAGGTTCTGCCAGAAAAATGCCATTGTATGGACAAGCTGAATCACATTAGCTTTAAATGTGTCAGATGATCATGTCAAGAGTCTGATTAAATTGAATGTGGCCCTATAAGCAATGTAGACAGGGACCTAGTGGGGCTAAACGCATATGTCAAAGTTAGTTAGTTATCACTTTGTCTTCAGGCCTTTCAGGAAACTTGTGAACTCCCTTTCTCACTGTAACCTAAATGTAGTATGATACACTATCTAGCTGATATTTAGAATTTAATAGATTGTTTTCCAACACAAAGGAAGTCAAGCCCTTGTGCACAATTAAAGGAAGGAAGGAAGGACTTTTGACATTTTAACTATTCTATTCAAGGGTTTGGGGATACAAAAAGCTTGGCCACTTACAAAGCAGAGAAAAACAAACTACCATCAAACCAAGAACACCATGTCATTGCATTCATCACATCACATCATGATAGACACCTTTGTTACATTCCACGTCATATCTTACATGCTATTATGTGGTTGGAACGGTGGCCACATGGTCATATTTATAAATAAATGATTCCTACCCTGCTCTATCCAATCATACATGTGACAACACCTTCAAATTCCTACACAAAGAAAAAAAAGCAAAAAGGAGCCTAATGAGGGCCCAGGGTGTGGCACGAGCTGGGAGTCACAGTCCAACACTGAGACTGCCCAGTCGCCCAGACCAGTCATGGCATCAAACTGCGTATTGAAGACAGCTATCCTTCATGTGGAACAGCACTCCCTCAAGGGCCCAGTGTGCCTCAAAGGTGGGCACCACCTGCCAGAGCACAGCATGCTCAAACTCTAGTGAAAGGTGCACCTGCACCAGGAGGCCAAAAAGCCACAGGGCATTGTTTAAGTTGGTCCCAGCAAGCTGGTTGTTGTGGCTCTTGAATATGGCCATCTTGGCCTGACCCAGTAGAAAGTTGGCCAGGAAGAAGAAGCCCTGCTTGGCCAGCCAGTACAGGTAGGAGCACACCTAGGTGGTCTCCTAGAGGCTCTTGCCCAGTGCCCACAGCAGCAGTACAAGGGCAATAAAAAGCTGCCACAGGCAGAGACAGTTGAGGAAGGTGTGAAAGAGGTTCTCCTCAATGCCTCCAGGGCAGAAGGGGCAGGTTGTTGAGGCAGCTAGGTCAAGATGGGACACAAATGTGCCAATGGCTAGGTTGCCATGCAGCAACTGCCACTGCAGGTCACCAGTCTTCTTGGTGGTTGGCAGCTTATACAATGTGTACCAAGCCAGGTGGGCCAGTGGGGAATCTGGCACCATTGCCATAGTGTTTTGGGGTGGCCATCAGCACCTGGGCAAGGTGGATGTGAACCACCCAGGCATATAGGCTTCTATGTGACAGAAAAGTCAAGGGGCAATCCATGTCACTGTCAGGAGGTACAGGGAGAGTCAGCAGGGTGCCAGGCCTGCTGGCCAGGTCACCAGCCATGTCTGGGGTGACTGGCAGCATGGGAAAAGTCTTGCTTGGGGCATCCATGGTGCAGGGGACCTGGTGTGCCCAGAGATGGTCATCCAGGGTGGCACACTGTGGACAGAGTGCATACCTAGCCAGGTGGTTAGGGCCTTGGGCTCTCAGGCCAACTGAGCGGGGTCAAGGAGATGGCTCAGGAGCAGGACACATGCCTGGATGAGAGCAGCTATGAGGCTGGCAGAGGCCAGGCTTGGCACAGGGTGCCTCAGGGCTGGGTTGTGCACCAAGGGCTCCCTCAGCAGCTGTGGGAACTCCATGTGCTGGGCCCAGGGCTGGAGGTGGAAGGTGACCTGCCAGGCTCATAACATGCCATGGTGGAAGGCCAGAAGCACCACCCAGTTCAGGAGCATGAGGTCCAGCAGGATAGGCTGGCTCCCAGTCAAAGCTGAAAGCCCCCACCTTCTGCAGTAACTGGCACACCAGTTGTTGCCAGGGTAGGCACTCCTCATCTTAAAGGAGTCACTGAAGGGCTTGGAGGTAGAAGGTGGCCACCTTGTTTGCCAGGTCAACCAGGCTATGCCCCCGCTTAGTGACAGGTAAGTAAAAGACAGCTTGTGGGAGCCAGTGGTGCCCATCCCAGAAAAAATCTGCCAGGAGGCGCTGTAGCCTCTTGAGTAGATCCAGTGCTGGGTTGAGTATGGTGAACCAGTGCTGCAGGGTCACTGCCACCAGGTTGTTTGCAATGAAGACACATCCACAGTAGGAGAAGCTGGTTAGACACTAGTTCCACCATTGTAAGCAGGCCTTCACCCCTTTCTCAAGGCCATCCCAGTTGTGCACCATGATATTCAGTGGTCCCAGGAACATGCTGAGGACCTGGAGGCCCTCAAAGAACCAGGTGAGGCCCCCCTGGCAAATCTGGAGGGGTCACGCTGATCCATGTGCTAAGCAGCAGTGTATCACTCTTGGCCCAGTTGATACAGTCTGAGGAGGCACATTCATAGCTTTGCAATCCATTGACCAGGCTGACTCTTAGTATGATTTTGAATGGCTCTTGCCACTGGGTTAACAGTTTGCTATGCGAGGTGGGTAATAGAACCAGCACCTTCTGCCCCATTTGAAACTCCTGCTCCTTCGAGCATAAATAATACTTTTCTTTCTGTTGTTGTTGGGCCTGTCGCAAATTGTCTGAAGCCAGCTCTCTTGTGCTCTGGACACAGCCTTGGAATGTTTGTTGATATCTCGATGGGCTGGAGACAACCGTGGGGCCACATTCCCAATCTTCTCAGAGGATCTGCAACAAACCCTGTGGTTGGTGGCCTAATACAAGTTCAAAAGGAGAATACCGTAGAGATTCCAATGGGGCATCCCTGAGTACGAACAAGGCCAGGGGGAGCATCAAGTCCCAGTGTTGCAGTGCATCTTAACACTTTTTTCAGTGTCCCATTTAATCGCTCTACTAATCCATTGGTCTGGGAGTGATAAACTGACATTCATAGTTGCTTGATCTGCAGGGTTTAACACACCCTCTGTAGGACCCTGGACATAAAGTTTTGCCCTGGTCCATCAGGATCTCATGGGGAATCCCCATGTGGGCTATCCATTTCACCAACTCCTCTGCAATCCAAGGAGCCGTTACAGACCTTAAAGGCACCACGTTGGGGTATCTAGTTGCATAATCCACAAACATCAGGACATACTGGTATCCACTACTGCTGCGAGGTAGAGGTTCAACAACATCCATGGAGATTCATGAAAAGGGTAGGTCAATTATGATCTCATCAGGGCTCACAGTGGCTGGTCTTCCCTTGCCCACGTCTTCTCCCATTTTTGGCCAGAAAAACCAAATTGGGATATCTTGTCCGTGGTTTGATCCCTCCCAATATGGCCCCCAAATGGATTGGCATGCGCCAGTTGCCACATCACCTTCCAAAAACAAGAGGGCACCACTAGTTGTACTCTGCCTTCCTTGTCTGCCCTGCCAGGTTGGACCTGATACAAGAGGTTGTGTCTTACCTTGAAATGACTCCCAGGGTCAGAGACCGATGTCGGCTGTTGAGAATCATCTTTCACCTGCATCCATAGTTCCTGTAGTTCAGGATCTTCTTCCTGCTCTTGCCAGAACTGTTGGCTATTGGCAATGTCTTACAGGTCTGCAACAGCTTCCCCATCTCCCTCAGTGGTTTCCTCTCCTTCTGCTGAGTCACCAAGCCATTCCTCTTGCATCTTTAAGGCTCTGTGAGCGACCTCAATGTCTCACACCTGATCCATGACATCATATAGTGGAGCCCAGTTTCGGCCCAAAAGCATGTTGCATGCTAGATGGGGCGCAAGGGCCACCAACAACTCCCCTTGGTACTCCATAACTCAGAGACTCGTCCACACTCGGCGCATTTTCTGGGTTTCCCCAAGAAGGTAGGACATCCTCATGGCTCTGCTCTACAATCAGGGACATCTTACAAAAGATCAGCCTTAACCAGCGACTGAGCACAACTGGAATATAATACAGCCCACACCAGGTGGCTCTCCACCCAGGCTCTTACTATGGGGCGTCCCCACACTGGGCTCTCGCCCCCTGCTCCAAAGCTGCAGTCCATGGGCTCCCCCTGAATGGGCTCTTTAGGGGACTTGACCATCCCTTGTGAGGAGCTATGCATTTGCCACCTTTCAGAGGCATGCCCCGGACACTCCCACGCAAAGTGTCCCATCCGGTAGTACACCATATCTCCTCCTGGGGCCCTATAACTGGGCTTCCGTCTCTCCGTCTCTCTTGTCACTGGCACCGGTGGCATGGGCCCACATTTCTCTCGTGGGCAGTGCAACTCCGAGGCCACAGAAGCCTCAGCCAGCTTCAGTGCTGCATCACAGGACTCCCAGGAGTGATGGCGGACCCAGCGCTGTGTTCTTGCTCCCAAATCATTCATGAATTGTTACAGCAGGATCTTACACACAAGGGTCACCAGCGTGCATGTCGCCAGATTGATCCATTTCCCGAACTGATTCTGGAGTCTATGGAGTAACAACTGTGGTCACTTCTCCTCCGCACCCTTCTTAGACCAGAAGAGTCACCGGTACTGTTCCGGGCTGATCTCTAGGTGATAGAGAATAGCAGCTTTGACTGCCTCGTAATCTTGGGCTTCCTCCTGGGTCAAGGCCCTATAGGCTGCTTGGGCCTTACCCACCACCAAGGCCCCCAGCTGGCTGACCCAGTGTCCTTTGTTGAGGCCAGTGACAACTGCATGATGTTCAAAGACCTCAATGTATGCCTCTGTGTCATCTTCAGATGTCATCTTGGGCATTTTAAAAGTCGACAGGCCGTGCCGCATCCAATCTTGCTGCCGCTCCAATATTTGCTGCTGTGAACCCATGACGTGTATCAAGGCCTGCAGGTCCTGTCCCAAAAGGTCTGCTGGAGCCATCTCGGGAGGTTGGATGCCTGCTGGGTGGCCCCCCAAGGCTTTCCCAGCCAATGCACCAATCTGGAGCCACCAGGCCTTGAATAGCCGCTCTTGGGAGGCCTTTGCTCTGGTGGTAGACGTCAAGTGCCTTACGAATTCGTGTCGCAGACCGGATAAATGTCTCCCCCTCAAGTCGCCTCCCCCGTTCTCACCTGCCAAGACTTGTTGTTCCTCAGTAGGCAGGATTCATCATCGAGTGTACTCGGTAGCCCACCCGGTGGTCATTCATTGGGCTCCACCACCCCTACACCTGGCTTCATGCCTCCTTTGGCGCGTCTTCTGTCTGTTGGCCTCATTGCCTCTGTTGAGATAACACCTTCTGACTTGGCATCTAGGTGTCCGCAGCCTATAACCACATTTGCCCGTGAGGGCCTACCCCTCGGCTCTCCTTGTCTCCACCCCTTCTTTTGGGGAAACACAAAAAAGGTAAACCTTCCAAGGCTTCTCCTCAGCCCCATTCCTCAGGGATATCTGCACTGTCCCCCATGACCCTTTTCATGGGGTAACTAAATAAAAGTAGTAACAAAACACAGAATAATAAGCCACTTCCTGATGTGGCGGCCCCCTGCCCCCTTACTATCCTTCCCCAGACTCTAGCTGGGGGTGTTGCTTTACTCCTGACACATCAACTCCAGTATTCACTCCCATCTGCCCATCAACCTGGCTGGGACCGGCGGTGATACCCGCCCCAACTGTAAACCCCTCTGGGCTCTCCCGGGATCTTCTCCTCCTGGCATGGTTTCCTCCTCGCCCCTGTCATCCTGACACTCCCACCTGGGGTCAGCTCTGCCTCCAGGTGCAGCTCTAGCTTTGTCTCTGGCCGACGTGCTTGTCGCTCCCTCGCCGTCCCATGTGGGCTCCAATCAGGGTGCTCTGCCTTGTACTGCCAGCATCTGCCCCTGCTTGTCAGGCACAGCGGGTCCCATTGGGAGGATCCCTTCTGCTCCCTGTGGCAGCTGTAGCTTCTCTCCCATGCTGCCCACCTCCTCTGCGGCATCAGCCACCATTTTTATTTTCATCGGCTGGCGTCTGAAGCTGACATCA
Source organism: Crocodylus porosus (assembly GCF_001723895.1). Lineage (NCBI taxonomy): Eukaryota > Metazoa > Chordata > Crocodylia > Crocodylidae > Crocodylus > Crocodylus porosus. The sequence goes on from NW_017728906.1 coordinate 100,567,009, forward strand.
TAGGCCAGCCATAATTGAATAAAGAGGCAGCTGATGAAGCACACGGGCTCTTCATTCCTCCCCTTTTGTGCTGTGTCTCATGTAGCCAGTAAGTATCCTCTGCTACTTCTTTCCCTGGGACAAATGTATTATAAGTGGTTGCTTGCAGACTTTAAAAAAATATGGTGCTTTAAACTTGGTGCACTCCTGAACCAAGCCCAACACATGCCCAATAAAGGCAGTGCTTTAGGTGGACTGATCTTGTCTGTTAACTTCAGTTCCTTTAGTGGTGCTTTTTGGCATTTTAATCTAATAGCTGATTGAATCAGCTTTAGCCAAAAGTGCCAAAAATCCCTACTGAAGCATCCAATCTATATACATGCTGCAGAGCCAGGTTAAAGTCATGTGCTGCTTGTTCTGGTAAAGCACAGTTTTGTTTCTTTTTATAGGCTAGGGAGAGAAGTAACACATAAATCAGTTTAAGTGATCAGAAACTGGTTTAAACCTGTAACATAACAGAAGTTCAGTGTACATAAACCAATTTCAAAATGACTGAAACTGGTTTAAGATAAACCTGGTTGAATGTAGTATCAGACTTAACTGATTTGTGTCAAATTGGTTTATGAAACTTCTGTCACAAACCCCTTCAACAAACAAGCAGAACCCCTTCCTGGTTCAAGTTAAATCACAGTCCCCCAGCATCCCAGTATGCTTTCCAGCCCTGGACTGGACTGTTATGTCTGCCCCAGAGAGCAGGGCTTAATCCACCCCTCTGCTCCCTAGCTGGAGCAGTGAGAGGTGGCTGACAAGGTGGGGGAAGGGGGAAGCCTGGCTGGGGATACAGCCCAAACTACGGGAGCAGGGGAACAGACTCCCTGGCCCCAGGCAAACCCCAGCTGGGATCTGGGGCCAGGGAGGAGGGTTAAACACCCCTTCCCTTATCCAACTTACTGCTGGCTGTAATTGTGGACTAAAAATCCCACGTCACCTGGAAGCAGGCAAAGGAAGTGATGAACAACTCTGCAGAGTCCTGCTGCTGTAATTCTGGAGTACACATCCCAGAGATTTGGGGACAACAGGAAAAGGAAGTGAACACACAGCCAGAGAGCCATGAACTAGTGCCCCCATGGCTTCTGACCTAAGCCACTGCAGGCATGTGGCTGCATTTCCTAAATTAAAGGTAAATGCCTATTCACTTCTGTGCATCTATTTAATCTGTGCATCTTAGACTAACCCGCAAAAACTGAATCAATTCAGCTTTGGGCTTTTTGACTGTCTGTACTTAGCCATAATGTCTACAAGCAGCCAGAATTTCTTCCTTTCATAAAATCTTCTAAATACATAATTAAAAGTTGAAATTCCACCTTTTTATAGATACTTCTATAAAATAGATATGTTTTTATAGATCTTTTTATAGATACATTTCTATCACAGAAACATCTGAACAATAAATAAACAAGAATGGTCATCAAGTAGATTACTTTTTTTGGCTGAAAAGACCAAGCAAGATCTTAATGCAGGGAAAGACCACCCTGCCATGTTAACTAAACAAACATATTCAATCATTCTTTATTTGCTTAGGAAAAATTTCAAGGCATGAGAATGATAATATCATAGCCATAGTTCACTTCTCCCTGTGGAGCAAAACTATGTAATTGTTTACTTGGAAATAAAAGCTGCCAAACTGAAGTATCTGATTCCAAAGAAATCCCATAGGTGATCAGCTAACCCTACTTATAGGTGAAGGTTTGGTAGCTTAGTATTTTTAATTATTACCCTCCAAGTGATCATCATCTTAAGTCCTTTAGAATTCCTTGTTTTTAATTATTTCTTTGTGAGTGTGCATGTGTGGACAATTGGAGAGTCTCCTGTGCATGGTTAGCTAACAGGAATACCGATGATAACAATATCAAAAAGAAGGATATCATTTTTGTGTCTCTTCCTGACCAGCTCTTGAGGCAAAGCCAGAAGAACGAAAAAAATATGAATTATAAAAAGTATAAGAAGTTTTCTCAGTCATTGTACAATATTCCTTCCTATTTAACTTTTGATAGAAACTAATTGGTGACCATTATTGGTTGTGTATTTCAGCTATAGGCTGTTTGGTTTAGTATTCTCTTATCTCTAATTCCATTCCTGCTTTTCATATATGAATCACAGATAAGTAGGGCTGGAAGGGAATTCCAGAGGTCATCTAATTCAACTCTCTGCCTGAGTCAAGATCATTTCTATCCATATGATCCTATACAATCCATAATCTAAACTCTACATAAGACTATCATTAACCCTGACACAACACAGACCTAACTTCCTAACCTGCCACAGGTAAATCAGGGGGACAATAGCAGCCAATGTCTTGCTTCTATGAAATGTTGTCAATATATACTCAAGAGATCCCATGTAGAAGGCCACACCCCCTACTACAGAGGAAGGGGGTGCAAAATCCCCCATAGTCTGTATCAATATAACCATGGGGTAAAATACCTTCCTAACCCCAAATGTGGCAGTCAGCCTGACCTTAAGCAGAGATGCAAGACCATCTATCCAGAAAATTTTGACTTTGGTATCAGCAGGAGCTTTGGCACACCCCACTAAAAATCCCCAGCTTTGGCTGTAGCCAACACCCAATGCCTCTGAGGGAAGATTAAAAAGACCCTGATGCATGTAGCAGAAAGCGAGGGGTGATGGGTTGTGGGGGTATTGGAAGTATGGGAAATATCCATAGTAGAACATAGAGCTATGCCTAGATCAACTCTAACCAGAGTCTGTCCAACCTCTTCTTGAATACATCCAGTGATGAAGAGACTACAGCTTCCCTAGCCAATGTATTCCCTTGGTTCACTAATCTAACAATGATGAAGTTGGGTTTTTTTTTCAATTCCTGATATCTAATTGTAGCAGGCTTGCCTTTTGGAGCTAGGGTTGATTTCCAGGCTTGACATCTTGCTGTTTTGATTGGTAGAGCTCATTCACCAATCAGGAGGCAGCAAGATGAGTGATGTCATGCCCCTTTCCTGACAGAGGGAGGAGAGGAGTTCCCCCTTCCCCTCCTGGACCTGATTGAAGACTGCAACACTCAGGTCTGGAAGACTTCAGGAGTGGAGCCCTGGAGAGTATAAAAAGAGCTGTGTGCCCAGCATGAGGAGAACACATCCGGGACAGAGAAGAGAGAAGAGCGGGGCTTAGAAGAGCTGAGGAGAGCTGCTCAGCAGGGCAAAGCAGTAGCCCAGGAGTGCCCCTGAAGACTTCCATCAGTGGGAAATGGAAGACGGCTTCAGCAGCTAGGCTCTTGGTGTGCAGCATGGCACATGGCATCTAGACCCTGGGAACTGTGAGAGACAACTTGGGTCTGCAACCTCTGGCATGCAGCCAGAGAAACGGTGCACAGGCCAGTGCAGAGTAGGACCTTTGGAGTGCTTGGGTGGCTCAGGTCCTCAAACCCTGGAATGAAGCTGGGAGTTCAGTGTAGGAGGCACTGCACTGAGGGTCCAGGAGCAGACTGAGCCTGGTGCTGCATGAGGCAACCCAGGCCTCTGACCCATAGCAAAAGGCTGAGTCTAGGGAGCCAGACAGTGCTCAGGCTACTGAGCCAGCAGACAGGGCCAAGCCAAAGGCCCCAGAAGCCCTGCATAGAGGAGCCCTCTTTCAGGGGACAGCAACCTCTGTGAAGCCCACTGCAGGCGAGAAAACAGCTTGGTGCAGAAGACAAGGGCCACCCTCCAGGCCTGGGAGCCATGAGTTGCAGGGAAAAGAGGGAATCCCCAGTTAGTTAAGGGCTCCTGAAAGTGGAGGTCCCACTGAGAGGGCCCCCCCTAAAGTTACCAGCTTCTTTGTAGGGCTTGGAAAAAGTTTATCTTTGGGGTTCTTGCACCATAAGTAATATAATGTCATGCTTTCCATTTTGTGAACTCTCATGTTTATAAATTATTAGATGAATAGAGTCCTAGGGCTCTGCTGGGATCCCCAGTTGCAATTATTTCACCTGCTGTTTGTTTGTATTTACTTGTGGCTTATTTATTGTTCACTAATAGTTATCTATAGTATATTTGTTAGCTACCTATGTTTATTTTGGGGTTTATCTGTTTAAAGTCAGGTACTTACCTGTGACTTACCTGTATCTGGAGCACTGGTAAAAGGTTGTATGGTATTTACCCAGAGAGTATTGTTTATTCTATCTATCTATCTATCGTACATATGTTTATATCCATGTTTCTTTTCCTTGTGATAAGTTAATGTAAATACATTTGTATATAGTTAAGTCCCATGACTGTCCCCCCACAGCACATCTGCCAGTTAACAATCCCCTTCAGCTAGAGAAGGGAAGTATATACCTGAGTTACCTGGGCTACACAATCTAAACTTACTTTGCTGCATCTTCAAACCTTTAGTCTACTCCCCCCTTCCTGCAGCAAGAGATAAAAGGTACATTCCCTTTTATTTATGACAGCTGTTCAGGTATTTGCAGACTGCTATCATGCCTCTCTTAAGTGCCTTTTCCACAAGCTGAATGTGCCTAGCTCTTTCAGCCTCTCCTCATAGGACTTGTCTTCCAAGCCCTTGATAATCTTTATTGCCTGCCTCTGGAAACTCTCTAACTTCTTCGTGCTATTTTTAAACAGTGGAGCCCAGAACTGAACAATATCCTTTCTCTCAGTAACAAGTTGTGCTATTTATTAATTTTGATGGATTAAGTGTGCTAAATAGGGAAATATCTTGGATAAGCTACAACAATTGAAGTACAATGTGATTTAATGGGCTTGGGAGGACAGTGTAACAACAGTCACAAACCAGGAATCCAAAAACTGAGAGTTGAGTTAAATGGAGCAGGCAAGAACAACACAGAGGATACAGGCTGGGAAAATGTTCAGGTAGGAATAAGGATGAGAAAACAGGGAGCCAAGGATCATGGAATAGACTAAGAGTCACAGACACCTGAAAATTTATAATTGGGATACAACTAACACAAGATGCTCTGTCTGTCCTCCCCTAAAATCCCATCAAGAGAAAAGACTGTTTGTAGCTCAGATCGAAAACATTTATTCTTAACAAAACCTAGGTCAGTTAGGGTAAGTACAGCCATTACATTTAGAGCTACATAACTAGGGTAAGGTGGATTTAAATCCTTGTCCATGGAAGTTTTCTCAGGGTTTAAATGGAGCAAAATATGAAGACCCCAATGCAAGTTCACCCAGAACTAAGTTAGGAATAGTTTCACCTGATCAACCAAATGCTTGTACACATTTGGAGCCTAGATCTTGAGCTGGGAAAGCCCGGACACTCAGCGCAGGTCCAGACTGCTGTTCAGGCCCAGGCCCAGGCCCAGGACTATGCTCTTTTTGTCCAACCCCCAATCTCCCCCCCCCCAAACTTCCACCCCAAAAGGAACAACCCCCTCTCCTAAACTTCCCTCTCCCTACACATACATGTCAGCCCCCCTGATTCTGCCAACACCCTCTGGACCCACAAACCCCCTGCCACAGGCATGCTAGCCCCCCTCCTCCCCATGCTGTCTCCCCTACCTCATCCCTATGTTACCTATGGGGAACCTCTGTAGCTCCTGGAACCAGCAAATGGCTTACATGTTGTTCTCAGTCTACATTCATGTGGCTTAAAGCAAACTACATGAATGTAAACCAGATCATGCCAACAGCTGTATGACCCCCTACAAGTCTAAGTCCCATTACAAAATAATGTGAAAAGTGTGGGAAAGGGTTTTGGGTAAGAATGACTGGCATCAGTCACTGTGCTATCCTTTTGTAGGGAAGAAAGTATAGGTAAAGCAGTTATGTGCACATTTAACTCTTTCCTACTCTTAAGAAGTTTACAGTCCTGTTTTTAGACTGGGACATTTTTAGACTGATAGTAGGTCTAGCAATACTAATGGCTTGGTTTGATTAGGGATTGTCCTTTCTGGTTTTCAATGCCAGCCAGTTTCTTTGGAGGGCTATTCTACAGTCAAACAGAGCTCTTTCTATATAGCCTTATTTTTTATTGATATATTTAAGCAAGATATATTTAGTTTCTGTCTAATTCTTTGCTGTCTTTGATTTTTACACTATTCAGAAATCTGTAAATTACTGCATTTCTACTATAAGTAGAAAAGATAAATGCTGTCTATAACAGCTTTATAGGTCCAGTGGGAAGATGCTGTCTGTGTTCTTTAAGGCAGGCGTTCTCAATCCCTGCTGCTGGACCAGAAGTGGCCACAGACCTGCAAACCATGGCCACACAGAGTTGGATGGAGAGGCTGTGGCTTCTTCTTCAGGGCCTGCCACAGTGCAGGGTTTGCCCCCTTCCCCCCACTGGGGGGGGGTGGGGTGGAAGTATCCTTACTTGTATTCTGGCTGGAAATTCCAGTCACGGTCAGCTGTGACTTCTGGGCCATGGTTTGCTGGGACATGGCATAAACTTTGGGAACCCCTGCTCTAAGGGATTTCCAGGTCCAAGGGGCAAATCTCAGAACATCTTTGGACTCAAAGGGCGCATCCACACATGCAAGCATACGCACTTGCAGCAGCTCAAATAGAAGTGGTACAAATCTGCGCTGGGGCTTTTTGCCACGGTGCACATGCTCAGACATGTACTTTGTTGTGGAGCAAATTGTGCCACTTGTGGCAAAATAACCCTGCCTGGCTCCTCCCAGATCTGCAGCCAGGGGGACCTAGAGCCTAGGGTCAGCACCTGTTCTGTTCCCAGAAATACAAAGCTGCCCTGTCCTAACCCCAGCAATACAAAAAGCTTCCCTGGCAAGTAGTTCAGGGCTATTCTCTATCAGGAGCTTCTGGGGCCCAGCCAACTGGTACCTGGGGACACTACCCCTTGTGCCAGCTGGACTGCTGAGGCAGCCCTGAGAGTTCCCTGCACTCTCTACCCACTACAGCAGTCTGGCAGTAGGGGCTGCTGCCTGTCTATGACCTGCTGCCACCTGCCAATGGGCTGTGGCTGCTGGGTTGGCCTCTGTGCGGCACTACTGTCATGTGTGCCCTCTGCCAGGCCACCTGGGCAGCTATCGCTCGGAAGATGTTCTGGGTGTGGTGGCCTGCTTTGAACTGTCAAAACATGTCCTCCTGGCCCCATTTGGCCAGGAGGTCAGCCACAGCCAGCTGGGTCCAAGGTGCCAGTTCTGAGCAGGAAGGGTCCTGCCACTGGCCTCCATAGTAGGAATTCTGGTGTTCTCTGTTGGAAAACTGAACTTTGTAGATGACACCAAATTATGGGTGTATGATTGCCCTTACCCTGGTAGTCCTGCATTTTGTCAGGCAGGTTGATCTCCCTGGGCTGCTGACATATAGTAAATGTGTACCAGAACATCTTAAGTGTACATGGGGAGGTACATCATGTTACCATATAATTTATGCATATGTTCTGGGGATGTGCACATACACACAGATACATACACATGTGCATGTGTGCGTGCACACACACATCGGGAGGTTGCATATGTATACATGAGCATATACATAAAATTACACATTTATGTGTGTGTAATTTTGCATTCATGCACACAGACACACACATAATCATATGTAAAAATATATAAATCATACCAATAAATTTAATGGTGACACAATGTAATTTGGTATCTTTCTGTATTGTGCTCAGGACAAGCCACTTGTTTTCTTCTCTCTCATCTTTCCACTGTTCCAACATGTTTTTTATTCCTCCGTGTATACAACTATATTTATTTTCACATACTTTAGCTATACAATGTCTGATCTCAGTTCTTATGTCTTTAATTTTTCCTTTCTACTATTCAGTTTTTATCATTTCCCCAAATTCTCACTAATATACAAGTGCCTTAACCAAGTGTTTTTCCAATATCCCCTCTTTAATCATGTCCAAAATCCCCCCAAATCACCAGTCCTTCGCTCTGCCTGTTGTTCATTGATTATAAGACATTGAGTCAGAAGCCCACAGACTGCTGACACACACTATCTGTGCAGTGCTATGAAGTTTGTAGTACTACTAAAAACAGATTGCTCTGGATTGTGAACATGTGCACAGCATCCTGGCTGGAAGATGACAAAGGTACACTATCTAACCAAGCAGTGATGTGGGGGGTGAGGGGCTGCTTTTTAGCTCTCCCTGCCCACAAAGAAGCCTGTCACTGAGTGGAACAGGTTCAGACAGGCTTGCCTTATTAGCTATTGCTGATATGACAATAGCTGTGAGGTCTGCACCTAGGCTATCTACAGGGACAAGGTCTGATTGGATGTGCTCCTCAACCCAGTCAGCCTTTGGCAGAGTTGTAGTCCAGGGTGGCAGGAGCTGAATGGAAGGGGAGTGGGGAAGGGGAATCACCAACTAGCCCATTCTGCCACACTTACACATAGGGTGACCACACATCCCTAATTGGGTGGGATAGTCCTAAAATATAAATATGAAGTCCTGGTCCTGAGATGAATAACTACAGGACAGCATTTGTCCTGGATTGCCCTCAATCCACTCAGCTATAGTCCCAGTATCATGTGCAGGAACCACCTTTTTCATTTGCCATGGAAAAAATGTGGATTTCTGCTTTGAAGAAGAAAAACCCAGGAAACTGCAGGTTTCCCCTTTCAGGTTGACAGACTTCCAGCCTGCAAGGGGCTGCAGGAGGCTGTGAGGGAGTGGGATGTAAGGTGCACCATGTGCAGGGAGTGCCATGTGCAGGGGGCACCATGTGTATGTGCACACATAAATGTAGCCAGCAATACAGCCTCAGACAGTGATAGAGAACAGCTGCCCCAGCTGCCTGCAGGTAAGGTTATAGGGGGATAGTGCATGGAGAAGGCAGATTGAGGCCCTCATGGTGAGGGAGGGATTGGGGCAGGATTGGCGGCTGGGGCTGGAGGCACTGCCCAGCCAGGAGGTGTGTGGGCCCTGGGGCTTGGGACTTGGGTGGGAATGTCTGGCCATGGGGCCTGGCCACAGAGTGGGATGAAGCCATGAACAGCTCATATGGGTGACTAGTGGAAAAGCTGGTTTCTTCCTGCTGTGTGCACTCTTGGGGAGGAGGAGTGGGCAGACACATGCCCCCCAGATTTGTGTGCAAGGTGGGGGAGGATGAAGGCTGCCCATGAGCCCTGTGCCAGCTGCACCACCATGGCAGCAGCAGGGGGGCACAACTCCATGCTGTCACCGCCATCCCTCCTGCTACTGGGTGGGCAGGGGGCACCTCACTATGGTGGTGCAGCTGGGGTGCAATGGACAGCATGGACAGCAATAGCAGCACTGAGCCTGTCTTCCAGGTCATGCCCACTAGGCTGCAGAGACTTCAGGTAGAGGGCAGCATGGCAGGAAGCCCCCAGCTTCACAGTGGGTAACCCTCATCCTCCCTCACCCATCACGGGATCTACTTGGCTCTGCTTTGGCCATACTGCCTGTACATGGTGGGGAAGGGAAGGACTGGGCTGGAGCAGGTGTGCTTTTGCTTTTTGAAAACTTGGGCATCCTACTTACACACTGTTGTTGCTGGGAACATTTTCTGGGAGACAAGGGTGATGCAAGCGGATCCCTTCAGGGTTGGGAGAGCTGTCAAGGAGCCATCTTTTCTTCCTCTCCCTGCCCCTCCCCACTTTTGTGGGATGCTGGGAGACAAGAATGCTTTTCCATACATTTGTTGCAGATAACCTTCCTTTGACAAAGAACTTGATGTTTTAAAAAAACAACTATGTTTCTCACAATTCTGCCATTTTTGGGCTGGATCATCTATTCTATTTAGCGTGACAATAAGCATGAACATGTGGCCCCAGGTTTGTTGTCATGCTAAAACAGTAGATGAAATGCAACAAATATAAAATGTGTCCAAGCTACAGCCACCACTAGTGGTAATCATTTATTTCTAGCCACATATCTAGCTGTATTTAGACACCCAAACAGGGCCTCTTTTTAAACATGCCACCAAAATCACATTCCTTGTTCTTGCTGCTATGTTGTACTGCAAAATCTCACGTCTATGTTATTTGTGTCACTATCACTACAAGTTCTGCTTCAGCAATAATCTTTTCTAGGTTTCTCCTTCCTGCAGATTTTATATAAACATAATATATTAGACAAAACCTCAACATATTCTAGTACAATACAAACTCTCAGAGCTAACGTCAGGGCAAACAACCCTCTACTCTTTTAGTTCTTATACAAAATTATTCCTGTTCAAAGATTCCATTTCAATCAAAAGTCACAGTCTCACAGTTATCTTGAAAGCATTCATCCAGTCTGCCCTATGAGTTCCTGTAGGAAATGACTCCTTCTTTAAGATGGCTATATTTTCAGATTTTCTTATATCTTGTTATAACAAGTAACACAGATAAGGATATAAGTTGAATGAAGTTTCACTGATCTTGTTCATCCATAACTTTCACAGTGTAACTGTCTTTGTTCAAGAATGCATGGTTAATTGCAGTTCAGGGAAACACTACACATTTAGGTTGATTTGATTAAGCACTATTCAAGATCATAGGGGCTGTTTAATCCATTTTCTAATCTGTAATATAGCATTACATGACATGAGAGGTGGAAAAAAAGATCCAGCACACTTCATTTGCAATAACTTGCTTTGAAAACAGATTCAATTTTTCCTCAAAGAAAGTCTGGACATGTTGAATGTTATTCAAGATGAAGTGGCAGACTAATTCAAAAGAAAACACAGTAGTCCAGAAACAGCATACTTTTTCATGATATAAATACACTTTGCTGCAAGTTCTCAAGAAAAAAAAATCAACATCACCACAGACTATTTTATATTTTCCTACATAAGGTTATCAGTGTTTCAGCACCAAATGACCTTTCTCAAAGAATTACATTGATCTTCAGAAAAGCCATTTGAGACTGAAGTGGTGATAACCTATCTTCATACAGCTGACTCTGAAAATATTATATATTTGTCTCTGGAAAAAAGGAGGAAGAAGTACACAGGAATTTAACACAGTATATTAATCTGATTTCTATTGCAATGCATTAATATATATTAATTAAAGTGCATAGAATGGATGCAAACTACTCACATCTAAAGCTGTTTGAAAAGAAGGGCTCCCTGTTTTAAGAGAAATATTTTTCTTTTTTTAAAAAAGCTTGTGTCCAAAGTCCAAATTGGTCTCAAAAGACTTTTATTTTTCTTTCTTAATAATTGTGTATAAATTAGAAACTTCCTAAACTTTGGAATGATATTGACCTTCTTGCATATTTAAACTATAGGAAAGGAATTAACAAACAGATGCAGGCCACAAATACAATCTGAGAATAGACTGCTACACTACAGATGCAATGCTACAGAAGCCCCTTCTAAAGCAAACATAGTCATTAGCTCTTCTAATAACAGGTGTGGCTTTTATAGAAACTTATTTTGGGTCTGGCCCTTCATGTTTGGCAGAGCAAACAGCAGCTACATTTATATAATAATTTTACAATGAGAAGCAGTTAAATACTTTTCAGTTGATAAGTGGTTGGTCCAGCTCCTTAAAAGTACATAGGTTTCTAAGCATGTAGATACTACTGGTATTTTAAAGCTGTTTATTAACACTGTAGGCATCTTAAGTTGGCATTTGCAAGTTGAGAAAGTGTTCAGAGCTACCGGAGACCATGGAAGCCTGAGGCTGGATTCTCATGACGTTGAAATTTCACGTTACACTTAGACCACACTAAATCTGGATCATTTTAAATTGTGTTAAAGTTAGGATATGCTGGATGCAGCTACACAAGATGCCTGCTGAGAAGCTGATTAATTAGTTGCACAGTAAAACTCTTGGTGTCTACATGTTCACCCCTATTAGGCTGGAATAAACTAATTTATTCCACAGCAGTGCACGTATAGATGTTGCCTGGCTGGCTGGGGCATAAAGGTACTTAAGTGCAGGGGCTACTTGCCAGATAGCCCCATGCTGAAGCCCTCTTGTGTCCCAGCCAGCCCCTCTGTAGCATACTGACCCAGGGGAAGCAGCCCTGGGTTGGCAGGCTGACCCCCGGATCCTCCCTGCCAGCTGAGGCTGCCCTGCCCTGACTCACCGTGCTGCTCATGAATAACCTGTGGAACTTATTGCTCCAGAGTTTATTGCTCCCAGCCTCATGTTCAAAAGGCATGCCTGGGAGCTATTAAGCTTCACAAGTTATTCATGTACTGTAATTTCACATATAGATGCACATGATATTAGTATTGGTGCGTTAAGAATTAGTACTGATTTTTACTTGCATAGCTCTGACTTGCCACTACAGGGCTCATGAGTAGGGGCATGAATATGACTAGGAATCAGGACACCTGTGCCGTATCTAGCTTTAGATGTGGAAGGAGAAGCTGAGACTGGTTGCGGCAGAGTGCCTTTGGTGCATGCCACTTTAAGGGCTGGAACACCTGGCCAGTGCAGGACAGCCCTGATGAGGCAGCCGTTTTAAAGCTAGGCCTATGGGGCAGAGGCAGTAGTTTGTTACAGGCAGCTGGAAAGATAGCAACCAGCTGAGCAGCTGTTCAGGAGCACCTTGGAGGTAAGGGCAGGAGCTATGGGGATAGTAAGAGGCTCCTGGTTCCGGGTACAACTGAAAACTGCACCCTGCTGGGGAAGGGTGGTCTGGTGGGGCTGTCCATGGTGAGACAGTCCACCAGAAATGCCAGACTAGTTGCCTCCATGGTGGAAGGTGGGTAGGGGTGCCTAATAACCCCAGCCCCATCATCTGATCAATTGAGAGCAGATGCATGGAGGGGAACAGCTCCAGACACTGCATGGGCTGAGTGCCTGTAGTCTGCAGAGAGGAGAGCTCAGGACAAGTGAAAATGAGAAAAGACCCTGGTGGCCCCAGTAAAGGGGCAGAAAGAGAAGCCCCAGGGAGGGGGCAGAGAGTGACCCAGAATAGGAACATCCAGAGGATCTAAACCAGGTGCCCGCAACCCCTGGCATGCATATCTATATATAGATATAGATATAAATTAGTGGCATTTCATTTTAATCACTGAAAAATATGGATGGGGGGGTTCATCTGAAAATTGGGGATATATTTTTTTTTTTTTA
>NW_017728906.1:100580064-100585329 GCF_001723895.1 Crocodylus porosus
TATCAGAGCAAACCAGGATCCCTGCTTATCAATTATCTCCCTAACTTGATCTGATAAGCAGAGATCCTGGCTTTTGCTGAGAGAGAAAATCCCCAGTTTTTGGATTAAAAAAAGTACCCTGAAACCCCCATTTCCCCATGATCAAAATGAAACCCCACTAATGTATAGTGGGGTTTCATTTTGATCATGGGGAAATGGGGGTTTGGGGTTACTTTTTTTAATCCAAAATTTGGGGATTTTTTTCTTTAATCAAAGAAAACCGGGATCCCTGCTGATAAGTGTAGGGGCAGCAAAGGACACAAGATAACAACATAGGACAAGTTTAAGAGTGATGCTGACTGTGAAAGGAAGACAATCATTTTGGCTTACCTAGGATATAAATTTCCTAATCAGCTGATCTTGCTTACGTGCCTAACTTCATTGGACCATTCAAAACTGTGCCTCTAAGTAAAAGTAGAGGGGGGGGAAGGGAAGGACACTGGTCAGTCACTGTTACCCTGTATTTCACTTCTGGTTATCTCAGGGTGCTCCCTGTTTAAATGTCAGATTTAGAAAAATATCTTCCTTAGGCCTTTAACTCTCCCAAGACATTCTGCTGGCAGTGAAAGATGTCTGTTCATCTAGGTGGTAGGCTGCAGAGCAATACCTAAATAGGGTTCTTGTTATTTGGTCTCTCTTATCAGCCATTTCTGGCTGCTGAAGTGCTAGATTCTGTCTGCCGATTCCATTTTGTATCTCACCACTCATATAAACACAAATCTTTTCTTCAAGCTGTACTTGCTTTTTAAGTTTGCGTGATCTTCAGCTGTCTAAAATTCCTATTTTAGAATAAGGAAACCTATATTTTGGAAAATGAGATTCCTGTTATTTTTGGCTGTAAGATTCATTTTACCAGGTTAACACACTTGCTCAGCTGCATATAGGCATGAAGAGATTTTTTAATGCTGCAAGTGTTGAGGCACACTAAATTATGTCCCCCAGATTTTCATGTGTAGACTGCCTTAGTCGCTTCTATGGTAACATACTTCTTTCTGCTTGATTGGATTGGGGTTTTATAAAAGGGGTAACTAATTATAATGAATCAGCCTGCCAAGGAGGTGATGCCCATGTCGACACACCTTCACACAAGCACTGGGCTCTGCAAACCAAAAAAAACTTGTGGGTTATGGGCCTTGAAGTATAATTTAAAAATATTAACATTTTTAGTGGTTGTTGTTACTGTTCTTTCTTTACTTAGAGTTTTTATTACAGTGAGGTCAGTTTTTTTTATAAAAATAATTGATTGAAGCAGCCTTCACAAGGTTGGCATACATTCCACATACCTTTCATTGTCCCTGATTCAAATTAGTCAAGTCTTATGATTATAGGTCAAAACCGGATGCTGTCTTGGAAGTTAAAGCCATGTGCTTTGTCTTCTAATCTTCCTCAAAATATTGACTTGTCCATGAATGTCTATCATTATTACCGTGTTTCCCCAAAAATAAGACACTGTCTTATATTTATTTTTCCTCAAGAAGACACACTATGGCGTATTTTCAGGGGTTGTCTTATTCTTTATTCTTCCCCCTGAGGACACACAATACCTAAAGCAGAACTTCCTGCTCCTCACTTCACTGAGGAGACTTTTACTTTTACTTTCACTTTCTATTTCTCCCTCTCCGGTCACCTCCGAGATAGCAGCTGTCACGATGGGGCAAACGAGAAGGGCTGCCCGTCTTATTTACCGCTTCGCGCCGGCACGCTTAGCCACGCCTATCACTATGTCTTATTTTCGGGGTATGGCTTATATTGCGCAAATACGTAGAAATCCTGCTACGGCTTATTTTATGGGTATGTCTTATTTTCGGGGAAACACGGTAAGAGAGAAACCAGAAAGGTGAAGTTTGATCAGGGAATGCAGATGCATGTGTTCGAAGAACCTACCCTTAGAGCCAGTATGTTCTTATATACTTCTGGTGTTCAATGCTTTCATTAGATGCAAGAAATATACTGTTTCTTTGTGTGTTCTTGCTAATTGTTATTTGGAGTTCACTTCCTGCCAATTACTTAGTACATTTGCAATGAAATGAAAAATAGATTGTTACATTATTGGAGATTCTTTGTAGTCTGAACAGAGTCATAGAAAAGAAAAGCAGAATGTGTAGGGCATTATTGTTAAAAAAGCTTTGAAAAGAGAGCAATTTTCTTTGTATTAGTCTTCTTCTTAGTAACATTTAAAATCCTTACAGGACAAATATTACTAAAGGTAACTTGGCATCTTCCTCTTTGCATGTAATGACAATAAAAACCACATTCTTTCTAAGTACAAAACTACCCAGGCAATTGAATATTAGCAATGATTTTTTTTTTTTTTTTGGTTAAATTACTTGGTTCAACTACTAATTCCATTGTCTTTTGGAAAAGGTAGTTTCTAGAAGGCAATGGGGGGGTCGGACTAGATGATCTGTCTAGGTTCTTTCTGACTCATTGATTCTATGATTCTGGAAGGATAGCGCTGACCTCAAAAGTGCTAGCAATTTACACTAACCATCCAGAAAGCCAGCTGTTGAGTTGCCAGTAGTTTTCAATACCCATCATATTGCTTGTAGTTGAGACAATAACTCTTAAAGCCAGAGATCCTCAGTATTTGTTTAAGGATAAAATAATGAATTAAAGCTGCTTCATCAAGTTGGCTGGCAAGTACATCTTTTTAAGCATCATCCTAATTAGTACCCTCAAGGTTAAACCAAAAGATTGTTTAGATAAGACATAATAATTACACACTTAATTTAAGGATAAGTAGTTCTATTCACAGTAAAGGCAACTATTAAAACCATTCCATTCCCATTCGTTGACAATTTCCCTAGTTCATTAGAACTGTAAATCTACCCACATAAAAAAGAATGGAAAATAAGCACTAGTGGAGTGAAATGACTAGCTATTTAGGCCATTCAGTGTTTATGGGAAGAAAAACCAAGAATATGTCATGTGAACATAAGCCCCATGGCAGTTGCTATATATATTTATGTAAAAAGATCCAATATACCAGGCTTTGATGTCAATTACATTGAAGCAAATCAGTAGAAATGTTCCAGATTTATACATGTTTAAGTGAAATAATGGTCCTATGTGTAGTATTTTATTCTCCATTGAATGATTTTAAGTCATTTTTCAACAGATTGGTCTAGAAAAATACCAAAATTAAAACAGAAACTGGAATCAACTTGCTTACACTGCTTATACCAGTTCAATAGAGGCCGAATTCTAATTATCAGTATAATAATTACATGGTCTTGCTGTTAGGGAGATCTAACCCTCAAAAAGGGAAGTATTCTGTGAGTGTTGGCAGATAGTAACTTTCTATTGACCGGCAATTGATCAGTCCTTCTGTGTTCTTATAATGAGAGATCACTAAAAATACAATGATTTATGTCAAAGATTGTTGCATATCTCTCCATGTTTCAAGAGGGAAAACAGCATTTGAAAGCCATTTCTAGCCTGTTATTTAATTAGAACTGTCTTGGCGATCAATCAAAAATCTTCTTTTTGAGTCTTACTGATTAGTTTATAGATCTGAATTCCCTTCCTTGCCAGTTCCATTCAGTAACACAATTTTTTAATGGCTAACATTTAATGATGTCAAGAAACTATTCTGCCACTTCAGTGAAAATCCTATATTTTTGCAAGTGGGAGAAATATCCAGTAATGTCAGAACACCTTAGTACAAATCTCTCTAATCTACTAAACAGGAGAAGGAACAGAATCCAGTCCAGATTCTTATCAAAACAGCTTCAGGTGCTACATGAGAAGATCACGTTGTATGATCAGCCAGGAAACACCACAAAACAACACAAATCTACTTATCTACCTAAATAGGATTAGAGGTGCACCAATTCATCTGTCTGGTACCAAATCAGCGCCAATATAAAGAAAAGTGACTGTATTGGAAATCAGCTTTTTTTGCCTGATGTGGCTGATGATTTGGCTAATAAATGACCTGTGCATATGCACAGCAGCAGCACAGCACCTAGGCAGTGAGGAGCACAGTCTGGCAGCTTGAAGAGTTGTGTCCAGTTGGTAAGTTTTGTTATGCTGAAAGGGGAGGGGAGAGGGAAGGGGCATGCAGGGAGCAGATTGAGGCCCCTGCGGTGAAGGAGAGAGTGGGACTGGGCCTGGGGGAGGGACTGGAGCAGGCACTGCCCAGCCAGGGTGGGGTGGGGCATGGGACAGCTGCAGCTCATCCCGGGGGCGTGGGAAGTGGGGTGGCTTTTGCCACTGCAAACACCCTGGGAGGGCAGAGGAGGGGGTGCCCCCAGATCTGTAAGGGGTGTGGGTGGGCTGCTGCTGCAGGCTGGGACTGGGGATGCACCAGGCTCTTCCCAGCAGAGGCTAGGCTGAACTGCGCTTGGGGTGGACAGTGGTGCTGGGAGGGGAGATTGGGGGGCTACAGTGAAATTTGGAGTGGCAGTGCCACCATTGCACATCCCAGGGCATTCCCTCACTGGGAAGAGCCCAGCACATCTCCCCATCAGCCCACAGCAACCTGCCCTGCCCCACACAGATCCAGGGGCACATGCCCCCCATGGCTTCCCAGGTGCATGCAGTGGCAAGACCTGCCCCCCTTTTCCCTAACCCCCAGACAAGCTGTGGTGCCATCCCAGGTCCCAGCTAGGCAGAGCCTGCCCCAGCCCCTGCTCCAGCCCCACTGCAGGGGCCTCAATCTGTCCCCCATACTCCTTCCCTTCCCTCTCCCCTTTCACCACAATAGACTTACCAGCCAGACACTGCTCTTCAAGCTGCTAGGCTCTGTATTGGAAATCAAATCAGGGTCTGTTGATATGCCTCCTTAAAAACTGGCTATCAGTATCGGCCCCCAAAATTTCTATCAGTAATGGTGTTTCACTTTAATTATGGAAGAATGTGATTTGG
Organism: Crocodylus porosus; assembly: GCF_001723895.1. NCBI lineage: Eukaryota > Metazoa > Chordata > Crocodylia > Crocodylidae > Crocodylus > Crocodylus porosus. The sequence continues at coordinate 100,584,973 of NW_017728906.1, forward strand.
GGGTTACTTTTTAGAAATCTAAAAATTGGATTATTTTTTGTTTAGTTTTTTTTTTATCAGAGAAAACTAGCATCCCTGGTGATCAATACTTAAAGCAAGACCACTGTCTGGATCTCTTGGCCACATTTATTGTCCACCAGTTCTAGACCAAAGTTCATTGTCCATGGGACTTAATTTCAACAGGTTATACATTCACCTGCATGTACTATGATGACTATGTGATCAGGGCCTTAGTTTGTAAATTCCTCAGATCAGAGATCAGATTGTTTTATGAGGGTTACCAAGTGCTAAGCACCATGCTGGTTCTAATATACTGATATGACTAATATAAACTAGGCAAAAACGTGTATAGACATT
>NW_017728906.1:100585756-100607850 GCF_001723895.1 Crocodylus porosus
AAGTGCTGAAAATACATATTTGAACAGAAAGAATGTATCTGACACAACAAAATAATTATTGTAATGTCTGATCAGTATTAGTTTATAATAAGTGCAGCTGTAAACCTACTCCTGTTACAGATATTCACTTCTATAATTAGTGGTTGATAATCATACAGTTATAAACCTGACATACTATGACTGTCATCATAAGACACTTTTAATCATTATGTGAATGAACATTTAATCAGGTAGCTGCATATAATTGCCTTTTGAATACACACAAAATTAAATTCAGCTCCTCAAAGAGAAACTTTTCAAAGTATTAGGTGATCTTTAAAGAATTGTATACAGAATAAACAGAATTAAATCAGTTTAAAAAATCTGTTTCATCTCGGGGACATTATGTTATTTTTATAAATAATCATTTATGTTACCTTATTTCATGAGAAGTCATTTCATGTAAAAAACCAAAAAGTACTAAGCATTATAAAAGTAGGGTGCAGAGTAAATAATTGAAATCAGTTTATTGGGTTCTGTCATCTCTTAGAAAAATATCAACATTTTACCAAATGTGTAACACATGATAGTGGAGTTATGTGTACCTTCAGTCTCTAACAGGGGAGCTGCATCTTTAAAATTCCATAGATAAAAAAATTATGTAGAAAACCTCCTACACATACACAAAAATTCCATAGATTAAAAAAAATTATCTACACATTTAAAAACTCTACGTAAATGTTAAAAATCTACACATTTAAAATTTCTATAGATAAAAAAATAAAATATAAAAAACCTCTACGCACACATATATTTCTCTTTGCCTTCTGCATTAATTTTGATTGAGGATAGTTTTTTTGTGATGCTTTGTTTAGAAATGAAATAAATGTCTGTTTAACTATGATTTAATATACCACATTTACTCAAGTAGATGATGACACTGATTATAAGACAACCCTCCAAAAATTAGATTTTATATAAGAAAAATGCATAAGTTTGTTATAAATTTCCAAGTATAGAATTAAGTTATTTGAGATTTACTTTTATTTTCCCTGCTAGAGCAGACAAATTCAATATTGGGGGTCAGGTAGCCCCTTTGCTCTCTGCTTCCTCCCCTACATTTCCCCCTGGCAGCCCCTTCCCCCATCTTTACTGTCATACTTGGATCTTCCTGAACACATGGAAATGAGGAACAAAATTGAAAACAATAACCTTGAAATTAAACATGGCTGTATCAATACACATATAGTACCCATGCACTTAGTTCATCCAGAACTAATGTGTGTTAACTTTTTTTTAACTGCTTCAAGTTTTAGCACAGGTACTCCATAAACATACCTTTTGAGCAGTGTTTTAGCATGTACTAGGCATATCTACAGAAGCTGCCCACTGTACAGTTATTACTGCACAGTCATTTAGTACTTGCATAACCAAGTACTAAATGGTTGCACAGTAACTGGTATTACTTTACAGTAGCATCCTGGCATGGTTGCCTAGTGATGCTTACTGCACAGTAGGTCATTACTGCTGTGCAGTAGCTTGTTACTACTGTGCAGTAGCGTTGCATCATGGTTGATGCCCAGAGACACTACAGCACAATACTAATGACCTACTGTGAAGTAAGTGTCTCATGTAGGTGTGGCCACTGGGTGCATCTACACATGCATTTGATATATAACCAGTTTACTTGCGAGTAAACTACTCATGAGTAAATAATTCTGCCTAATGCCTAATATGTAGGCATCTACATATTAGGGCTGTGCAAAGCTTTGGTTGCTGATTTTGATTCGGGGGAGATTCGGCAGGCAAATCTCTGAATCTGAATTGAATCAGGAGAACTATTAATCTCTCCAAATCAAAATGGAGGTCTCCAAATTAATTTTTTTTTTTTCTACATACCTCAAGTTACCAGGCTGCTAGTGATTGCCATCAAGCATGCAGGGGATGCCCTCACACTCCTGTGGAATGCTCCATCCTCCCCACCATTGCAGCATTCATGAGCTGTGCCTGGTACTTTGTGTCTATGGCCTAATCACTGATTCTCTGAATCAGAATCGAATCTTCTGATTTGTATTCAGCCAAATCAAATTGGGACAGTGATCCAAATAAGTGAATCAAATCACTGTCCCACAAATCAGGCCTAATCTGAATCTGTATTGAATATGGCCCACTTCACACACCCCTACTACATATGCAGAGGCATGGCAGCAAATTTGCTACTCCTAGCAGTAAACTGCTTCAACTTCCTATTACCCTGGAATGGGCTTCTGCCAGCACCAGGAGGAACTGGTGGCTCTAGCCAGCTGCCTGATGCTGGAGGCCACCATTAAAAGGCAGGCCCACTCCCTACTTCCTGACCAGCTGTGTTTCTGGCCAGGAGTAGTGTCAACAGCATGGGAGCAGCATGCAGCAGCACTCATGCCACAGTCTCTGCCTCCCTGTGCCATGGCTCCAGTCCCTGCCCTTGGCAGCAATACCCAGTGCCCCACACTACTCCTGGCCATTGTGCTGGCCTTGCTGGCCCACTGCACTGGTTGTTGGCTGCTGTTGACCACCTGCCTACCCCCACCGCACTGTCCCAGGGCCAACGACACCGTGCAGCTGCCACTTGGACCCCATCCTCCTGGCCAGACCCTAGCAAGAATGCCAATGACAGGATCCAGCATGCCACACTGTGCCCCAGAATGCACAACCCCCTGGAAGTGGTGGCATGGTTTCATGTTCTGGGATTCCACCAGAGCATTGGTGTCCTGGATGGGAGCCACCTCTCTGTCACCCTCCTGCCACATGATTACTGCCCCTACTACAGCCAGAGGTGCTTTCATTCCATTGTGTTCCAATCTGTCTTCAACCACTGTGGCACCTTCATCAACATGAGCGTCTTCTGGATGGGAAGTACCGATGATGTCCACTTCTTCTGAAACTGTGCCCTGCCCACTGGTAAAGAGCACGCACTTCATGCTGGGGGTGCCACACCTACAGCTGGATTCCATGGTAGTTCCACCCCTTCTCATCAGGGACCCTGCCAACCCACTCCTCCCCTGACTCATGTGGCCCTACACCAGCCAACTGGACCCCTGAAAGCCCATTTCAACAGGTGCCTGAGATGGACCTGCACCCTGGTGGTGTGCACCTTTGGCTGGCTCAAGGAATGCTGGCACACCCTCACTTTCCACCTTGAGTTTGCCAAAGACAACATCCCCTGAGTCATCATGACAACCTGCATTCTGTGTACCATTTCTGACATCTGTGGCTGGAGGGAGCTGTTTCATGAAGCCTAGGCAGAGGAGGCACGATGGGCAGAGGATGCCTCACAGTGGGAGCAATAATTGCAATGACAATGATAGCAGCAATGGAGCCCCGGGCAAGCTGCACACCTGCCAGCAGAGGCCAGGACACCAGGTATTAGAGCCACTACGCACAGGCTGCCCACCCCATTGCCCACCCCCAGCACCATGTTAACTACATATAGTTCTTAGAAAAAATATTTTATTGCCCTTACAACAAACAAACTCCCTCTCCCTCTTGCACAACAGAAGCCACCCCCCACCCTCCCCAACAATACATCCTCTCTCCACCCAACCCACTACCCACCTCTTCCCTATGAAAACTATTTACAATGTGGAAATTTTCAGGTGATTATTAATAGTTTTTCATGAGGTTCTATATGAAGAAAATGAGCTCTGTAAGAGGTTCTCTTGTTGGAAGTTGATGTTTGTTGTTTAAGTATTTAATATATGTAGTATGCTTTTGGATACGTTGGTTTTTTATTGGAACATTTTGGTAAAACAAGGGTGCTCAATATGCTAAGCTCTGTAAGTATAGTGTTATAAGTATGTTTTAATTAAATTTGTAACAAAAAAACCCTGTTCCCATAAACATGTTTGCCCAATGTGGACCCATGGTTAGTGTTGGCTGCATTTATTCAGATTCAGAGATGGTTTCTATTGCTGAGCACATGTTGCTTTTGGCACTTTTTTTCTCTATCCCATTTGGAAGGGGAAGAAAACCTATCTTGTATGTGAATAAAAATGGTAAAATTTTAGCTTTTTTCCTCATTTTACAAGTGATCAACATAAATTCTTACTTTGTTTCAAGTGAAAATACACTGCTTCTATTATGGAATTAAAATAGTTTTCTACTTTTGATTTTTGGATTTTTTTATTCCTTCTTTATCCATGATAGTCTCATTTTGTCATAATTCCTCCCCCACCCCCCCGAAAAAAGCATTTGTGAAATAAGGAGTGGGAGGATAAGGCTATATTGAGGGGGGGGAAGTCTTGTTTCTTTAACTTACTTAATATAGAAATATTTCTAACAAAGCTGGGGAAACTTCTAAATTTAACAAATGAAAATTGAAAACCAACTGTTTGGGGTTTAGAACAAGAAAGTGGGAATATCTTTTTATGTTAAAAAAAAAAATCAACATTTTCTTTTTAAACATTTTCATTTTGGAAAATCCCTCCTGTTTACCTCTCCCAAACCTCACACACCTTTACTTCCTAAGTAATCAGTATAATCAGTGGTTTAAAAAAGAAAAATCAAACCTCATCCATTCTCATGAAACTGTAACTGTTGTTCTCATGGAGTAATGTGATACCCTGAAATTAGACATTGTTGATTTTGAGTAACTTCTTACCCCACCCACATGAACAAAATGGAACCAGTGACAACAGTATAAATGTACCAAAAACTATTTTTAAGCATGCAGATTGTTTGAAAGAGTATTTATGATTATTTGACCCCCAAATACTATTTAACTAACTAGAATTTCTTAAAGAATTTTGAATGTGAATGAACAGTTTGCTGAGTTTGCAGTTCACACTGTTTTCAACCTAACAATTACTTTCAAAAACATTTCCTGTTTTAAGTAAATATTGCATTTCTCACAAAGCAGCAGTGATGTGCTGTGGTGCACACAAGCAAATTGCTTAGAATCTTCACATTGTTTCTGGGTTTTGCAGTCATCTGTGCTTGGATACAAAGCACAACATCCACTCATGCTTGCAGAAGGTTCTACTGGAGTGTGTTGTGGCAATTTGTAATTTAAGGCAGTCATACCAGACTTGATGGACTTAGACAGATTATGTATATCCATCATTCTTCATTTTGTCTGTCAATCAACTGTACTCCAAGCTCCCACAAAGAAAAGTGCCATCTTCATAAATATGAACTTTGCTTCCAGTTTGCATTGTGGCCTACCAAATGATGAGGCTGGCAATGGCAGCCACATGCAGCATACTGAAAAATAGTGTCATTGGCCACCTGTTGCTTTTCTATCTGCAGGTGGTCATACAGACTAAGTGGTCAAGGTTATCAACCCCATCCCTATTTTTATTGTATTCATGGATGATGTCCGGCCTTCTTTGCTCTCCACAGACTGACAGGTCATGGCACATGCTTGACAGCGACAGCACAACTTTGGACTTCTTTGGGATATAGGAAACTAGGGTGAGTTTCCCATCAAAAGCAAAAATGGATGAAACAGTTTACTTTCTTCGATTTGCTTGCATTCTGTTTTGGATATCAGCTTTGTTTTTCCAAATTGTACCCACATAGGTCAAGTCCTGCTGTACCAGTCTTTCTGCCAGGTCAGTACTTGGGAAAGAATATTGTGGATGACAATTTCTTCACATCTTGTACCAAGGATGAACCAATTTTTCAATGACCTAGGTACCAAGATTACCTTGGCATGGAGTTTCTGGTTGCTTGCCCAGCTACATGTATTCAAACAGGGGGAATGATGTTGCTGCATCACAGCACCACCAAATTTTCAAACCATATTTGGCAGGCTTGCTGGGCATATATCGTTTGAAGGGACAGTGACCCCTGAATGCAATGAGCTGCTTATCAACCATCAGTTAATTACTGGAAAATACAATTTCCTGAGCTACTCCACAAATTGTGTTGAAATATCTCTGAAGGCAGCAAGCTTGTCCACAGCTCTCCTTTCCTTACATGTCAGTTTGTTGTCAAATCTCAGGTAGTTGGTGATTTGACAAAATTGTTTAAACTCATGGTGGCCCCAAAGCAAAGATGTCTGGTGTGTTGCTTCCACAACTCCTCCATTGCCTCGTGACCACTGTGGTATAGGCCACTCATTGGTAAGAGGCCAATGTAGGGTTTCAGCTCTGTTTCCTCCAGCTTTTTCCACTCTTTTCTATTTCCACAATGGCTATCATTCCACTTCCTGAGTCTTCTTTCTGCCTCTCTGTTTGTTCCTCTCATGCTAACAGTCAGGATATCTTGTGAGAGAAACAGGTAGAACGTTTCCACCAATGTGTCTTTATATTACATTCCTTTGTTGGCCCAGTACTTTCATGGACTATGTCCTTGGCTGTTCTCTGATAATGTATTAGCTGTGGACATTTTTCCCCATACTCTATCAGTTCTTCCTCTAAAGGTGTCATCACCTGCAATCTTTTTTGGGGGTGATGGCAGTAGTTCTGCTCCACGTTCTGCCTCAGTCTTCCATGGTAGCCCCAGGTTGGTCCTCTTCCCTTTCCCATTGGAAGTGTTGACATCACTTCTGGTTGTGGCACAAACTCCTCCTCATCTGAGCTGGATGAAGCTTCCATAAACACATGATCTTCTTGCTCTGAACAATCTCCCATGTCTGGAACAAAGTCAGCATTCTCACTGCCTTCAGATAAGATCTCATCAGTGGATGTGTCGCTGCCATCCCTGGTTACATGTGCAAGATAGGCTTCAGCACTGAATATCCATTGCCTTATCTCCTAGACTGCAGAAAAAAAAAAGAAAAAATGGATTACTGCTGAATGCATATAAATAACAGTCAAAGACAGCCTGTCCACCTATGCGGTGACAGAAGCCATTCTGCCTTGTGCTATGTCAGCACAGGTAGCACCCTCTCCTCCTGGGCACATATTTCAGAGACCAGCATCCATCCTTTGCAGGCAAGTCAGATGTGGGTGGTTGCTGTTTGGAAACCACACATGCAGGGGATTACTGAGAACAGGTAAAAGGGCCCTGGGGGGTGTCAAGCCCTTACTGTTGAATGGGACTTCTTAGTGTATGCTGTATTGCTCTGTTCTATTTCTTCCCTGCTGTCCCATTGCTCTGTGCCCTCACTTCCAACAAAGGCAGGGCAAACTAGCTCCTACGTTATGAAAGGGGCAGGTGAGACAGAGTTTTGCCATGAGAAAAAAGAGCAGAGATGGATTTGGGTGTGACAAAGGGTTTTTTGTTGTTGTTTTCTTTGGGTTTTTTTGGCAAAGGGCAGGGTGTTTTGATGGCTTTGCAGCCTGAAAACAAAGTGGTTAGCAAAAGCAGAATGGAGCATGGCCATCTATTAGTTACCATGGATACCTGAAGTGGACATGAATGAGGTGTAAATGAATGCTGACCTTTCAGATGCATCCACCCGAAGTGGCCAAACAGGTCTAGGCCTGTCATTTATACAAAAATTTCATTGAGGTAACAAGTTACCCCAATGCATTAACATGGGCTTGGGGTAACTTGTTACTCCATATGAAAAAACACATTCATGCCTGGGGTAGCATGTTACCCTGGGCAAATTTTCATCCACAGAGAGCAAACAATTCATGTAAACTGGCTATTCATTGGGGATATTGTGCCCTGCACTGCAAGTGACAATATCCTAAAAATATATTTTTTAGAAGTAACTAACTTTAAGATACTGCACAGAATATTCATCTGAGGTAGGAATTACCCCATGGGAACATATGAAGGTTAAAAGAGAGAAACTGTATAAGACAAAAGTTTATGCAATGTCTTGATTTTATATGTAAACAGAAAATGTCAATACATTTTGTACTGCAAATTTCCTGCTTTATAATTCAGCTTATAGTTAAATTAATATTCTTCAGTTCTAAATAAAGTTAAGTTACGACTTCTATTCATTTGGTTTTACAGACATTTTGTAAATTATGACTGCATAATTTGCTATGGATGTCTGTCCTCATGACCTAGTAGTCACACAATGCACTACTGTTGAAAGATCAGTACTTAGATTATTCTTGGATTATGCTAGTGGCCTTTTGACCTGGTCCCCTCAAACCAGTTTTGCTATAGCCAATCTCACTGTAATCATATAAATGTTAGGCTCAAATTATCCTACTTAAAAATATGGTCTCTTCATTAAATGGTATGGTAAACATAAGTACATAAAAATGCCACTTACTGGGTCAGACCACATCCATCTTGCCCAGCATCCTATGTTACACACACAGCAGCAGAATGATAAAAAGGAGAGGGAAATGAGTATGATAAGTGTTTTTTCCACTGTTCCTCTTTCACTAGCAGCTTCTAGCATTTAAGGTCTAGGAAATTCTCATTCAGAAGCTGTATCCCTAACTCCCATGCTCAATAGCTATTGATGCTCTTTTCCTCCAAGAATTTGTACAATTCCTTTTTGAATCTTGCTAAACTGTCAGTTTCCATAACATCTGGTGGCAATGATTTCCACAGTTTAGTTACATGCTGGATGCCTTTTACACAAGATGCTTTGCTGTGAAGTAACATAATTTACTACACAGTAAGCATGTGTGTTTGCACGTGCACATACTTACTTCAGAGTAAACATTACTAATCATGAGTAAATTTGCTTTCTGCAAATGCAAGTAGCAAATTTACTTGAGATTAAAAATCTGCTTTCAGCCAGCCAGTCATCAGGGGGTAGGAAATTGTGTTCTGCCTCCAAGGAGCTGCCTGCTACTGGGATGTGCTCCACCTCATTCCCTACCTGTTCCCCACCCAGCTCTGTGATCAGAGAGCTGAGTGGCGAACAGGTTCTCAAGCCCTCAAGCCATGCTGATGGAATGGGGGATGGGAACTGTCACTGTCCAGGGCAGGTCTCAGCCCTGTGATTGGGTGATTGAGGCATGGGGCTTGGAAAGAGCTGCAGGGGTGGGGTAGGTCCCAGCATCATGCCCTGATATGCTGATGGGGTAGCTAGCAGTGAGCTAGCTGCTAGCTGCCCCACCATTGGATAAGGGCAGGGGTCTGGGACCTACCCTTCCCCTGCATCTATTTTCAAGTCCCCTGCTCCCAACTGCAGAGCCAGGGATAGAAGGTCCCCGGTGCCAGGGTAGGGAGATATTGTTCCTGCCTGGCAGCAGGCAGCCCCTGGGATAGGAACAGGGTGAAATGTCCCTCTCTGGCCAGAAGACAGCTGCCTCCTGGCCTGGTGCTTCCTGCCAGCCCCTGGTTATCACCCTAGAGCTCCCCCTGGGTGGCAGCAGGTACCCACTGCAGGGTCTCAGTAAGTGGAAACAGTTCCCCAGGAAGTGGATGTTCCATTAGCAGCAAATCTGCTCTTTTCCCATTTAGTATTTTGTAAACACTTAATATGTCCTCACTCAATCATCTCTTTTCTAAATTGAATCTGACTTGCCTCTTTAGTCTCTCCTCATATGGAAGCCCCTCCATACCACTAATCATCCTTGTTGATCTTCTATGTACCTGTTCTAGTCCTTCTATATCCTTTTTGAGGTGCAGGGACCAAAAACTGGGCATGGTATTCAAGGTGCGATGCACCATGGATTTGTAAAGGGGCATAATGATACTTTCAGTATTGTTTCCCATCCCATTCTTAATAATCCCTAACATTTTGTTTGCTTTTCTGGTACCTGCTGAGCACTGAGCTGAATTTTTTTAAGAAACTGTCCACAATAATTCCTAAATCTCTTTCTTGTGTGGCAACAGCTAATGTAGAGGTCATCATAGCTCAAGCATAATTTGGGTTACTGTTGTCAAGATGCATTACTTTACACTTATCTTCACTGAATTTGATGAATTTGAATCTTCCATTCAATTACCCAATTACTCAATAATGCTAGATGCTGCTGTATTTCCTTATAGTTCACGTTGTTCTTTACCACTCTGAATAATTTTTGTCACCCACAAATCTAGCCACTTTACTACTCACTCACTTTTCCAGATCATTTCCAACACAGAAAATAGATTTGAAATGCGGCATAAAACAGACAGTTGTTGTTGACCTCATAGCCACTCATGACACTATAGCCTTAAGACCTCAAATATAAACTGCACTCTGTGAAAGCTGATTGCAAACTACTTGCATGCTTGATCAGAGGCCTTGACAGTCTTTAACATTCCTTGCCAAATTCAGTTCATCTTTGCCTTCCTGATTTTGTCCCTACCGGTTCCTGTTATTTTCTGCTATGCTTCATTGGTGACTTGTCCATGTTTCCATTTCTTGTATGATTCCCTTTGCATTTGGGCATCCTAGAAGTTCCTTGTGCAGCTACATTAGTCTCTTGACATTCTTCTTGTGCTTTCATTGTGTTGGAACAGTGTTTTGTTGGGCTTCCAGTACTGTGCCCTTTAGGAGCTTCCAGGCCTCTTTGGTGTCTTTATTCTTCAGTCTGTCTTTTCATGGCACTCTGCCTATTAACTACATGAGTCAGCTGAAATCCATCTTTCTGAAATCTAGTGTTGGAGTTCTGCTGACCTCATGCTTTCTATGTCTCAAATTTGGAATTCTATCATATCATGCTTGCTTCCTTACCATGACGGTCACACCATCCACCAATTTTTTCCCTATTGGTCAGGACAAGATCCAAGATTGATGATCTCAGGGTTGTATCCTCAACCTTCTGGAACAAAAAGTTGTCCTCCATAATGTGGATTTCAGACTTGTTTCTTTTTTTCTCCATCAAAAAACCTAAACAGGGAGGATGCACATCGAGGAAATTGTTTTGGAAGTCTGTCATGTACATTGAAATCTGGCCCACTAAAAGAAATTATTATAAATGATTGCAATATGATTGCAGGCAGCATAAATAAACATAGGATATACATTATGTTATTGTTCAGTTCCATCAGAGTAAAAAGTATCTGTGAAAATTAAATTTAAAAGGTCTACTAATGTGAAAAGATAAACTGTAGACTTTGTAAAAATTAAAAAAAAAAGAAAATCCGGGTAGAATTAAGTGAAGATTTTTAATATAAGAGCATATTTCCATAAATATCCTCAATTTACTTACATCATAAAAGATTTCACATGCTCTTGACTACCCATTCCTCAGTGCTGAATATTTCCTCATTTTTCCATTTCCTGGATGTAACATTCTGAATCAACAGTAAATGCAGCATGAAGGCTCTAGGACCCAAGGGGAATGATGTGAGTAAAAAACAGCAACAGAAATAACAACTATGATATAATAAAAGTACTCTGTACCTTCTGCCATAGATTTTTATTTCTTCATTCTGTCTTAGCTCTGTTGACAATGTAACATACTCACATTTTGGGTCTTGAGTTAACTGATCAATAACTTAGTTTTTATAGTTATTGACTACAAAGACTCCTTATAAAATGTAGTGAACAATACTGTATATATTAGTCTCATTCAATTACAAGCACTTTTGAAAAGAGAAAAAAGGGAGAAATAATGATTTTTTTTAATCTTGGTAAAATTCCATATTATTTCTATATTCCATTCAGACTAGAACTACCCATTTTTTGCAAGATATTCATCAATAGCTGGTTTTCTGAAACCATCACAATTGCCCTTTAATTTTAGTTTTTTATGTATTTTATTTGAATGAGAAAATCTTTAGTGTGCTCTTTATTATCTTTATCAGTTAAATTGAAAACCAGTTCAGTGACAAATATTTTCATTATTGTCACAGCTTATTACTAACAAACACAGCAGAAACAACAGCATATGTTCAGATCAACATTCCGCATGTCCATCCTTTCAAAGGGTTGTGTAATACAGCGTTAGAACAAATTCTACTGTTTTATTTCACTCATTTAGATTTAAACAGATGTTGAATATTTTATCTAATAGGTTCTTTACTTTTGAGGAGCAGTTTAGAATATGAAAATCAAGGTTAGGGTTCTACTTCAGAAAGTATGGGAATAGGTGTGAATACCATTTATGCATCTTTTTTCAAAACGTATTTACAAAATTCATACATTAAAAATATTCTCAAAGGTTAAATTTTGTGCTAATTTCAATCTTTGCAATTCTCTGCAATACAGAATACTGGACCTAAACTTATCATAACTGAAATTACTTTCATTTGGTGCTAAATCCCCAGTTATGCTGGTGTAGCTAAGATGATAAAGATTATATTTTACAAGCAGGTAAACAAATGCCATCAGTCATTTATTTCCCCAGATATTTTTCAACCACGTTTTAGCCTCCCAAATCTCTGACTTACATAGAACAAATGATTCCATCTCCCCTCCCCCAACTAATCAGACTTAATTTCTTAGTTCCTACTATTGTAACAATTCTTCCTCAACATCCATAGAACTTTCATCATCCTAATTTTCTACTGATTCACAAGGGCAAGCTATTTACCTGAACAGCCCACTCTTGAAGTGATAAGAAAATTCATCACTTCTCCTATGCTTCACTACAAAACAGAAATATCATGAACGAATTCCTTTTATTGTTACTCCTGATAACCTCAACATGACTACAACTGTTTCTGTGTCCTCTTATTCCATTTTCTGTTTCATAATTATTTGACTACTGAAGCCCATAGAGAACAATAAAAAAGTGCATGAATGTTCTAACAGTAAGTGAAACTATCCAGGAACTATATTATTTGTCCTATTTCACAGTCAAATAACACTACATAAAAATACAAGTGATTGAGTTTCATTAAACATTGTGACATTCAAATTTGCTTTGTCAGACAAACTCAAGTTTATTTAAAACAGAGAAATATTACTTCGTATTTCTTTTCAAACTGGTTTTAGCTAGATAATATATCTAACTCATGAGTGATTATATGGTTATGGATTTTTAGTTTTCTTTTATAACACAAGAATTAGGTATCCCACTGGTTAAGATATTTTCCAGGAGGTAACTTTGGCTAGCCTGGAAAAACTTAGAAATTTACACCAGTATTGATTTCTGGTAAAATGGAATCTGAAGTCATATCTGTTTTATGATGTGGGCTAATTAGAAAACCTTCATAATAAAAAGGCTAGCAAAACAGTAGATTTCCCTATGAACGAATCTCCTAAAAGCTTCGGAGCAGATTTTGCCAAATTGAAGTGGAAAACCAATTCAGAGCTCCAAACTGAGTCACTGGCATCTGAATCGGCTGAATCTGAACCCAAATCAAATAGTTCCCTATTTGCACAGGCCTACTGGCTGCTGGCCAACTCCAGTGGCACTTCAACCTCAACCAAGTGTCTGCCTAGTTTGATGTAAAGTGTCTCATCCTTGAAGAAGAGAAGAGAGAATGGAGAAAGAAAAACCAAGAGAAATCCTGGTTTATTGCCTACTCTCCCCTGGCGAAAGATCTGCAACTTATGTGGATGGGTCTGTGGCTCAAGGACTGGACTGTTAAGACCCATCAATAATCCATGGTAGAGATCAAACTCAAATCAAGGTATTGTAATTGCCACTGCTGAAAGGGTTAAGTAGTTTCCCTGATGCAATATGTGTGGACACACATATTGACCTACTTCTATGTTTTTCAGTCTTTTCAAACTCAAGGTACCCTTGATAAAAGGCCATTTCTTAGTGTTCATTCCTTTTTTTCTTTTGGTTGTAGAATAATACTAAAACAATTATTTTGTTGCAAAGAGCTTAGAAAGACCACAATATATGAGAATGGTGTTAACAATATATTTCAATTTCTGGCTTTATCTTCTGAATCATGTTTCCACACCTAACACTGCTAAAATTATGTGGAAGCACATGGCATCCTTGAAAAGATCCTTGTGAGGTTAAGAATCACTACTCTCATGCAACTCATAAGAACTCCATAAAGAAGCTCTGCTCACAGTATACTTGTCTTTTCATTTCCATAATATAGAAATTCATATTAGACAATGACGCAGGGGAAAATCAATTACTAAATAAAACTACTTAATTCTTACCTAAAACTATTAGACCTAAGGAGTACACCTAGCCAAAAGCCAACACAATACTCAAGTTATGGAGTAAAGGTCATTATACCCATCACTAGCCAAAGAAAGGAAGGGACTGAGGCAGTTAAATACTTTACAATCTCAAGTTCCATAGTATGATTCTAAGAAAGGTTGCCCATGTGGATCTCAATACCCACTCAACCTTCTTTCTATAAGGTCCCTACTGTAATATTAAAAGATATAATTTAAGCTGGAAACAGAAGTCCTCTGTGGAGCATGATCAGCTGTAATGTGATATCTACTGATGTCACTGAATACCTTGGCCTACTTGTATCTGCAAGCAGTAGAAACCCGCATTTGCAGATGCACCCCCGCCAGTGTTGATGAGTGGAGGAAGGATGTCTCTTATGTGCATCTGTTCTAGCACCAGCGCAGGGCATGGGCTGCAAATGCATAGGAGGGACCTACTATGGGAGTTTCCCCCATCCACATTAGCCAATATGCACTGGGGAAGGATTCCTCTGGTTTGTGTATCTGTGTTGAGACATGAGACACATGTCTGCAAACGGGGGGGGGGGGGGGGGGGACTCCCATAGGAACTCCTCAGCTTCTATATCACTGCTGTCAGGGTGAAGTCACCTATTTCTCCAGTTACTGTTATGTACCCTAGGGATCCTGGGGACATGTCTGGGTAATCAGGGAAACCCCAACTTTCCCTGCTTAACAAAATGCATCCTTGGAGATCCCTGGGACATATCTTACTAAGTGAGGTAAGTGAGGTAGGTGATCCCAAGGTTTCAGGGGCCCAATCCTGACTGGGAATTCCTGGGTGTGCAGAACTAGACTCCTTAAGCTTGCAGGATCCCTGCCACCATAAGCAAATACACATTGACTTCAATTAAAGATCACAATGTATCACTACTTTCTGTTATGGTCACAAATTTGAGCAATATGTGGTGTGACAGAAGGCAGAGAAGTTTGTTTTTACTTTATACCACCATATTGTTTTTTATGGTGGCACAAAGGTGATATCTGTTTCTCCCCCCCTAATTTAGAAGATATGGAAATTGAGAGATGGTCCCTCAGATTAGAGAGTAGCCAGTTTGTTAGGGATAGACAAAGGGTCTGAAAAGGTTGCCTATAGCTCCACAACTAAAGTATATTATTCTTGTTCTTCTCAGTATTTATGACTGTATTTATTGAATCTGGTGATCACTACACCTAGAATGAATCTGTTGTGGAGTGCAGAATAGGCATGTGACACAAGTGGGAATATGCAGGGGAAATGTCAAGAAAGAACAACTCCAGTGCTATTAGCATGACACAAGAAAAATGGAACAAACTATCTGTGATGTGAGGTGAAAAAAGCCACCCAGGAAAGAGCATTGAACATGACTGGAATAAAATAATGCTGCAAAAATCCTATCAATGTTATTAAGGAGATGAGTGCTAAATAACATAAAAAATCATCATGCCCAAGTGTCTTAATAAAGAAATAAGTGTTCAGCATGATAAAACAAGGAATTATTTTTCAAGAGAAAGTGGGCTGTGTAAGCTGAAGAGAATGACAATGGTAAGGGAAATTTTGTTACTGTCAAGATAGTCCTCAAAACACTGTCCTATTGCACTGTCACCAGGATGACAGATGGGCACAGCTAATGGAACAGGAAAGCATCAAGGAACACTGAAAAGACTATTATGAGAATGTACACGAGGCACTAAGGGATAATTTGGATTTTAAGGGAAGCAAGAGGCTCATTTTGGTGAAAAGGGGGAAATAAAAATTCCACCTTTGCAAATGTATACTCTTTCCAAATTGTAGTAAGTGTTCATACTGATTGTGGGGAGCAGCTGTCACTTATCTCAGCTTTGCTATAGTGATTAGCTGTACACTTAGCTCAGTGTATAGAAATATAAGATTTCCAAAAGTGTCAGGAAAATCTCTAATTTACCTAATTCTGGGGGAGAGGGGGAAGAGGGAAGACGTGTAAGGAAGGATCTAAATTTGAAAATTTGAAAAATCCAAATGTAGGGCTGTGATGGGAACATACAGCACATGTTTGGTCTGAGGTATCAAAAGGGTTCAACATATCACCAGTGCTAATTTTGTTGTATCTCTGCAACAGGTACACTAAAGCCCGTTTATAGCCTGGGAGTGTGAAGGAACTTCAAAATGGATGAAGATGTTATACTTGTGATAAATAGTGGCCAAGACCACACAAGACACTTACTGCCTAATTAGCTCTAGAGTAAAGCCTCAGCAGCTATGCCTGCAGACCTATTAGGCTACACTAAACTAGTAAATGGTAGATTAATACCTGTCAACGCAGTTACTATCCTATGGCAGCATTATTTGCTCCACCGCAATGCATGTGTAAATGCTGATAGGGTTGGCTGGGGCACAAGAGTGCTTCACTGCAGGAGCTGCCTGCAGGCTAGATAAAAACTGGAGTACCCTTGTGCCCCAGTCAGCCTCTTTGCAGCACGCTGAGCCAAATCAGAGCAGCTCTGGGCTGACAGGCTGATCCCCTGGACACCCTGCCATCTGGGGCTCCGACCCAGCTTAACATTCAGCAGTCCCAGGCACATGTGTAAATGCAGCAATAAACTTCAGCGTGAACTGCACCAGAGTTTATTCAGTTAAATTAATTTCACACGTAGATGCACCCAGTGGCGTTGACAGCCTTACTCTTAACTGAGAATTCAGTATACATAACATGAAGGTAGACACTGGCAGGGCAATGTCAATTAAATAGTCTGAATGGTATCTGGTATACTGAAGAAAGGACCTTTTTGAAATGTGTCCATCTTGGCAGTCAGTGAGACCTCCTTGAGCATGCACGGTGGACAATTAATACATTGAAGTTCAGCTTATCACTGAGGTCAAGGGGAGAAAAGATCTTTATCCTAGGAACCTAGTGGGAGTGTATGCAGCAGCTGGGGCTTAGAGGAATTTGTTTTGAGAGAACTCTGTGAATACTGGCAGGATCTGGATGACTTAAATGGACTGTTGTTTTGGCCCCCCTACCCGTTATATCTATTACACAATTACCCGGTTAATTGAACAATAAATTTAGATTGGTTACATGTGCAATGAATTGTGGTGCCTTTAAAAGGTTCAACCAGCTACAAAATTATTGCTCTAAAATGTGTAATAACTTTACAGCTGGTTTCTATCCAACTTAATTGGATAGACTGATCAGCACTGAGGGAGCTCTGTTATTCCTGCTTGTAGAGGAGTAACAAATCTGTCTAGTGTCTTAGGAACTAAAGGAGGCAGAGGGGAAATATGGATGAATTTTGTCTCGCCAAGAGAACCTGCTCTGAACCTTGATGAACGTGTGTCCAGCTCGGAACATTTGTTGGAAAAAAAGAAATAACACAAGCATATTGCATCTATCCAGAGGCTCCAGAGAAAGTGGATTCCATCTGTTGCTAACTAGACTCAGAAAATGAGAAGTATCAGGGACGGTGAAACTGGTTTGTGGCTTATTCACTACCAAGGAGCAATATAACATGTGTTGTGATTTTAAATGTTTTTCTTTGCAATGTTTTCATGCATTGCTTATTATGTATTTGTTATTATATAAAAAAAAACACATTTTTGTTATTCATTATTATTCACTCATGAAAATGTGATCAGTATTCTATACTAAGTGCTTCTGCCAATATCAATCTATCTATCTATCTATCTATCTATCATCATCATCTATGTGTGTGAGTGTGTGTGTGTACATGTGTGTGTAGAACACAGAAGGCTTGTGCATTTGGTATTGCATAATCCTCTTACCTGCATCAATATGCATCATGGCAAAAGTTTTTATGTGACTAAATCTAAAAGAGAAATGAGTTAAAGATGAAAGTGTTTTTCATAATGATAGATGCTCAAACAGGTAAGCATCCCATGCAAATTTTTGTTTTCATGTATAAGATTAGGTCACACATCCTCTTCCAGAGATGAGATGGCAGAAGATGCTTTAAGATCTATGGGGCTATAGCTTACCAATTACAATAGCTCAGAATTGTTCCTATTTTCTGATTGCCAGTGAAGCAAGAGTTCTGAAGCCTTTCAAGTTGACCTTCCTAGCAGAAATCCATTTTTCCATCCTGCCACTTAGTTCAGGCAAAGCATAGAATTTTTAGTTTGTGAATTTGAATAAAATGGTTTTATTGATTTCCAAAAAGCTTTTCACTCTGTTATAGAGTACGCAAATTGAAAATGTGATGATTTTTAATTGGTCTCTCAGCTTCCCTGACTAGGATATTTTAGGAAAAAAAGAGGGGCAGTGCATGCAAATCAATATCAGAAAATAAAACAGTCAAAAATATAGTAAAGGATGCAGTGATTTAGTGTCACAAACAGATTCTTTCTTTCCAATGCTAGGTAATGGGGAAATATGTTTTCCATTTGTCTTCTTCCTCTGTCCCCATACAAGCTACTCAGAGTAATTAATGTGCCCAGTAAAAATAGGCTATAAATGCTTGCAGCCAAGGAAGTAAATAACAATCAGTGTACTGTACAGGTGGAATAGTTAAGTGAATATGAGTCACCCTAAGATGGGGAATGGTACATGACAGGGGGTGTGTTTATATGTCACCCTATGGCAATGTAGTACATTGCTATGTCAGCCTATGGCACGCTACAGCCATGTCACAATCATGTGGGTCTATACATGATCAATAGTTATGTCACCATAGCAGTGCTCTTCCCCTTTTTAGTGTGCTGCTCTGGTGATGTAGTGGCAAAATCTAACCATGCACTGCACACACAGTGCAGTATGGGTAGTTACTGTGCCATGGTTTAGTACTTCTAAAAGAAAGTACTAAAGCATGACGCTATAGCAATGTCACCATACAACGATGTATAAACACTCCCAGGGAATTAGAGCCTGTGATCCCACAAAAGCTAGCTACAAGACAAAGCACAAAAAGAATCAGAGTAGATCTTAAACAAAAAGTATCTTAAACCAAACTCATTTCTCTCACACTGTGCCCCAGTCATAGTTTTGAAACAAAAACTAACAATGCTGTATATTTCAGTTTTCTCTATTTGTTGCATTTTGTAATATATATATATTGCCCTGGATTCTTATTTTTAGAGCAATATATATATTCTAAAAATAAGAACCCATGGCATAGTTTTGTTCCTTACTCCTGTCCGCAGAGTAGGAATGCCTAAGTAGCACTTATAGTCTATATTGATACACAGATATTGTCCTCTTTAAGGATGAACCATTTTATTTTATAAATATTTTTATTTTGCATGAGGTGGAACTCATGGGTGGGAAAAAAAATGCTAAGACTCTTTCAGCAGCCTGTAGCCCTGGCAATGCTCTTTTCAGACACTTTTTTGCTTGGTCAGAAGCCTAGAAGCCCTTGGAGCACATGTCATGGAGGGACATCATATTTGCATTTTCCAATATGTGTTTATAAACATTGCAGGTGAAAATTCCAAACCAGCTCTATTAATGCCATTACAGTTTTACAATAGGTATATAAAGCAGATATCTATGGAAGATAAAAATACTGCAAAACTACTTTGACATTGTGGAAACTAAATCTCAATTCATAGAACTGCTTCTTGGATCCTAATTAAATTGACAGAATATTCCATGTCTATAATGGGCAGGGCAGCTAGCAAGAAAGAATACAGGGAGTGGTACAATTTAGCTAATACTCCACATGGCACAAAGGTGACCATGGCTGCCTCATTACTAAGAAGCTCAAAGAAGTATCTTTGCCAGTTTCATCCTAGGGAACAATAGCTTTTAATGGGGAACTAGTGTTCTTAAACAATTTAATGTATATACTGAAGGCCCTATTCAGAGGAGGCCCTATTCAGTGCATACTCTACTTCAGATATTAGTAGATAGCTATTTCTGAGAAATTTTTTTAAAGTATTTTGCTGTCATCAAACCTACTTTGCCAAACAGGAGCTCTGAATAAAATAGACATTTTTAGTGCTTAACTCAAAAGAATTTTGACTTAGGGAATTAAAAGCAAAATCTTTCCTTGAGTTAAAATTGGCATTATTTTTTTTATTATACCATGATTTATTTTACTACGAACCAGATATAAAAGCTGAGATGTGATTTTTGAACTGCTAGTATTATAAATATTTCTATTAAATATTTCCTGTATTTATTAAACTGGTAAATGGTAAAAAAAAGTACATTAGATACACTTTCATGCCTTCAGGCCAATTCCATTCCAATTAAGGATAAGCAGTTAGAAAGCATTTAATATCTACTGCTCCTTTATGGACAACTTATGCTACAATAAAAGTTTCACTATGATGGTCCTGATAGAATTACAACATTCTCTGAAATGCCCTAGAGTTAGCCTAAGGCAAAACCTGTTACTTTGCCTTCTACTGTAGTAATCTATTTCCAATGTATGACCTACAGTATCAAGTGCATTACTTAAATGTTCTTGATTTAAAGATTCCAATTCCTTGCTTACAGATCTTTAAATAGTACCCTTGCTGTGTTAAAACAGGTAATTTTGGCTTTCTGTGGGGAGAATTCATTAGTCAGCTTTAATTTACTAGCTAGATGACTGCTTACCTTAAGAAGACAGAATAGTTTTACAGCTTTGAAGACAGCAGAATTGGAGAAGCTTTTAAAAAAAAGCTATACCAATTTAGGGCACTGAAATAAAAAATCTGGAACAGAAAAGGGAAAAAAATCCTTTACTACAGGAGGGATTACATAGGAAAATAATTTGCTTAACTGATTGTGGAATTAAGGGGTTTCAATCTACTCTTTCTGAACTAGTTAATAGGACCCAAAAAATTGAATAAAAAGCAATACTAATGAAATAGGATGCAGCTTTGTAAAACAGTAAGATGGAATACAGAATTTTAACAATAATGATATTAAACTTTTAGAGCTAATTCAATTGCTTTTCTTTCTTTGCTTCATCCTGTAGTACGTTCCTAGAGTTCTCATACACCAAATTTTACCAGAAATATTTGGTATTAGTCCAAGTTTAGGTATATAATTAAGTATAATAATTATAACAAATATAAGAAGAAAATTGCCACTCTACTACTATATATTTTAATCTAAAAAAAAAAAAAATCTTACCAGAAATAAGCCACCTACACCCTTTCATCCAAAAAACTAATATTGCTGCATTTTAAAATGGGGCCTCAACTCACTTTTGTGAGGAGCCTAGTCCTGGAAATGAATTAAGCTTTAGTGAGAAGCATTTCTAGTTCTTAAATGGCTTTCAGGAGCGCATCTACACGAGACATTTACTGCACAGTTGATCACTTAACTGCTCAGTAAATATCTTAGTGTCTACACTTTTGCTCCTATTAAGGCACACAAACTAATCAAATCTGCAGCAGGGTAGTAATTGTAAAATGCAAGTACTACCTTGCTGCAGGGTATATTTATGCACAGCAGCACACAGATAGCCTCTGTCCTTGTTTCACCTGGCTTGGGCACGGGGTGTTTCAGTGCAGAGCTAAATGGCAGGCAGCCCCTGTGCTAAAGCACCAACATGCCTCAGTCAGTTGCTAAACAGCAAGTGGAGCCTGGTCAGAGAAGCCCCAGACTACTCTGACCAAACTTCATGTGCTGCTGTCTGCAAATAAAATCTGGAGCAATATGCTACACAGCCTTTTGTTCCTGGGCACATGTTCAAACAGCACGACTGGGAGTAAACAACTTGGGAGCAATAAGCTCTAGAGTTTATTTGCACATTAATCACACATGTAGATGCACCCAGGCAGAGTTAAATGTTTATCCCGGGGTTGCCAATTACCCATAAATTTATGGGCAGTCCTTAAAAAAAAGGCTAAAAATGTGTGCCTGTAAAGTCCTTAAAAAAGGGAGCTATCTGTAAAGATACTAAGCAACTAAGAGCTTGATGCACAGAAAAACCAGATCTGTATCACCTGGAGTTTGGAAGGGAACAAAGCAGAACTTTGTAGCCACCTCCCCCTTCAGCTATAGGTGCTGCTGCTGCTCCTCTGTCCCATCGCCTGTCTGTAACAGTGCTGGGTGGCAGGTGGGCAGACCATAGTCCTTCCTTGGCAGTACATGAAGGGATGGGAAGGGGCAGAGACAGCTGGGGTAAGGCTAGAGGTGGCTGGAAGCAGGAAGCATGATGCAGGGTGCCTTAGGAAGCATCAGGATGTGGAGGTAAGTATAGACATTTCATAGACATTTTCATAGACATTAGGGCTGGAAGGGACCTTGGGAGATCATCGAGTCCAGCCCCCCGCCCAAAGGGCAGGAAGTCAGCTGGGGTCATAGGA
>NW_017728906.1:100608447-100615979 GCF_001723895.1 Crocodylus porosus
AGGGTGGGGTGTTTACTGGGGAGTGTTGAGGGAGTGGTGTGTGTTGGTGGGATGGTGAGTGTGTTCCGGTGTTGGGAGCTGACTGCGTGCTAGGTCTCAGGAACGAGTCCAGGTGGAAGGAGGGGGCAGGGTGAGCATGCAACAGACTTCACCCAGGTGCTGTGGTGCAGGTGAAGTTACAGCTTTAGCTACAGCTGCAGTTGTCATCCACCTACCCTGCCCCTCCCTGCAGTGCTTCGCATGGTGCTGAGCCCTTCCTGATACGTCCAAGGGCAGCCAACACTATGCTTATGCCCACACCCAACCTGCATTGCTGATCAAAGCACTCCAGCCCCAGCACAGGACCTGACCAGCACACCTTCCTGGCAGGGCTGCTGCAGTCATCCAGATACTATTTGGTAGGGCTGTGTGAAGCTTTGGGTGCTGATTCAATTTGAAGATTTGGCCTGATTTGGTGGCCGAATCTCTGAATCCGAGTTGAATCAGGGGACCAATTAAAAGGTCCAAATCAATTTGAAGCTCTCCAGATCTTCAGAAAAGATTTGGAATGCTTCAGTGATTCAGACTGTCCCCCCACACTGCAGCATGGAGCTGCAGCCAGACTTGGAGCTAGTAAGAAGGTGGGGGAGGGGACTATGGGGGGACCCCTGCCAGGCCTCATTCCCTGGCTGCCCCGCCCACCACCCACAGGGTATGGGACCGCAGCCACTTTGCACAGGCCTACTGTTTAGCTCTCTTCAACTCCATCATCTCCTTCTCTTCCTCTTGCTCCTGCCCACTACATATCCAGCCAGGTGGGGAGAAGCTGCAGCTGGACACCTGTTTCCCCTGTGCACAGGGCTCCAGCATCAGCTCCCAGACATCTTCCAAACACTTGGCTACCCACAGGTTCTTGCTTATTGAGCTGGGTGGCCGAGTGGGTGGAAGCTGGCTAGGATCTGGAGCTCCATGCAGTGGGGCAGGAGCTACCCAGCTGTAGCTTTCCCCTCTACCTAACTGGACATGTGGTGGGCAGGAGGAGGAAAACAAGGAGCTGTTGGAGGCAGAGAGAGCTGAGCAGTACCTGGCCAGGAATCTGTATAAACTGGCCAGAGCCAGGTTTGGGTTCAGGGTTGATGTTGGGGCTGGGGCTAGGGCAGTGCTATTGGCAGGC
Organism: Crocodylus porosus; assembly: GCF_001723895.1. Taxonomy (NCBI): domain Eukaryota; kingdom Metazoa; phylum Chordata; order Crocodylia; family Crocodylidae; genus Crocodylus; species Crocodylus porosus. Next base: position 100,609,601 of record NW_017728906.1, read on the forward strand.
ACAGGGTGGATGTGGCTGGGAGTGCAGTGTGGGCTGCCCTGGGAGGGAGTGGACATGGCTCCACTCCATTTGAAGCACTGTGGGGTCAGCCACAGGCCAGTTTCCATCAATTGGTGGGCTGTATCCAGCCCATGGACTGCATTTTCCCACTCCGGCACTAGTGAACCAAGACAGACTTCTATTTCTGCTCTAGGTGGGGGGAGATGGCAGTGTGTGAGATGAATTGGGGGTGGGAACAGGAAGAAGGGAGGCAGAGAGTTAATGGGATGGTTGTTGGTAATGAAATGTCAGTGGGGAAGGGTGGTGAAATGAAGGAAGACACCCACTGAAAGAATAAATAAAAGGAAGTAAAAAAAAAAAATTAAAAAGATATAAAGAGGAAGTAAATTAAAGAAGAGTTTATGTTTTAATAAACTGGAATTAGGGATTGCAGCAGGTGTTTTAGGTGTGGATGGCTGAGGGGTGGGAGAAGTGAAGAAAGGCAGCTTTGGGAGAGCTACTGGCCCTGCCCCAGGAAGAAAGCCCCAGTTCATACGGACCCAATCTGACCCTCCATCCTGTTCTACCCCACCTTCTCTATACCCATTCATTTATGAAACCTGGCTTGCAGGCATGTGCTCTGAAGGTGGTTGGCATGGGGTTGCACCCTGCAGGTGGGAAGGCACTCCCCAGGGATAGGAGAGGAAGTTGGCTTCGTGGCAGAACCACCTCATGGGCAGTAGAATTCAGAGAGTAAAAAGTTTATCCACACTGAATAGAAGGGAAGGGGAGGAGACATTGCATCCTTAGATGCTGGAGAACTTCAGCTCCTGCCACTCATCTGTGGGGATTGGCCACACATTAATGAAATACAAGCTGGGTGACATGGGTCAACGATAAACCACATTTACTTGATGATCCCCCAATAATTAGATTCTAAACATGGACAAATTATAGATTTGTTATAATTTCCCAGGTACGGGAATTTAATTATTTGGAGGTTTGCCTTGCATTTTTCATAAGTGGAATGCTCCAAAATGAACATGCAGATAAGGTGCAGGGTCGCCTGGTCTGGCTTCACTTCATGGAAGGCAGAGCCACACTAATCATATGCACCAGACTGAGAGAGGGGATGAATGAGGGATTGTGGGTGTACTGTTTGGGGCCCTGTTTGGTGATGTTTATTAGACATATAGGATTGGTGAATAAACAGGAATCCTTGGAAATGGGAAAGAAAGACACAGTTTAGCTGTGGGAGTGAAGAGGAAGTCATAATTTATGCAATGTCAGAACTCACCATGACCTTAAAAATCAGTCTTCAGTGAGGGGTACTGCAGTTAATAAACATTACCATGTGTTTTATTCAGATAGACTTCAGTAATCTCTCATTGTGGTAGGTACTTTCCTGTCAGGGAAAATACTGTGACTGCTAAGGCAGTTTTCCTAGTTGCTGGGGATAACCACTTTTCTGGCATGGTGTAGTACCTATGGTAATGTGTAGTTAACCTCCCATGTTCATTTCCCATAGGAGGATCTTGGCTTTACGCTGACTTTATGGAAATGGGAGGCTCCTCCTCAGCTTGCTCCTATAGCCGTACAGCTGAGGTTGGGTGAAACTCAGGGGCATCGGAACCCTAGCCTCTGGGCTTGGGCCTGCATGTAGGATGACTGCCAAATAATTTGGAAACATTTGAAGCCCTGGGAGGGTGCGGGGTAGAGGATGTTTGCCAGTAGTTGGGCCACATATGATTTTTGAATGACTCACAGATTTGGAATTGATTTGGCTGATTTGGTTTGGGGGACACACACAAAAAAACCCTTAAAAAGGGTGTGTGGAGGGGTTCCTATCAGTAAAGAACTGTCTATTTTTTTTTTAGGGATACACAATGTATTTAGTGAGACTTCCTTATATAAGACAAGGGGCTTTTTTTCCCCATGCCAACTGGAGAAAAAAACAAACAGAAATCCTTGTCTTGTATTCTTGTAAATACAGTATTATGTAACAAGTGTTTTTAAGTCTGCTTTATTGAATTTGGCCCCATGAGGTTTCATGTTTGAGAGAGTGATTTTCCTTAAAAGATTTTTGTTTGTTGAGACAGGACATCCCAGAACTGGCAGGATTGGGTCCTAAATAAAACACACAAAGAATTACTATCAAAGCCATGAAGTGTGCTCAAGTTTTTCACTCTGTGTTGTCCTGGTCTTACTACCGGACACTTATCCACACCTTGTTTGACATCCTTAAAAAAGATGCTGAGAAATATAACAGATTCATTTTGTGAATATTTTGCATTCCTACTGTGGAGAAAAATCTTGCTTAATATTTTAGATTTATTGAAGTTTCATGTAATCTTCATGATAATTTATTCTTCTTTTTTTCTTCTATTAGCCAAACGTAAATCAGAATCTCCACAAATATATTTCCATACAGGTTAATTATCTCAGCCTTTGACTTTTATCTTTGGTAAAGGAAATAAGGATTTCCTACTCTTCCTCTTGCTTATGGTTCTACCACGTTTGCAATCTTTGTACAGGAGACCTAGCTGTGTGTTCCTGAGTATAGGCATGACCCCAAAGGGGAGAGAGAAAGACAGTCTGTGGTTATAACAACCTCCAGAGCAGGCCATGAGCAGAGGATTTATCAGTAAAATTGCAAAAGGACAGCTGAGTAATTACGGTTTTGGGGGACTGTTGTTTTACCCCACCAGATATAGACATCTACATAAAGAACACAGTGTGGCTTTTAATACTGCAGTCTGAAAATATAAATTTCAGAACATTTCCTATTTGTACAAAATTGTTGTCCCTATATCCTTCTTCAAATGGTGGTCACTACATTAATTTGAAATATGTCAGGTATGTTGTATTCCCCAGTCTCACATTTGAATCTAATTGCCAAAAAGAACTAGATAGAGAAAAATTCTTCTCCCCATAAAGGATGTGTTGGAGACATTATACATGTCTACTTTGACATCACTCACAAGTTACATGGAAAAAAAGTAAGCAGCATCTTCTTTTGAATTGCTCTTCTGGACAAAGAGCAATATAAAAGGTTTATCTGATTATTTGGATATCGCCTTGTGCCATAGGCCTAAAGATTTCTGGATCAAACTGTTCAGATGTCTGATATGTGACCATGTATTATTATGGAGGTGTAGCATAAGAACCTACAAAGCATCCTTCAGCCCTCCCTTCCCCCCGACTCCCTCCCCCCTGGTTTATAAATTGTAGTTCTTTAAAAGACAAAAATATGTACTTCAGTCAGATAGACATGAAATCATTTTAGTAAGAATTGGTTTCTCACAGAACAAGTCCTGACAATAGTTGCCAAACAGAACACTGTAACAATGAGTTGGTTTTTTTAAAATAAACAAACATACTGCTGCTATATCCCCTTGGTATAGTTTTTAATAAATGATGAATCACAATTTAAAATTTCAAACAGATCTCCTCTTCCCAACCCTCTGCCTGATCTTTTTTATGTACTTGGTACTTGAGGCACTAGAGTGATCAGAGAAAGTGTCAAAATAAAGCTTACTACAACAAACGATACTGACTTTTGCCTGAGCTCCTTTTATAAAGCTCTGGGGAAGCCAGTTTTTAAAGTAAGTGGCAGTAACAGTGCATCTGTTTCTAGTCTATTTTAATAACTACTGTCACTTGTCACTTATCTCAATTGAAAGTTATCTTGTTCTAATAGGTCAGCTAATTACCCTGATCATTAACCTTTAAAAGTATAGAGGCTATGGAAATCAATGCCACCCTTGGTGCATGCCACCTCATCTAATGAGTATGTGTCAGAAAATGAATTCCTTGACCTCCCCTGGTGTATATTTTTATCATTAACTTTATTTGTCATTTGCTTTCTCATAAGAAGAAGAGCAGAAGTGGAACCTGGCACAGAGCAGCTTATTAAAAGTAACACATAATATAACATTGATTTCTTAAAATGGCATAAGGGAAGTAATACTTTCTAGCATCATGAATCACTGGTAGATTTTGAAAGCACTGGAAGTTTTACGTGTCCTAAAAGTGGTGGAGGGTGCCAGCCTGTTTAATATAAGGTGCTGCTTGGCTTATTTACATACCATGTCATATACGTTTGGGGTGCAATTTTGCCACTTGAAACAGGAAATGGCAAATGTCGTGCATATCAATAGGACATTGAACTGGGAATGGCCTATTTATAGACTTCCTGTGTGCCCCTCAGCAAGTACTGAATATATCATTTACTTGATTTAAGTTATGTAAAATAAGGATCTCTCACAGGAGCAAAGTGAAGATAAGAATGTATAATGATGAGAGTCGTATAAGCATATAAATATGTGCTAAACTGAACTGGGGAAGGCAGAAGGTTTTATATGGCTACAATCCCTTCAGTTTCCATGGCACGCAGGATACTGCAGCCTTCCCCATGGACAATATATGAAGTTACTAGGGAGAAGGAACAGGAACATGCTGTGTTACCTTTGATATAGATGTTTCAAAAACTTGTGTAATGAATAGAAGAAGGGAAAGTCTACATTAGCCTGCCCTTCTCTTCTTCTCCTTGTTCAAAAAAAAATCTTGCTCTCAGTATTAGCATGGCTGTATAAATGATTGTCTTGAGAAAACTCAATCAATGCCTTAGCTGAATGATAGGTTAGGGAGAAACTTCTCACTCCATTTTGCTTTAATTGTCTGAAGCCTTTCTCAAGGTGTAGCTGCAATTTTCAAAACTAATGTAGCTTCAACTGTCATGGGGAGCATTCTGCAGCCATCTTTACTCTTTGGATTTGGAATCAGAAACCAGAGTTATGGATCCATTACTGGCAATATCTGGAGATGAGATTACTCGTTAGGGTAATGGATGAAGAGCTAAAATCCTGGACTAAATTCCAGGAATTATGAATCAGAAACTAGGTCTTGTAAATCTCTTGTAAATCAGTTTTGGGGACCAGAAACTAAGGCCTCCCCCTAGTATTTAATGTATTGGTAATTTCTTATTTTTTCCTTTTCTCTCCTCCATATAAGCATTTCATTGGTTTGTGCTCCATGAAGCACTTATTGGAATTTCACACTTTGTATTACAGTGTGTGCTGGTTTGAGGCATCTACCTACACACAGCTTATGAATTCTGTTTGATACTGGATACTCTCTGTGTCATACTACAAATTCCATTTTGAATATGGGGCTTATCTGTCTTTTCTGCTTGTGTTGTTATTAATAATACATTTGCTTGACCTGGCACCCAGGTTCTTCAATCACAGACCAAAGCTCTGTAATTCTAGGCATTGTCTTTGTTTTATCTTGATGTAGAACTGAGATTTCAAGGGATGGTAACACTGGAGTAATTAAACAGCTGTTAAACTTTGGTATTCCTTTTTCAAATAGAAGCCCCCTTGGGCAAAAAGTTGGCTTTCTCTCAAAGTAAACTAATTTTTCAAAATTGATTGGCCAAGTGTGATCAGGTAACAAAGAAAATTGGGTATTATGAAGATAGAGGTTTCACACTGACTATTGTAGAGGGTAAGGAGGGAGAAAGAAGAAGTGTAAGGGGAGAGAGAGAGAGACAAGAAAGATGTCTATAGGAGTAAGAGAGGGCTTTGTTTTTTGGAGGAGACACATGAAACAGGAAAATAGAAGAGGAAAGATCCATGGCACCTACAAGGACCGTGGTCTAAGCCAAATTAATATACAAGAATAGTGAAGAAACTGAAGAAGGGAAATATATATAAATGTTTCATTTTAATTTTATTTTTTAGGACTTCCTGTTTCTTGTGCTAGCTATGGGAAACAATCAATGGTTTCTGGAATCCTTAAAAAACTATCTATGCCTCTTTGCTTTCAACAACAACATGCCCCTGAAGAGGTAAACCATAAGAGTGCCCTCTAGGTTGGAGCTCTGGGGAAAGATGTGCTAAAGCTACTAAGTGAGATGTGGAGGTCAGCAATGGCACCTAAGGCAGCTGTTACACATCCATGAATGTGTAACAGAAAGATTTCTTGTACTCAGGAGCATACCAAGGCAGTCCAATCCTCTCCCTGCCCCCCCAACCTCCCTCCCCTCACAACTCTTGAGCTCAACCAGACCAGGGGTTTGAAAAGCCAAACAACACATGGGAGCTTGATCTAAGAAGTGAAGGAAGGACAGACAGGATCAGGGGACTGGTGGGTCTGTGGGAGGGTTGGTGGAGTCCTCAGGGGATGCTGATGGGATCAGGGGAGCTAGCGACATTTGCAGGGAAGTCAGTGGGATGAGGATAGTAGTGGGTGTGTGGAGTGGGGTGACAAAATTGTGGGGGTTAACGGGTCTGTGGGGGGGGCTTCACAGAATTATAGGGTCTGGTAGGTACTCAGTATGGCAGTATCATGGGGCCTGGCAGTTCCCGGGGGGGAGAGGCTTAGAGGAATTGCTGGG
>NW_017728906.1:100616079-100626311 GCF_001723895.1 Crocodylus porosus
GTCTACAGTTTGGCACTTAGGTTGATCTAAACCTAGTTAGATGGATCTAAGTCCAGCTCCTGTCTATACCCATGTAACAGTCTGAGAATAGGACAATATATTTATCAGATACATGTTTTAGCTTTAATGAAGAAGAATTAATTTGATAAATGTATGTGACTTTTAAGTATGCAACCTATTTTCTCTAAAAACACCCTTTTCTAGAAAACTTTCTACGGGAAATTAAAAAAAAAATGCTGTTTTTGTCCAGGTAGGTAATGATTCTAGCTAAGGCTTAGGTTACAAACAAATATTGAGGGCTAAAAGAACTGCAATAGAGATGAGACTGTGTTTGCATTATCCATTACACAGGAATAGTAGTGTACTATAATTATCCTTCTCCAGCCATGGTTCTCAAGGGAAACACAATTGTTAATTGGAGTCTAAGACATCAGTTAACCTAGAATGTTATCACCTTCCTCAGTGATTTAGAGTCCATCAGTGTTGCTTTCTTAAGGACCTATTTTATTTTTTATAATAAAGCCTGTTTTCAATTCAATCAAGACTTTTGTGATACTATCCTGAAAATGTCACACATCAAAAACGGTATCATGCTATCTTTATTCAACTTTCAGATTTTCTTTGATTTCTGCTACAACTGGTCATACTTGCCTACTTAAAAAAAAAAAATTAACATTGTTATTAAATGGAAAAGAAAGTCTACAGTTAAGCATTCTGCTTTCTTTTTAATAACTACCAAATCAAGACCTCTAGTATTTACTTTCTAAATTATGATTAGAATGGCCCATAATAATTTTATGCATAATAGTTTTCTTCTCAAAAACTGTTCTGATAATACTTCTCACTAATTTGTAGTCCATATTTTTTTCTGAGCATACAGGGTGGAATTCTACTTCTTTCTGTGTGAGAGGCAGCTTTGTACCAAGGTATTTTTGTCTCAGTCTCTGTACTCTGGATGCATAAGCATGTGCATATAAACTGGCCAAGCTCAGAAGGCTACACCAAGATTAGGAAATAAGTGGAGCCAGAAAGAAAAAAATAAGTTGGAGGGTCTATGGCTCAATGAGATGGCTATTAATCTATAAGGGTTTCAGTCCAGGCCTTTGATCCCACTTCTTTCTTCCCTTTTGGCCACTGAGTATTAAATGCCAGTGGCCCCTGCTTCAAAAGGAGAATGGATGAAGTCCAGCCTGGGTGGTTGTGATTACAGTATTAGGTTGAGAAGGCATAGAGCTGAAGATTTAAAACTCACTCTGGAGAGGTGATCAAGGTTTCCTGCTTTCTGGGCATGTGGGCCAATGTTTCAATTATTGGGACTGAAAAATAGAAGGGTATGGTAGAAAGGTATAGGAGGGTAATTGAAGGGTATATGAGGCTTTGGTGTCTAACACCTATTAGTCATAGGTTTCTGGCTGGACAGATAGGACCATACTCACATTCTGGATTGGCCATGTAGCAGCATTCTGGTCTGAGTAGGAGCAAACTCCGCATTGGGAGCATCTACGTGAGTCATTTACTGTAGAGCTGACTAATTAGCTCCACAGTAAAACACCACTGTCTACACGTATGACCTAATCAGATCACAGTAGACTAATAAACACCACTGCAGGATAGTCCAGCTAAATATAAGTAATACTCTGCTGCAACATTGTTTTGTGTGCCACAGCTCAGATATAGACACTGATGGGGCTGGCTGGGGCATAAGCGTGCTTCAGCACAGGGGCTGCTTGACAGCTAGCCCCACACTGGAGCACACTTGTACCCCAGCCAGCCCCTCCACAGCATATGGAATTGGTTAAATTGCAGATATAGTAAACAGGGAGAAATAGAACAAGAGTCCTATTACCTCATCCTTTGTTGTGAATCCATATTCATTGACTTACAGTTCATGATTTTGATTCTACCTCCAAGACGCACAAGGCTTCCAGTGGTTAGTGAATCTATGATTTCAGGACCTAAAATAGATATTTCAGGTACTATACATTCATGCTGTGATCAGTGTGTGCATCTAAATGAGACACTTTACTAAGAAGTAGCGTAGTTTACTGCACAGTAAGCATGTATGTCTACACATGCATATGCTTGTAGCACAGTAAACCTCACTGGTCATGAGTAAATTTCCTACTGGTAAATGCAAGTAGTAAATCTACTCATGAGTAGTTACTGCACAGTAGTGCTCATAAAGATCTGTTCCCAGTCAGCCAGCCACCAGGGGGTGGAAGATTGCTTCCTGGCCCTCGGAGCTGCCTGCTGCTGGGGTGGGCTTTCCTACCAGAGCCTGGTGTTGGAACAATGTTCCCCTGCCCTGGCAGCAGGGAGCTCCAAGGTCCCCTGAGACCACGATTGGGGAACAGGGGCTGGGAGATCCTTATCTTCCAGCATCAACTCCATGGTCATGGGGTTTGGGCTGGGAGATCCTTGTCTCCCAGTGCCAGCTCCACAGTTGTGGGCCTGGTTCTGGGAGATCCTTATCTCTGCTAGCTGCCTCACCATTGGATCTAGGCAGGGGGCTTCGACCTGTCCCTCACCTACAGCTATTTCCAAGTCCCCTGCCCCAATCAGAGAATTGAGACTGAAAGCTCCCTGGCCTCATGGCAGGGTGACATTGTCCCCACCCCAGCAGCAGGCAGCCATTTGGGGCAGGAAGCACTGTCCCAGCCCTGGCCAGGAGATAGCTGTCTCCTGGCCCAGTGCTCCTTAGTAACTCCTGGGCTAGCAAGATACCCTTGATCTCCCCCTGGTGGCCTAGGGGGACCATGGCATGCCCATAGGAAGTGGAAGCAGTTTTTGTGTCAGAAGCAGCAAATCTGCTCCCATGTCTTTGCATGTGTAGATGCCTGCTTGGAAGCATTTGCTTATGAGTAGTTTATTCTCAAGTAAACTGATCCTGGAGCATATGCATGTATAGACACTCCCAGTATGTATGAAAGCTATTTCATGTCTTAAAAGTGTGCTACTGCATAGATATATAGATGGATATAGATCTATCTATCTATGCAAGTATTATATGTATAGCGTGTGTATGTATATATTTTTCCCTCCAATAGAATCCATGTTTCACCTGAGTCTTCCCTTTGCAAGTACTCTATAGAGACTCTTTCTATAGAGTACTTGCAAAGGGAAGAGTCAGGTGAAACATGGATACTATGGGAGAGGAAAACAATTATACTGACTTAAAGAAGGGCGGGGCTTACCTCTATTGTCAATATGTCTACTGATTTTTAATAACTATATTAAGTGGGTGGTATAACTGATAGTAAGTGAACTAAAATGGGGCCACTTATACAGAATGAAACAGTTACTCAGTTGACCTGCTTAATTTCCACATTCTGACAGATAGTGTAGACACCCAGAACAGTTGCCATATTGCAAACTGATCCATTGTATGTCTCTTACCCCTGGCCTTTTTTCAATCTATATTATTGGCTTGTATTGTAAAACATATTAACTTCTACAAATGCTTAACAACAGAAGATGCATAACAGCTAGTAAAAACTTCTAAATGGTGCCTATATTGAAAGCTGTATTTTAAAGAGATCATATGTTAACAGAGTGAGCAAACAAAACCAAGCTGTGAAATGCATGTTTTTGTGCAAGAGAAAAAATAATGGGCTTTGGCCAGACTCCAAGCAGCTACTAAAAAAATACATTTAAATGTGCTGTAGGTGTTGTGGAGATTAACATGATAAAAGGTGGGGAAAAGCGTATGAAATAAAAAACATGTTAAAAGTGTCACCATAGAAACGAGTAGTAAATGAAGAATTCTCTATTGAAAATTGGACACAAATTTGCATGATTCTTGGTATGTGAATGTAGATCTCAAACACAAATGCTAAAATGCATCTTAGGAAGAAAATAAGCTGAAATAAGAAATAAAATGAAACATCCCAAGAAAAAGGTAAAATATATTTTTTTAATTGTGTTTTCACAAAAATACTGCAACTATTAAAAGCTATTCATATGACAATGGTAGAAATGGAAAGAAGAGAAGGAATTTTATTTATTTATATAGTCAGTGAGACAAGATATTTAAAAACATCCATCTATAAATCTTGGGCGGCAGAAGGGATTTATATGTTCTATTTATTATTCCATGATATCTAGGCTAAAACATTTTAATCAAATATGCAACTTTCATCAGAATTCTAAAGAAATAAAGTTAAATTTTTAAAAAATAGAGTTAGGAATCTTTCATCAGAATGATATTTCAATAGAAATGCACTTTCATAAAAATCACAGTTTTCTATGGGAAGTTTATGCATTTGTTAACATTATGAGTCTCTATTTGTAGACAGAAGGAAATTATTAAGAGTCTTCTGGGACAGTGGCCAGAGACTGGCTCTCTGCCTTTCTGCCATCCATATTAGGAGTGAGATGAAGATCTCAACTGCCACTGAGGTACTTTCAGAGCTAGGGTGTTCCGCCTCCAGCTGTTCATAACCTGGAAAGCTTCATGCAAGAACAGAGTTAAAATGAAGTTTTCTTGAAAATCAGTTTTCCAAAAATATTTTAAAATAGATACCCCCCACAAAAAAATTAATTCATATTAAAATATTTTAGTCTTTCTTCTTTGTTCTCAATTCAAGTAATCAATAATTCCTCCTGGAAGCAGATGTACACAGTGAAGGAGTTCATAGTTTGGGGACTACATGTGTCTTTAACAGTTCTGTAGTCTCTTCCAAGAAATTCTTATCAGATTTCATGCCTTCAACAAACACCTTTACTGAGTGAAGCTCTATGTGCTTCTCCCTTAATATAGTATTAAGGCTTCAGGATTCACTTATTATGCATTATGATTAGCTAGCATATCTGACCTCTGTGCATCACCCCTTGTCTTGTTTACAGGGTTAGAGAAAGCACTAGTGATTCAGTAAATAGTCAGCATTCACAAAGCACAGTATCCACAGTATCGCTTTTTTTAGGAAATAATTATTATAGAGAAAAATTAAACAATAAGCTATGTACTCACATGCTAAGCTTACCAATATTGCAGCTCTTCCTCCTTGGCCAAGTTAGATATGAACATATGTTGATTGGATTTTTGTTCCAGTATGCCTGTCTCTCTCTGACCAAAAATATTGTTTGGTATTTCCATTAATGATTTAGAGGATGGATCACAATATTTACCTGAATACAAGATGACTCTAAAATTAAGAAAACCCCCAAATAATTAGATTCTGTACATGGAAATGTGATAGATTTGTTATAATTTTTCACATCCAATAATTATTGCTGGGTCATCTTAAATTTCTCTCTCCCCTCCTGCAACAGGGAAAGCAGCAGAAGGGTATCATGCAATGGGGAGAAGGCAGTGGTGGATATTATATATCCAGAGTTGTATCTTTTCATTTCAGTAACTTTTTTGAATGTACTCATCATCAGCAGGATAGTTAAGAAAGTATAGCTGGGTTCTTTCTTGGCTTTCACATAATCAACAGAAACATTAATTATTTCCAAGTGAAGAAAATTAGAATCTGTCTCCACTCCCTCATGCAGTAAAAATCATTGTTGGCAAGAAATGTATCCAGAAAAAGCAGTCAAAGAAACTTAATTATAGGTTCCAGTTTGATGCTGCAATTTTGGGTATTTTAAAAATAATATATACATATATATTAGCTTAGCAGACTCAATAAGTAGATCACTAAAAAGGTCACAAAGCAAGTTAGGTCCTCATATTTCAAAGTAGCCATCACACTTGCTGTTATTTCCTAGTCAGAGTGTAAACATATTTTTGGAGCAGAAAGGATCCATTTTTTGAAGGGATTATGCCTTCACTTATAATTATACAATAACCATGGAATTCCATACTGATTACTGGAATCAGATTTGAATGTGTGAGCAGGAACAGTTGGGTAGGGTATGCTTGGAGGTACTGTATCTTTGCCAGAACACACTTAACCTTAGAGAAAAAGGAAAGAGAAATCAATACAAAAGAATAGAGAAAAAAAAAATAAAGCTAACATAGACAGTATCATCTAACCACATTTAATGGCCACAGTATCTTTTAAAGCAATTATGTTTTGCTAACTGTACAGTTGTGGTATATCAAGCTTGGTCACTATGATTTCATACAGAAAGCATTCAGTTGAACGTGCCTTGTCAGATGGAACTAGGTTCAAATGGAGACTGAAGTTAAGAGTGAGAAAAGGATAAATGCAGTGCATGAGAAAGAGACCTTGTCTTTTTCCATATTTTCTTGTTCTTATTGTATTAGCCTTTGCATTTAAGGTTGACAGATTTTTTTTGAGTCATAACTATAAAATTACAATTGTGTCTAATAAAAATAATGTTTGTAAAAAGACTGCAGCTGTCAGTGGAGATGCAAATGAAGCCAAATACAAACAAACTGCTATCCCAGCATACAGGGAAGTATAAATAGGAAAATGAACCAGGTCTCACAAAAAAGACATTAGGATTCAAGACAAGCCTATTTCAAAGCCGTACTTTTTGCTGGCAAAATTCTTGCTATTTGCCCTTGTCATATGTTAGTGTCACTTTTATGTCAACAATAGAGCATAGCCTTAGAGTTTAGAGATATGTATTAACATATAGAGTAAGCATATGATATGTAAAACTAGTAGACTGAAAATGTTGACAAGTATGATAATAAAATGACTTATGACAATAAAAATGACAAGGGGAGGAATTGGTTGAGCATGTGAAGGTGGAAGCTTACATGGTGACCATGACCACCTTATGATCCTAAAGGGGTCAAGAAAGGAGAGCACCACAATAAAGACATTGGACTTCAGAAAAGCAAACTTTAACAAACTCAGGGACCCAGTGGACAGGATTCTTTAGAAGGCAAGTCTGAGGGAAAAACAAGTCCAGGAGAGCTTCCTGAACTTCAAAGGGGATCTCTTAAATGTGCAAGAGCAAGGTCTCCTGATGAAGGAAAAGAATGAGAAGTGCAATAAAAGACCAGCCTGACTAGACAGTGATCTCTCCAAGGAGTTGAAACTCAAAAAGGAGTGCTATAAAAAGTGGAAACTTGGTCATAGTACTGGAAAGAGTATAGGTATATCACACAGGCATGCAGGAAGAAAATTGGGAAGGGCAAGCCAGAATTTGAGATGCAGCTGGTAAGGTGTATAAAAAACAATAGGAAGGGATTCTATAGGCATATCAAAAGTAAGAGAAGACCAGAGATTCCATAGGTCTTTTAAGGAATGCAGAAGGCAATCTAGTCACAGATGATGCAGGGAAGGCTATTCAATGCTCTTTTTAATTCAGTTTTTGCAGCTACAAAATGATGAGTACAATTGGGAGCAGAGATAGTGAAGGAGACAAATATCCAAGAGTAGTAAAAGAACAGGGTAGGGATTACTGCAATCAATGAGTTGAGATTAAATAAGGACAAATGCAAAATCCTGCATTGGGAGAAGAATAACCACAAGCACAGACTGGGGAAAGACTAGCTTGGCTGCAGTACTGCAGAGAAGGACCTAAGTGTCATGATGGACCAATAGCTAAATGGGAGCCAACAGTATGCTCTGGCAAATAAGGCCAACAGCATCCTGCGTTGTAGCAACAGGAGGGTCAATTCATGGGAAATGATTCTTCTTTTCTATTCAGCACTGGTGAGGCCTCACCTGGAATCTTGTGTCTGATTTTGGGCCCCACACTTTAAGATGGATGTGGATAGTTTTCAGGCCAACAAAGTTGTTCACGGGCCTTGGAGACGAGACTTTTATGAGGAAAGGATAAAAAAACTAGAGCTATTTAGCCTGGAGAAGAAGCTATGGCAACAGGGAGTGGGGGTTGATAATAGTCTTCAAATACCATAGGGTGATTATAGAGAATATGGAGATGGGGTTTTCTCTGTATCTGTAGAAGATAGGACTAGGAACAATAGCCTGAATCTGCAGCAGGGGAAATGTAGGCTGGAGGTGAGGAAGAACTTTCTGATTATGCGAATGATCAAGCATTGGAGTGGAATACCTAAAGAAGTTGTGGGATCGCCATCCTTTAAACTTAAGAGCAGGTTAATCAGACACTTAGCTGGGGTGGTTTATTTGGGAATGATCTTGCTTTGAGCAGAAGGTTGGACTAGATGACCTCATGACAGCCCTTCCAGCCCTACTTTCCTATTATCCTAATTACCTTATAGCAAAATACATCACAAATAATCAATAAATATGCTATGCAATCTTCTATCCAGCAGTGAGGCACCTCATGACAATGATAGATAGCATTGCCCACCAAAATGCTCAAGTCCTCTGCAAGGATAAAAATCAGAATGCCACAGGATACTACAGATTTCAAGTTACGTTTATTGCAATCGCTTAAGCCTAGATCCACAAAGGGGACTTTGGCATCATGCTTCAGTTCCTTGCTTTCCCTAGTGGAATTCACAACATCCAATTTAAATGCCTAGTCTTTCTATACACTGCATGGGCACGCTAAAGTTAGAATCGTAGAATTGGAGAACAGTAGAATAGGAGGGCTGAAAAGGACTTCATGAGGTCTTGTAGTTCAGCCTCCTGCTCAAGGCAGGAACATCTCTGGCTAGAGCATCCCCCAAAAGTTTCCAATCTGCTCTTGAAAATTTCCAAGGATAGAAATTCTGCAACCTTTCATGGTAACCTACTCCTGTGCTTAACCACCGCTGATAACGACAAAGATCTTCTGAAATTTCTTCTGATGCAATTTGAGCCCATTGTTCCCAGTTTCCCTACAGCCACAAACAACATTTATCTACATGCTTCTTATGCCTGCTTATAATAGGGAGATCCAGAGCCTGTTACTTGAGTGGAAGGGAATGGGAGGAGAGGGAACTGTGGCAGGGAGCCAGAAGGCTCCTGCCCCTTTTAGAAGAAACAGCTGGCTCAGCTAGCTGTGTGGACCCACAGCTGCAGGAGGGTGGGCTCGCCCTTGATTGACAGAATAAATCCTGTGCGGAGCTGAGAGAGACAGGTGACCAAAAGGGGGCTTGGCTTCTAGGTATATAAACCCAGGGCCTTAGCTAGAGCAGGCAGTTTGGCCTTGCACACTGTAAGGTGAAGAACCCTTGAGGGAGATGCCTGCAGCACATGAACTAGCAGGCACCTGTGTTGCTCCCTGGGGCTGGCCAGAGGGAACTAAAGGGTTCTGATGGCCCTGTTGTAAGGTGAGGACTCAGAGCTGGGTAGATTCTTTGTTGTGAAGCAGAGGCCTTTATGTTGTGAATTAGGCTTTATATCAGTGGATCATGGTGGTTATTACAGGTGGCCAGGAGGCTATGCAGGTGTGCCTGGTAGGATACTCAACATTAAGCAGCCTAGCCAGTGTTAAAGACCAGAAGACTAAGGACTAGAGAAGCAAGAGACCAGGCTTGGGGTCAAGGACCAGAGGTCTAAGGGCTAGAGGGGCAAGCAGCCTGGCTTGGGGTCAAGGGTGAAAGGACTGAGGGCTGAAGAAGCAGGCAGCCAAGCCCAGGGCAAGGGACCAGAGGGCTGAGGATGGAGACAATGAAGTCAGCCCAGCTTGGGGTCAGACAACCTGAGTGCTAAGGCAAGGGCAAAAGCCAGGCAGGGTCAAGGTGACTGCTAGAAGGCATTATGGAAACTGTTAGCACCTTAACTGTTACACCTCTCTTCAGGTGTTTGAAGAATGTTATCAAATTTTCCCTCAGTCTACTATTCTACAAACTCAATAATCCTAATTCTTTCATTCTTTCCTCATAAGCAGGCATCCTGGTTTTTTGTAACTAAAAAGAAAATTCCCAATTTAAAAAAAAAGTAACGAAAATCAGCATGTTTCCATGATTAAAATGAAACACCATATATATGTGTACATGTGTATATATATGTGTATATACGTAATAAATAAAATCATGGGAAAATGTGGATGACACCATTTAGTCTGTAGAAAAGTAGACTGAGAGGAGATTTAATAACATATATTTTCTATAAGTTGGATATGTAATCAAATCTTCTCTCAGTCTACTCTTCTACAGACTAAATAATCCTAATTCTTTCACTGTTTCCTCATAAACACTCAACAAGAACTAGTTCAACAGAGTTGAATCAATATATATATTAGTGGTGTTTTATTTTAATCATGGAAAAATGTGGATTTTTGGTTACTTTTTTAATCCAAAAATTGTTTTTTGTTTTTTGAATCAGGGAAACAGGATCCCTGATTAAACAGGGTGAGGGGGTAAAAAGCACCCTGTTCAAATTTGCTGATGACACTAAGATGTGGGGGGACGTGGGTACATCGGAAGGATGCAACAGTCTACAATCAGACCT
>NW_017728906.1:100626933-100636548 GCF_001723895.1 Crocodylus porosus
CAGTATTCTTTCCTGCCATGGCAGGGGGTCAGACTAGATGATCTGCTCAGGTCCCTTCCGACCCTACAAACTATGAAACTATTATAAGTTACATTTCCCAGATCTCTAAGTTTTTTGTCACTGTCTGCTCAACTCCTAATCTGTCCATATCTTTCTTCCCATGTGGGTCCAAACTGGACATGGTACTCTAAGTGAAGCCTCACCACTATTGTATCAAGTGAAGAATCCTTCTCTTTATTTGCAAGTGTTACTCTTATTAATACAGGCCAGCATGCTTTGGCTTCTCATTACCATGAGCAGATGGTTACCTTATACTTACCTTAAGGTCCACTGTAACACCCAGGTCCCTTTTCATAGCACTGCAACTAGCCAGTCATTCCCAGTCTATATTTGTTCATGCAATTTTTCCATCCTACACGCAAGAATTTGCACTGGTTCTTGCCGAATTTCATTTAATGAATTTAGAGCTATTTCTCCACTTCAACCAGGCTCTTCTTGATCCTAGCTCTACCCTCCCAAGATTCTTCAACTACATCCAATTTGGTGTCATCTGCAGATTTACTAATTGTGCACTCAATCTCATCCTATAAGTAGTTAATGATTTGCTAAAGATAAGGTTTGTGGCAAATGCAGTGTCATGTTATTCAAGTGGCAAATGCAGTGTCAAGTTATTCAAGTGGTATAGTCACATTACTATGTGTGACCCCTCCACCTAGATTCTTAGCAATAGTAACTATCCTGAGTACCGTTGTACACCAAAATGTCTATGTCTCCAGTTTCAAAGCTAACATGTGCAGCACTGGCTTGGATCAACTCTGGAGAATGCTGTCTTGTACCATTAGGTGTCACTTTGAGTGTCTAGGAGTAAAATCCACCACACTGAGCCAGCACGCTGAGTGCTGGCAGCCTCCTAAGATAGTTGACAATTCTAAGTGGTAGTTTATCTAGTCCCTCTCATTGATTTAGATGTGTTATTCTAGGCTGCAAAGAGGCACCCCCCTTCACTTAAATTCATAGCCCTTACATCTATTCTAGAGGAGTAGTTCCTTCTATGTATTTCCTTTTATCCTCTTCCCTTTCTGAACAGTTTTGGTCAAAAGCCTGAAGAGGAAGTGACTGATACATTCACCCTTTACCTGGTAGGTCAATGCTTAAAGTATTAACACAAGTGGTATCCTGTACCTAAGGGGATGTTATCTTTCTACCAAGCTGTAGGGTATTTTTGTCAATGGATATTCTGATTCCCTGATAAAACTGTTCCATATTGCATTTAGCAATTACATATACATTGGGTCAAAGATAGAATGACCCTATATCATAATGGCTAGAGCTCTTTCCTTCTCCTCCCTGTCTCCCAGAAGATTCCTGGGTTATAGTCCCTGCTCTAGTAATTATTTCATTAATTCATACTCATATTCAGTGGAATAGAGACAAAGGCTCAAATGGATCTCTGTCCTCATGAATGTCCTGTCATGCTACCTCTTTAAATGATTTCTGAACACTACTTAAGCATACCACTTAAAGAAAAACAAGTATTACTGGACAAACTGATAGTGTTTATGTCACAAAATATCCTACCAGAAGCAGAAGAGGGAATAAAGCCTATATATCCACTTTTTGAGTCAGAATAGTACCTAGGGAACCCCAGAATAAAACTGGAGTATCAGCAGCATGAGCCATGTTTTGTAGAAAGCCCATGAAGAACACGTGTTTTGAATCATAATGGGGGTTAGCTGTAAGAGCTGCTAGCATAATAGTCTGAGATAGTTCAGGCCCCATCTATAAGTAGAATTATATGCACCTAGAGGGCACATCTACACACGATGCTTTACTGTGCAGTAAGCGTCCAAGTCTACATGTGCAGATGCTTACTGCACAGTATTTGGGTCTAAATGGAATAAATGTATTACCTGTAAGTGAAAGTAGCAAATATGTGTGATTAGTAACTGTGCAGTAGCACACATGTAGACATCCACCCCGGAGCAAATGTGCTCCTGGGTAGCTGGACAGAAAGGGGTGATAGAATGCTCCCTGTCCCCAGGAGCTGCCTGCTGCTGGGCAGGCCTTGTCACTGGACCCCAGGTGGGGAAAATGCCTCCCTGCAACAGCAGCATGGCCCTTCCAGCTCCTGCTCTGTGATCACAGGACAAGGGCTGAGAGTTCCTTATCTCCAAGTGTCATCTCCACAGTTTTGAGGACCATGCTCAAAGAAAAGGACTGCCAGCCTGGGCCCACAAACACAGGACTCAGGCTTGGAGATAATAATCTCCCATCTCTGGCCTGGTGGTCGTGGAGTGGGGGCTGGGAATCCCTGCTGCTGGGGCAGGGGGACATTGTCCCTCCAGTGTCAGGGCTTGCCCCAGCAGCAGGCAGCTCTTGGGGGCAGGGAGCAATGTCCCAGCCCCTGTCAGGAGACAGCTGTTTCCTCGCCCCTAGGCTAGCATCCAGAGGGAGCTTAGCACTCCCTTTAGCTGCTGCAGAGGTCAGTTGCAGGGAGAGGAAGCAGTCTGTCTTTTGGAGCAACAAATCTGCCCCTGCATTCCTGTATGTGTAGAAATGTGCCTGGGAGAGTTTACTTTCTAGTAGTTTACTTGAGAGTAAGTTCCTCCCAGATTATTTGCACCTGTAAATGCACCTGGAGACCATTAATGTAAATAAAATAAAATAAAGTAAGGCACCTCTGGAATTACAACTTTGCAGCTGTGACAGTCAGAGATTGAAGATCTCAGTTTTTGATTCAGGTGGTTAAAATGGTGCCTAGCCCCTCTTCTGGATCTAGTGCTCAAGCAAGTATGCTTAACTCTAATCCTATATTCAATATTGTTCATTTTGCCTTACTAATGTTACATACTTTAAAGAGAAATGTATGTTCGATTGTTCTTCCCTGCCTCCCCTGATCCAAGTTAAAACAAAATCATTACATGCTTCAACCCTCCATCTTTTTTTTTTTTTTTTAATAATAAGTGGCAGGACTTGTTTTAGAGTACAAGCTCTTCAGAACAGCACCAATTACTTAATACACCTTTGTAGTGCTTTTAGCTATTTCCTTTCTCTAGTTTTTCTACTTATCGTGCAATCCCATGTTCCATTGTTGGGTTTGGAGAAGGAATGGTTTGATATTGGAAAAATCTAAGAGCTCAAATGGAATAAAATTGTGATTTTTAGAATATAGTGTAGTTACTCATTATATCATACCTACTTACATTGTTTAGACTTACTCTGTTGTGCCTGAGTAATATGTAATATTCATATCAATTCAAAAAACAAGAAATGTAGTAGCTTTCAAATCTGTCTTTCATGTCCCACATTCACACAATATATTTTTGGAAAATGAAAATGCAGTTTTGCACTAACAAAAATTGCTTTTAATGTGTGGTTAAATTGACAAAAAGCCAAGAAGGGGAAATTGATTTCTCCTTCCACTACTGAAAATGGCAAAAGAAAATCTCATTTCACCAGATTTGCTGCAGGGGCAAAACATTTCAGAGTTCTACAGAGTTCACAAGCCTTCAGGGACTCCTGACCTTTCCTTTGGGATTCAGCAATTTAAGATGGACCCCTGAAAGCCTAAAAAGCTATTAGTATTACTGTAAGACTTTAAAATGGATTTGCCTTCAGCTGACATGGCACACAACAGATGAAGTCCATGGAGTGAGCATGTAATTGCAAAAGACACAATAGGACTCAAGTCACTGTTCTGTTGTACTTGAGAAAAATCAACAGTTAGGTGACAACTAGAAAAAATGAAACAGCACAGATGAGTTCACCTTGAGAGCCAAAGACAAAAGCTATACATTATAGGAACTGTGGAATTAGCCATTGCATTGTAAATTTTACAAAGCAGGAGATACATTTACAACTAAAGTAAAGAAAGAGGGGTTAAGAGAGGAATAGAACAGATTAAATGAGATACAATATGCAGCGTGCATGTAATTTTCATATTATTTTTCATTTTCAAATATCACCAAACAGCATAAAAGAATAATCCAGTGTGCTTCATTCTATATTGGTGGTTCTTCCTCTTTAACTTCATATTGTTTGAGGTTCATGAATAATTGCACACTTCATGTGTTTGTTAGATCTAGGGACACAGGTTCTGCTTTCAATTGCTCAGCTTCAAGAAAGGGTAGAATATTTCCTATAGTCTCATCAGTTGCATCAAAACACATTACATTGTTTTGAAAGATGTCAATTGAAAGTGCAAAAGCAACACTCCCAAACAAAACATGGGCCATATTGTTCTCCAGATACTGCCATGTAGCACAATGTATCCTAAAGGGGTAATTCTTATCCTAAGAACTAAGGTAAATCTGTAACAATTGTTCTCATAAATGTAACTGAAAGAAAGATGAAGCCCAGTTTGGAATTAAGTTATGAAAAAGACATTACAAAAGAGTGTTTCCAATAAAGTATAGAGAGCCCAACTGAAAGAATAAATATGCAGCTAGATCTGAGGGAATGTTAGACAATGGTATTTAGAATTGGGGCATACCAGAGACAACGGACCTGGACTTTAGTTGGAAAAATAAGTAAAGACAAATGGTGGACATTTTTAAGATGTAAGAAACATTAATATATTCATATTTTAAGGTAAAGGAAGGAGAGAAAAGGCTAAAGAAGGGCTGAAAATGGAAGACAACCAAACTAAGAGTACAGAGGTTGAGTTTGTAATGGAGGAAGAGTTTCAGGTGACAGGACTTTCTCCAGGGTTAGCATGGGAATTGGAGTGGAAGAAGTAGATATTTAAGGAATGAACAAAAGATGGGAGTTGGTGAGATGACAATGACAATCAAAGAGGTGATAAAAAAAATCATGCTGGCATGGAGCCTTCAGTGGAGAAAGCTGATGAATGTGTTAACCAAAAAAAAGTAAGGGAGATCAATGAGGGAAGAATGGAAGAGAAGTCATGAGTGCCAATGGATTAGAGGTCACAGATAGTCACATAATAGAATTTTAACTATTATATAGAAGAGTTTTTTTTTCATTTAAAATATTGATTTTGAAAAGTAATTGGATAAAAGGATGGATAGGATAAATACTGCACTTGCACACCTTAGGAGGATTCAAAATCATGGTGGTGACCCTAAGGATATATGGCTTTTAGGATTTTTAATCTAAAGTGCTATAAAGCCATGTACATGGGACTGAACTCAAGTATCTAATGTACCAGAGGTACATTCAGAAAGCTGAGCAACTGAAGTACTGAAACTAGAAAAGCAAAAGATGTAAACACTTAAAAAATGCTGTAGGACATGATACAATTCTGCATGTCATTAAAATCTCATAGCTACAGGAATTAGACTTTTTTGTACCATCATTCATCTTTTTTGAGTAGGACTCTCATTTTTGATAGTTTTCTTTGCGGGTTGTTAAACATCTGTTTCTACCAACACGCTGTCAGTCATCAGAATTATTTAAGTAAAATGATGGTTATAGACTTCATAAAGAAAGTCATTTGTTACTGAAAACAGCTATTCTCATATATGTTCTTTCAACTGATTGTTTTTATGGAATGAAAGAAAAACTGTATGAAATGTTATTCCAATATAGTTCCCCCCCGCCCCCTGCCTTACATTTCATGATCTGAAACAGCATAGAGCAAACCAGTCACCTTACTTCATGGTTGTTTTATTTTCATGCTTGTTCCTACTACTGTTGATGCTTCACCCCAATTATAACTCCTACAGATCTTCAGCAGGTCATAGATTTTTGCCTGGCATCACCAGGTACTATTGGGAATAGGCCACTGCAAATCAAAGCACAGTAAAACAGTAGTGCTTTTGATTCCCTGCAGCATACAAGGTCAGTAACAGATGTGGCCTCAAGCTTTGCTCTTTGAATCTTGACCTTCAGTGAATGATTCCCTAATGACTTGGGAGGGACATCTGTAATTAGATAAAATTCTTGACTATATTTATTGAAGGGCTTCAGATTAATTTCACTGCATGTTTGATGAGAAGTGAAGTGATTGTTTTCCCCACTTCAAATGCTTCAGCATGCCTTTTCATTAATGTTTTATCACTTGCTTTCTGAACTCAGCTGCTTTTGAGATTCTAAGGGGGGGGAAAATTCCATACAATATTGTAAGCCAACTTGTGATGAGAATGTATTCAAAGAAAGCTTGCTTTTTCCTGTGTACTGTTTATAGAATTTGAAAAATGTGCTAAATTACATGAAATGAGTAACTAAAAGTCAGCCTGAGATCATCTATAGTGTTAAGTAAATCCCAGTTATGAATTACTTCAATGGAAATTGTACAATAGGCTGTGAGTAATGTAATCAGAACTGAAAGTGAATCAAATGTGTTCCTCCTTTAAATAGTCTGTAAACGGATCAATTTACATACAAGCATTTAAAAAGAGACGATAAAATATTTATTTTGTTACAGTCAGTTGAAAATTGTGAACATTTTGCTGCTCCTTTTCTTTTAGAAAAAGATTTACAAAAGCAACTTAGCTTCAGGACACATTGGTACTGGCACTCATCATGCAGGTCTCTTACATAGCATGTTACCAGGAGAGCGGGAGGGTAAGTAAGAAGCAAAAAGTGCCTTATCAAATTAGGGAGAGATGCAATTGTCCTGGGGTGAAGTTTGACAGAAACTCCAAACCATGGTGGACTTTGGACAGTGACAGATGAGTTCTAGCTTTTAATTTATGTGGCTGATCTGTTGGATTCCCAGTATTCTTCTTTTCAACTTCTTTTCTAATGTGTCTCTTGGGGAAAATCTGACAGGATTCCTCCTAGACCCTCAGACTTGTCTTATTTCATGGTCCACCTGGTATCACATAGATGTTGTTGTTGTTTTTGTTTTGGCTGGGCTATTTCCCTGAACTTTGGAAATTTCTAGGTGGGTGTCAAAGTCTTTAGAAATTGGGGATGATTCATCTTCTTGATCTCTGATTGTTTTTCAAGTTATTATAAGTATATGAAATAAAAACTATTTCATCTGGGCTATTCATAGAGTAGCACAATGTGCTGATTCAGCCTCATTTTCTGAGACATTACAATTTTCCTGGCATAAATGATTGGAAACTGGTCTATACTAGCAAGAAAACAGAAATTTGGTGCACACAGACTGATTTAAAAATGGTAGAATCTGGTCTAGGAGTTCCCCCCTCCTCCTCGCACTAAAGAGCAAATGTGTGTTCTGTTCACTACTGATCAAAACTATGCCTCTTACAGAAAACTGAGTAACTTAGATCAGTTTTGCCTCAGGCTTTTGAATGTCTGTACTTAGCCTAAGAAGACCAAGCTGTAGGGTAGCATTTGGTCCTACTACTTATTCCCTTGCCCCACAGAATTCCTTTGACAATTCTCAGTCCTTATCACTCAGTTCCTGCCTGAGTAGACTCAAAGAAACACAAGCCTGAACCACAGTGCTGTAGCTGCTTCCAAGAGATTGGGCTCAAGGAAAGAACATTCACAAGAGAGCTCATTAAATAACTTGCCCCACCCCAGCCCCACAAGTCCCTCCCAATCCCTGCCCCTTCACCCCATAGTTTTAAAGAACTAAACCCATGGCCCGGTTCTTATCGGCAGTTGGAGCTGCCATCTGGCTGACTGGGGCCCCACCCACACACTGCCGATCAGAGGGACAGCTCTAGTGGCCCCAAGCCAGGCCATGCTTGTCCCCCCTGCTGTTCTGTGCTGTCCAGGGTGCTCTTATAGGATTCCCTGGAGCCCCCCCCCCCACCTGCTTCAAAGGTAAGTAGAGGGTTTTTTCCCATTTATTTCCTGTTTTTTTTCTGTTTTAAGTGATGGTGCTTGAGGTTATGGGGACAGCCATGGGGGCCTGCGGGTGCAAGCTGTAGGTTGAGGCTGGATGGGGCAGCCATTGGGTGGGTTGGTAGGGAAGGTAGCAATAAGGAGGCTGGGGTGGGGCATGTGGGTCTTGAAGGGGAGGTGGTAGCCCCTGTGGGGGCTATTTGGCCTCTTTTGTGGGGCTGTACCCCTTTTGGGGAGGTGTACTCATTGTCTGGGGCTGTACCCCATGTTGGGAGCCCAAACCCCTTGTGTGGGGGCCAAACCCCTGCTAGGAGGCTGAACACCCTGTTGGGGGGCTGTAACCCCTGTGTGGGGGACATCATCCCTGTTAGAGGGCAGCAAAATATATCTTCATGAATTCATGAAACATGTATTTAGAGTTCATTTATTATTATGATAAGAGACGTGCTTTAACACTGTAGATATATCAATAAAACATTGTCCAACTTATCGCGCTCTCTCTCTCTCTCTCTCTCTCTCTCTCACTCTCTCTCTCTTTATAGCTGTCTTTTGTTTTACTTGTGGAGGAACATGGATTTGTGGGTATTATACAGAGTGACTTTGGGATTTTTTTTATCAGGAATTTATCAGTTTTCCTATAGGGAACACCAGAATTCCTGGTAGGGAGGCCAGTGACAGGACCCTGCCTGCTTAGAGCTAGCACCTTGGACCCAGCTGGCTGTGGCTGACCTCCTGGCCAAATCAGGCCAGAAGGACCTACTTTGACAGCTCAAAGTAGACCACCATACCCAGAACATCTTCTGGGTGATAGCTGCCCAGATGAATGGGCAGGGGGCACACATGGCAGTAGTGCCACACAGAGGTCAACCCTGCAACTCCAGTCCACTGGCAGTTGGCCCAGAGGGGCAGATGCCTCTCCTGGCTCTGCAGTCCCAATCTGAGTCTGGCAGGTGTACAGCAAGTCACAGCTGGGCAGCAGCCCCCACTGCCAGACTTGTGCAGTGGCTAAAGGGTGCAGGGAACTCTTAGGGCTGCTTAAGCAGTCCAGCTGGCACAAGGTGTGGTGTCCCCAGGTACCAATTGTCTGGGCCCCAGAAGCTCCTCAGAGCTAGTAGTCCTGACCTACTTGCCAGGGTGGCTTTTTATACTGCTGGGGACAGCACAGGTGCTGGCTCTGGGCTCTAGCTTCCCCTGGCTGAAGATCCTGGAGGAGCCAGGCAGAGTTATTTTGCCCAAGTAGCACAATTTGCTCCACACCAAAGTGCATGTCCAAGCATGTGCACTGAGGCAAAAAGCCACGGCTCAGATTTGCACCACTTCTATTTGAGCTGCTGCAAGTGCACATGCTTGCATATGTGGACACACCCTTAGGTGCTTCTGGGGCCCAGCCAATTGGTACCTGGAGACACTACCACTTGTGCCAGCTGGACTGCTGAAGCAGCTCTGAGAGTTCCCTGCACCCTTTACCCATTGCAGCACTGTGGCAATGGGGGCTACTGCCTGGCTGTGACCTGCTGCACACCTGCCAGACTTGGATGGGGACTGCAGAGTCCTCTGGGCCAGTTGCCAGTGGACTGCAGTTGCAGCCATTTATGCCCCTGCCTGGCCATCTGGGCAGCTGTCCCCCAGAAGATGTTCTGGATGTGGTGGCCTGCTTTGAACTGTCAAAGCATGTCCTCCTGGCCCCATTTGGCCAGGTCAGCCACAGCCAGCTGGGTCCAAGTGCCAGCTCTGAGCAGGCAGGGTCCTACCACTGGTCTCCCTAGCAGGAATTCTGGTGTTCCCTATTGGAAAACTGAAAAATCACTGATTAAAAAAATCCCAAAATCAGTCAACAAAATACTCCCAAATCCATGTTCCTCCACAAGTTAAAAAAAAAAAAAAAAA
>NW_017728906.1:100637423-100640108 GCF_001723895.1 Crocodylus porosus
GGGGCTGGGGGAGTGGGCTGGGCTGTTGTGGGTCTCCCCCACAGTACTTTCCCCTCCTCCTCCAGCCCCACCCCCGACCTCTTACTCACAGGCACTGGAGCCCTGGTTCTGAAACACACAGCCTGGCTGGCCTTGTGTTTCAGCACCAGGGGTAAAGGCAACCATAGAGATGCTCTGGCAGCCAGAGCATCTCTGGAAGACCCAGCCTCCAGTTGCCTCAGGGCATGCCCTGCCCTGCTTTTTTATACATCACTTTTTTAGCTATCTTTTTCCCCATGCAGCAACTGTGGGGCAAAAAAATTTCCCGCATGTGCCTGTTGCCCTACCACAATGTGCGCGCTCACCTTAGAGGTGAAAGTACTGACTTCTGGATCAGGACTAGTCCAAATGCAAGCTTGGAACTTGGGGAGACAAGGGTTCAAATTCTACTTGGTCACAGACTTTCTGTGTAACCAAAAGCAATTAATCACTCTTTTCCTCAGCTCACTGTCTGTAGGGGTGTTATGAAAATTAATGCATTAACAATTGTGATGTTATCAGATACAAGGACAAATAAAGAAGATACAGTTACCTATAATAAGAAGGAATGGAGCTTATGCTTTGGAAAACATATGAGCCATAACCTAATTCAGATATATTTCAAATATTTGAGAAATCCTGTATAGATGTGTTCTAAGTTAAAAGTTTAGTATGTTCACCCCCCCCTATATTTTAGTACATTCCAATACTTAAAAAAATAATGAAAAAGTGATTGTTTACTACTATAAGACTTTCTGCCTTAACTTTATCATCTTTAACTGATCAATTTCTGTTTGTATTAGAATTTTTCCTAACAATAATGTTTATTTGTATTTTTAAGTATTTTGCTTTATAAGACTAGGGGAGAAATTGAGTTTAAAATAGACTTAAATCAAAATGACTTTGAACAGAAATCTCTGTAGACATTACCTCACAACACAGGTATTTTCTGTTTTGTAGTCCACCATGGTAGAGAGATTCATTCAGGCTCAAATTTATATTAATTTGTTGTGTGTGTCATACAGAGATATATTAATGTCACTGATCAATGAGAAACCAGCTAAAGGTTGTGAAGCATAATGCCTTTACTCTGCAGTATTGAACCATGGCTGCCTAGAGAAAAGAGATGAACGATTTCTACATCAAGCTTAAATAAAGAAATGTGTAGCTCCTTCAGGTTGTCTGTAGCTGCAGCTTTATCACCTTCACAAAGTCACAGTAAACACGTGTTCTCTCCCTGTGACCTTTCATGATTAGAATTAGAATGCAAGTGCCAAAAATGCACATTAAACTTTTCTGACCCAGGATTTCATCTTGCTTGAAAAATCTTGTAAAGCAGGGGTAGCTCTGTGCCATGGCAAAGAGTACAACAATTTTACAATATGCAATGTGAGAAGAGTGACATTGTGATTTTTTTTTTTTTTTTTAGTAATTCTAAAATCTCACACTCCCAGAAACACTAATATATGTTTGCAACAAAACATTTTTAATGCAACTGTATTGATGTAACATGGTTAGACTCCTATATTATAGTATGATTATGCTTTACAGCTTTAGAAATAGATTTGTCAAAACTTAACAATATCTTCTAGATCTTGTCATTTGACTCTTGAACTTAAATCTTACCATTCTCCAATAGCAAATCTATAATGTGGAATATTTATTTCATATCCAAACTCTGCCTAGAAATATTTATAGACAAGACTGCTTAAAACTAAATCACCAGATCAATGGTACTTAACTGTTTGGCCCCATGGGCCAAAATGAGTTGTGCAGAGCTAGTCTACAGGCCAGATCTGACCCTAAACACCAGAATCAGGCCTGCACATCCCATGCTGCTTCTGCTCTGCTCTAAATGTTTTGGTTGGAGTCATGAGGATCCAGACTACCTCTGCTTGTCCCAGGGATCAGGCTCTTGGGCTCCATGTCAACTTGGCATGGTCTCTGTGAGGCCCCACATGAGGGGATTAGGCTCTAAAATCTGCACCAAGCTCTGTGTGCTGGGATTGAGAGCCCAGGGCCTCACTGGCTCCACATAGTCCCAACTGTGGAGATGGGCTCCAGGCCCCATGCTTCTTCTGCCCAGCCTTTTGTGTTAGGATTGTACCATGTGCCACCATATAGAGCAGACCCAGTGTGCTTGGCCACAATTTGAGAGACCAGATTTGGTCTGCAGATTGGGGACTGTTATAGCTTCCACATACTGTTTCTACCTTTGTGAGTGGGGAGGACACCTAAAAACAGTTTTGAACTCTGGTGTCCTACTAGTATAAAGAGAGCTTATCATGACTGTTAAAATATGAATTTGGTTGCACAGACCTGTACCTTCAAGGCATTTAAGTTTAACACTAATCATAGGTCAATGAGAAGGTGCTGATTCTTGACATCCACTATACAAAAGATAGCTGGAAAAGGTAGTGCTTTCAAAAAGTCTTGCAAAAAAAGATGACAAAAAACCTTGTAGCAAAAACAAACCCTGTCCTCAAGGTGTAGAGAAAAAAGATGGACAAAATGAGTAAGGAGAACTCTGAACTTCTCTGGGCCTAAAGGTGTCCAAAGCAAAGGACACTTTGTAAACGTCCAAAATGAGACACACACACACACACACACACACACACACACACACACACACACACACACACACACACACACACTGGCCAATTTGGG
>NW_017728906.1:100640933-100647056 GCF_001723895.1 Crocodylus porosus
CAATTTGGGGTTTTTGCAGGGACTTCATGGATATATAGGTTACCACCTACCAAGTTTCTGTTGTAAAACTTGGAAAAATTAGTACTTCTCAAGGGGAAAAAAAAGGTGCCACCCCCATTCCCTCAAATAGGTAGATACAAGCCTGCTCAGGAACATGGATGCTCTAAGCTGGGTATTGTTTTTGGAAAAAGGTTGGTGTAACTGGGAGCAAGGGACTTCTCTTAATTTAATGGAGACATTGTGTCAGGTATGTCTCCAGATGGGTGAAGACAGCTGAATCTGGACTAGCTGTAGGGGAGTAGTCAGCCGACCTTAGGAGTTGACTGAGAGTAGATTCAGGCTGGACATCAGGCTAGCCGCTTTACTTCACAGTCAGGGTGGCTAGGATCTGGAACTAATTTTCAAGGGAAGTGGTGCTTGCTTCTACCCTCGGGGTCTTCAGAAGGAGGCTAGATAAACACCTAGCCAGTGTCGTCTGAGCCCAACATCCTTTCCTGCCCATGGCAGGGGGTCAGACTGGATGATCTACTCAGGTCCCTTCTGACACAACCAACTATGAAACTATGAATAGGTGTAGTGGGTGACCACCCACAGGGATCCGTCAGCATGATACTGGTGGTTTGGTGCAATTCTGGCATTACTATTCAGGCAGCTAAGGAAGTTAAGGGAAATGATTGTTAACACCTCTGAAGTAAAGAACAATGGGTCATTTATGGCCCATTAACTCCAGAGAAGCAGAGGGTGGCTGCTCAGCAGCAGTGGCAGCAGCAGCAGGAATGGGGCCAGAGTTTGGATGTTTGTTTTAATTTTCACTGGCTGTAACCCTTGCAACCATATGCAAGGGTGTGCCAGAGCATTCCAGGGTATGCAAGTATGTGCAAACGTGTACAACAGTGTCCAAGGGTATCCAAATATGTGCAAGAGAGTGAAGAATGTGTCAGGGAGTGCAAGCTTGTGGCAGGGAATGTACATGTGTGCAAATATGTAAGGGTGTTCAAGTGTGACTTTTTAAACAGAAACCTTGAAATTGGCAAAGATCTGAAGCGGTGTTAGCTGCTTTACGTGGAGTCCACTGACAAGGTTTTCTGTTTCTGCTGCAAGCTCTTTGACTTGAATCCAAACTCCTCCCTAGCATTTGAGGGGTCAAATGACTGGAAGCACATGTCTCAGATTCCCATGTGTCATGAAAAGTCACCTAGTCATTTAAATTCCTGCTGAATGCAAGTCAAAGGAGAGCAAAGGGTAAAACAGGATAATTGCATTGCCAAGAAGCTTCAATGCATGATTAAACAAGAGATAAAACACCAGGAGAATGTTCTAGAGAGGCTCATGACAAAAACACTTTGGGTGCATCTACACGTCACTATGGTGAGGTAGTTACTGCACCATGATTTAGTACTTCCAGAAGGGAGTACTGAACCATGGCGCAGTAACAGCCCATACTGTGCCGTATGTGTGACACATTGTTATTTTTAGCATCTGATTTGCTGTAGCAGCATGTTATACTGGGGATTCATGGCACTATGGCAAAGAAGCGGCTGGTCATGGTCATGTGTAGATACCTGTGGACACTACATCACCGTAGCACATTGCTATGGCAGCATAGTATCACATGTACATACACCCTTTATCTTTCTAAAAATAACAGATTTTCAAGGCGCATCTGGCAAGCTCTTCACAGCAAACAATGGGAACTTCCTAGGTTTGGTGGAATTACTAGGAAAGTATGATGAAGTAATGAAGGAAGGTGACAGATCACTATTGTGGAAAAATAATTCAGAATGAGATAATTGAATAATTGGCAAAGAAAAAGCTGGAAGCCATTCTGAAAAGTGTCAGCCATTGAAGAGTGTCAGGTACTACTCCATGATATTGGACTGCACTGCAAATGTGAGCCATTTTGAAAAGATGCATTTTACTGTTAGGTTCTAGGCAAAGTGACCATTCCTGCAGAGGGCAGTAAAAATAGGTAGGAGGCAGGGGTACATACTTTATGAGAAGAGTCTGAGGGAAATGGGCTTATTTAGTCTGCAGAAGAGAAGACTGAGGGGGGATTTGATACCATCCTTTAACTACCTGAATTCTGGTTCCAAAGAAGATGGAGCTGGACTGTTGTCAGTGGTGGCAAATGACAGAACAAGGAGCAATGGTCTCAAGTTGCAGTAAGCGAGGTTTAGGTTGGATATTAGGAAAACACTTTCTCACTAGGAGGGTGATGAAGCACTAGAATGCATTACCTAGAGAGATTGTGAAATCTCTGCCCTTGGAAGTTTTTAAGGCCTGGCCCAACAAAGCCATGGCTGAATTAATCTAGTTGGCGATGATCCTTCTTTGAGCATAGAGTTGGACTAGATGACTTTTTGAGGTCCCTTCCAACCCCAATTTTCTACGCTTTTATGATTCAGGAGAACTTTATTGGTTTTAACACAGTGGAAGTCCACAGGGGAAGGACTAATTGATACTATATGTACATACAGTACATAGACATTCAAGAGTGCTGGGGCCAGGGTTATGACAATGGTGCAAATATGGAAGGGAAAAACAAGGGTGTACAGACAAGACTCCTTAATCAAAACCTTTACTAAGGATTTTAGTTCCATGCTGCTCACTCAATCTCATGGTGGCAGATGCTGCAATATCTTCAGTGGAGTCCAAGTCCCTCTTTGGCATTCTGTAAAAGATTTACATTCTGTTCTCTGCCTCTGTTCATCATTGGAAGATTCTCAAAGAGCATGTCAATGTCACGGATAAGCAATGTCAATTAAACAGGCTGTGAGTGCAGAATTGAAAGTGTTAAAGCTGTTCAATATCAAACATGTGAAGTCCACAATGCCCTTATTGCATTGGCTGAATTGGAGAAAGCAGATTCTGGTATTCATCATGAAGTGTTCACCCTGGTATGTCAACTCACCAAATTCAAGTTTCTTGTCTCCATTGTGGTGTGGTACGATATCCTTTTTCACATCCATGTGATAAGCAAAAGCATGCAAAGCAAGAAAAACTTTAACATTGTTTCAGCCACAAACTTGCCAAATGCCTGTTGTGACTATCTGTAAACTACAAGGAAGTTGGGTATGAACAAGCTCTGACAACAGCTAAGGAAATAGCTGAAAATCTTGGTGTTAAACTAGCCTCATGCATTCATCATAAAAAGCATCAATCAGCTATGAATGCTCCTAAAGAAGTTCTACAATTTATTTAATCAATGAAATTCATGATTACTTCTCAAACACATGGATAGTACTCAGGATCCTGTTAACCATGCTGTATCAGCGGCAAGCAGTGAATGGAGCTTCACAAAACTGAAGCTTACAAAAATGCATTTGCAGCAGTCCATGGGAGATGACAGGCTATCTTTGGTGCTACTGTATCTATTGAGAATGCTGTGGCTCAAACTATAGACTGGTCACAAGCAATATCAGTCGTGACAATAAAAGTACGCACAGTCATCTTCTGAATCTTGGAATCATAATGAACAACATTTATTATTTGTTATTGTTAGTTATTAGTTTAATGTTTAACTTAATGTTTAATTTATTTGTCACTTAGCTGTAATGTCATTTTTATTACATATATCATTTATTGTTTGAATAACATTGAATTGAATTTTGTGTCATTTCCTCTTCTGTAATTTTTAGTATGTTATAAAATAAACCCTTTTGAAATGACAGCTTTATTTCAAATGGGTGGGGAGCAGGGTACAGCAGGTACCAAACTACAAATTCACTCAAGGCACCATTTTCCCTAAGGTTGGCTCTGGATGCACCTATTGCATAGCTAGTAGGCAACAAGGCAAAACAGCAGTTTGTCTACAGCCATAGCAAACATCTGTGGCCAGTCAGGAGACACCAGGCTGGAAGGATCCCAGGGAATACAAGCTTGGGATCCTATGGCAGAGGAATCAATATAGCTCCGAACTCTGCATTCTGCTCCTGCAAGCTCTGAGAGATCAGTTAGGTTGGTTAGATGCCAGTGAAAGCACTCCAATACTCACAGGCAGCCTTCCAATCAAGATCAAAAGAACAAGGCATAGTAGGAAAAATAAACACTGGAAGTTATATAGAGGACTGGAAGTGCATACAGGAGTAGTGTGACCTCTAGGAAGCACCACAATAGCCCCAGGGCCTCTCCCAATACAGATGCGAATGGCTGAAAGCTTAGGAATAGAGAGCCAGTATACAAACACAGTGGTGGGTTGCTGAATAAGCCCTTCTATCAGGTCCTGTGGGAAAGAGAGCCTTTGCATAAGGATGCTGGCTGAAGGAACCATAGGACTGGGAGCCACTGAAACTATTCTCTCATAATTTGATTCTTTTTATTCTTTTTATGCCTAAGGCCATAATGCCCAACTTTTTGTTCTTGCAGGTTAGGTGAGTGGCATGGAGGTATTCCATGGGCTAGATCAAGCCTCATACACCAAGATCAGGTCCTGGTGCCTTCCACTACCCCCAGTTGCCAGGATTGGGCCCTGTGCTGACTCCAAGTATTGGAATCAGGCCCTGTCCTGCTCTGTGCACTTGATTAGTGCACAGGGCCAGACTATCCAGCCTGTGGGGCCAATAGAGTGTAGAGCAGCTAGACATTTTGGAGAAACCAAAAGAGTCAAGTTCTGTTTGTTGCTGCATTCATGATGGTGAATATGCAGCTGCCAGAGGCAGCCCCTTTTTTTGCTCCTCCTTCCCCCAAGTTGACACCCAGGAAATTTCCCCTATCAACTCGTTACCCTGCTTAGTGGGGCTCCCCATGGGTCAGACATTCAGCAACAGGGGAGCCACAATTAATGCTGCCACCACTTCCCCTTACCCAGCCAAATTTTCTGCCCAGTGGGAAGCCCCCCAAGCTAAATGGCATAGCTCTTGGAGCCATGTCCAGACTGAAGGCAGGGGGGTTGAACTTCCCTTCAGTAGATCATCAGTCCAAACCTTAGATGTTCTTACCCCAAAGTGATGTGCCTTTAAAAATAAAACATAGGAAGGTTTATAAGTAATTGGTGTTTAATTTCACATTCAGGCTCCATCTATACTATACTAGTTTAAGACTAAATCAGTTTAGTTTTAAAACACACAGTTGTCTGACATTATAATAAAGTTTTATGATATAGTCATCGCAGTATTAAAAACAGGTTTTGTCTAGTTAGAATTAAATTCCATAATAGTATTATGCAACCTTTATCTTGTAAATAGACAGCACAGTTGTAATCATAGTACATATAGTTCTATAGTGGAACTGTAGAAAGAATAATATTCCTACATCCTGGTGCATAATTTATATTGTCTTTTGACCCTAAATCATACAAAAATCTTTGGGAAAGTGCCATAATGTAACAGCTAGCCTACACTTCCTGACAAATTGACCTGTTTCTATGAAATGCTTCTTTTGTGCCACAAAATATTTGCAAAATATCTTCTTCATTTCCAGCTACAAAAAAATGTGCAAGTACTCTGCCAAAAAGTAAAGTAGCAGCTAAAATGCATGAGCTATTTTAACATCTGAGTTTATTACTGGGTAATACACCAAGAAACCCCACTGGCTTTGTGGCAGGGCACTGTGTGCACCTGCCACTTTAAGACCCTTGAGCTGGCAGCCTCCAGGTACCTAATGAGGGCAGCCATTTTAGGTTCAGGGCTGCCTATATAAACAAGGCAGTTTGGCTGCTGGAGGAGATGTAATAACATTGCCTGGCTTGAGGGTTGCTGAGTTTCATCTGGAGGTAAGGGAGGAGCTGTAGGGGATGGAAGGAGACTCCTGGTCCTGGGTATGACTGGAAGCTGTATCTGCCAGGAGTAGGTGCCCCCAGGGGAATGGGAGCCCCCAGGAAATTCCCCAACCCACCTTTCACCAGGGTGATCACTGGCCTGGCATCTTAACCCCTAGCCCTCACCTTTGGGTGGGTTGTGTATACCAGAGGTAGATGTGTGGGTGCAAGCCCCAAGGAAGAGAGTTGAAGGCCAGGTGTGACTGAGGCCACCGAGCCTGTGGGGGTTTGAGATCCCGAGGAAGAGAATTGGGGCTAGGCATGCCTATGGCCACCTGAGCCCACCTGTGGATGGAAGCCCCAAGACCCTGAGTAAAGGGGGTGTTACGAGCAGTGTGGAGCCCTCAGTGGGGGGGGGGGGCAGTGTG